>NW_005363099.1:617586-637654 GCF_000412655.1 Myotis brandtii | reverse complement strand
AGTCAAAATTACTGATGCTCCTCAAAATATATTATGGAGTTAATAAAAGGCATAACTGTGACTTGAATCTTGTCTTCTGACAAGAGATTACATACCCTATCATACTCCACTCACTGATCTCCAGAATTAATTGGTTTTGAAAATTAGAATTTTTAGACATTACAAAAACATATAAAACTATGAAAAATAATTGTAGGAGATACTAAGGCTATAAACAAAAAGGGTTCTCTATAAACAGCCTAGTAATATGTGTTACTTCAATCACAAACATTTCATGGATTTAAATGTTTTCACTTCCCAGTCCTACATAGAGTTGTCAGGGAGAAAATATTAATTACAAAGCTCTATAACTGACAGTCTGAAACATTTCTTTATAATATAAAAGCTTAGAGGCATTGTGAATATTATAAAGTAAAATAATGCAAATTGCTATAGGCAAAGAACATATTTTTTTGCTAAGCAACGGGTATGAGCCAGCACATTTATTTGTTTTTACAGGAAGTGATTGCAGAATCTTTCTTCAGAAAATTATGTTGATATATGCAAAACTCAGCCAGGATAAAGACTTTTCATATACAATTCAAAAAGAGACAACCATATTTTTAAGGTTAGCATAACAAGAATTTCAAAGGTAAATTACAAATCAAATGGTACAAATGCACTCAGATTCTATGACACAACCTATGCAAAGCAAGGCCAGTATATTCCATTTCTTACAGCAACTTACCTGCCTAAGTTATTTTTTGAGTGGTTATTCGGTCTATATTACTTGTCTTCATGGTATCATGTATGGGGAGGAGGTAATAAGGTGAACATAATAAGACAGTTTGAGCAATTTTATTCTTTACAAACAATAACACCTCAATAATATTTATTTATTTCTATGTTCAGTTATGGATATAGTGTTCATGGAAAATACATACTCTTTGCAACTCACTATTTGACTTGATGACTTTAAGCACAAGTATTTGGCATATTAAACTCAAACCATAATGATAGTAATACAAGATAGGTGATATGCATTACTTAGGTTGAAAAGACTGTAAGAGTTAACAGTTTAGAGAAGAGAGTGAAAGTGCAAGCAGTTTAAGATAGTTTGTTTCATGTGTATATGTGTGAGATGAGATATGAGGTATTATATGTTACATAGGAGAATTCATATGTGTGTGTGTGTGTCCTAGGTCAGTTCATTTCAATTTAGAAGGCAGCAATGCTCACCACTATACCACCAACGCCGACAGTTCATTTCAATTTAATTCAGCAATTCTTGACTACCTACTGTATATTAGGTGCTTGTTAAGTGAAATGTGTAGTAAGTTGAGAACAATTAATAACTCAAAAGAGCTCACCTAATTGTTAGGTAGGTAGATGGATGAATGGATCACGATAGATGATAGATAGATAGATGATAGATAGATAGATAGATAGATAGATAGATAGATAGATAGATAGATAAATGATAGATAGATAGGTGTGAGCTTGGAAGGATGGATTAATGAAGGGATGAAAGGAAGAATGGGAGGGCGCTAGGAGAGAAGAAGGGAAGACAAATTCTCCATTAGTTTTTTGAACATGCTAAAATAGATTTTGAGCCTGGCCATGGTGCTCAGTGGTTGAGCATCGACCTATGAACCAGGAGGTCATGGTTCAATTCCCGGTCAGGGCACATGCCCATGTTGCAAGCTTGATCCCCAGTGGGGGTTATGCAGGAGGCAGCTGATCAATGATTCTCTCTCATCATTGACGTTTTTATCTCTCTTTCCCTCTCCCTTCCTCTTTTAAATCAATAAAAGTATACTTAAAAAATAAAAGAATAAAAAATAAAATAGAATTTGAATTCTTGAGCAAAAACACTTTCTTTCTCCAAGTTGTCAATCTTATTAGCATTGTATATGTTTTATTTATAGCCAACATTTTCAGATGTGTAAATAGTTTGCAGGAAGGAGAAAAAATGTCGAAGTATATCTCTTAGCACAGTTTAACAGACATTTATTTTTATTTTGTATATTCTAGTAAGGTGTCTGAGCTAAAATTAGTCCTTGAAATGACACAAGACCCTTTCTAACATTCAGTTTTCCATAATGAGCATAACTGACTTTGTCATAAAAAAGTTGTTTAAACTAGAGAGCTTCTCCTTATTCTATGGCTTGGATTTCATGTAAAAATGATAAGAATATATCTTTTCATCTTAGATTCTATATTTTGAGTGATTGTTTCTTGTCTGCTATAAACAAATAGAAGCAGTCAAAAGCATTTAGATCAATGGTTCTCAACCTTCCTAATGCCGTGACCCTTTAATACAGTTCCTCATGTTGTGGTGACCCCCAATTTCATTGTTACAAATTGAACATAATTAAAGCATAGTGATTAATCACAAAAACAATATGTAATTATATATGTGTTTTCCGATGGTCTAAGGCGACCCCTGTGAAAGGGTCATTCAATCCCCAAAGGGGTCGCGACCCACAGGTTGAGAACCACTGATTTAGATTTTTTAATTGAAAGCAAGTAAAGGCCTGGGGTGGAGGGCGGGGGCTGGCCAGAACAGAAAGGGTCAATGGGAAGAAAAAGGGACATTTATAATATTTTCAACAATAAAGATTTTTGTAAAAAAGAAATAAAGCAAGTATGGCTTTGGGCAACTAGCTTACTCATCTTTTCTTTTTATCTGTAACCTTACCTATAAAATAATGTGAGAAAAAACACACACACATCTACTCCATTAATAAATTGGTTGAATTCATGGCTGTAAATAAGTGTTAAGTATTATTCACATTTTATTCAGTTTTTCAAGTTCATACCAATACCATATTACGTATGCAGTGTGTAAACTATGAGTCATATTATCTTTGACTTCCTCTTTGCTTTCAACAGTGTGTGTGGTATTTTTTCAAGGTGCTACTTCACAATATGAGGACAGAGTATTTTAGCCAAATTCCTGTGGAGAAGGTGATTATGTCTTGTGCCTTCAAGATGATGCCAACAAGCTTATCATCCATCTTAATTTCTCAGGACATGTTTATCTACTTAATTCACTGTGGCATGAAGGAGAGATGAAAACTGCATGCTTTGGATGAGCTTGACAATATGCAATATGCTTTGCACCTTATTAGACCTACATATTTTATATTTAAAAGAAAGAGAAACAAAAAAGAAAAAAAATGTTATTTAAATAGCTATTTGAGAGTTTTCTTTGCAAATTAAGAAGAGATGTATGCACCAACAATCATAGGTCAGAAACAATCTGCTACATGAACATTCCTTGCCCTTTTAAACAAAATTTTATATAACTTTGTTAATATTATCGTCACAACTCCTTTTTCTGTTCTGTGCCAACCAGTACCTTTTTTGGAGAATTAAAGTACAATAGCCACTAAAATATTGAGAAGTAAATGTATGAGAATATTTTGACCTAACTCATGTTTATTCTTTACTTAGAGAATAGAATATATGCCATTTTTAGGTGTCATATTCTTAAAGCACCCAGAAACATATAAATATCTAAATTGATTTGTGTCAAGAATAATACAAGTAACTATAATCACCAAAACATAATATTTAAGCCTATAGATTTATTTTAATAAACTAAATTGTAGATTTAGGCATGTTTTATCTGAAATCAACTTCCTAGTAATCTGGGGTTTGTAGTATGGTGAATTATATTTAGTGCAATATATTTAGGCTCTTTAGATGTTCCAGATTGTCATGTTATGTTACTGTGCTATAATTTACATATAGTAAGTTATTGGATGGGTGTCCCAACCTTCATTCCAAGGCACAGAGTCCCTTCCTCCATATCAGTACCACTCAAAAGAGCAGCACTGTCCCCTCAAATAGATACTCTGCTCTCCCAAGGATGGTATTGTCCACAACACACATGAAATAGGAACTTCAGGGTACCTTATGGTGGAATGATACTATTTAACCAAACTAAAGAATTTTAACTTCTCTCTGTCTTTCATATCTTATTTTTTTATGTATTCAAATTTATTTTCCGAAAAGTACCATAGAACCATTTACCATATTTTAAACTAAATCTAAAGTGTAAGGAAATGGAATTTTTGAGCAGGAGTGTGTAGGGATGAAGTTACGGGGTAGACTAGACTGTCTTATACACTCGGCATAGTGTGGAAAGCTCTGACCCTGGAATCTGACAGGCCAAGATTATAATTCTATTTCCACTATTTGCTAGCTGTGTGACCCTACAGGAACTACTTAATTTCACTTATACTCAACTTTCTCATCTACAGCCTGGGGATGATAATATTACCTATTTCAAAGGGTTCTTGTGAAAATAAGAGAGGTATCTGTAAAAATTGCTTTTCTCTCTGCTCAGCATAAAGTATGTGTGAAATAAATTGTACTATTGTTATCAATTATGTCCCTGTTGTTTTCCAAAGATTATATTTCCAAGGGCAATTTCATGACTCTTTTAACATTTTTCCGGTTTCTTTTTAAGTAATTTTGTAGTCACAAAAACGGAAATTCTTTTTTATTATTGTTTTAGAATCTGGGAGATATACAGAGAAGTAGTAACAATTATTTTTAATTTATTGTTGGCACTATACAGATACCCCTATTAATATTTCTTTTCTTGATATAATGTACTATAAAATGTCCTTTTCCACATACCTATATATGCCAATCATATATATTCAACAGAAAAAGGTAGTAATATGTTTTAAATAGCCCAACTTTCATGAGACATTTACTATGAAATTCTATACATATTTAAATCATTAAAATATGGCTAGCACTTGTTATCATTCTTATTAAGCAGAGTAATGGACTGCTGATGTTATCATATTTGTCAGCAGTTAGAGAATTGTTTATATCTGGACTCTATTTTAGGACCAAATTATCACAATTAGCATTGCCATAGCATTCTAGTATTAGACATGGATAAATTAGTTGTGTCTCCCTGTTGCCTAATTTGTATTACTGATTTTGTATATAAACACAATTAGCTTAAATTGCTAGCATAAAAGCAGAATACTAGATAGATTAGCTTCTTTATTTTCAGAAGTCAAATTTATAGTATATGGGTTTCCATCACAATTCTTATAAATTAAATGGGGCTTACAAATCACTACTGATGAAGCCTTAGGACTGTTTGTTGTTGTTGTTGTTGTTTTTGTTGTTTTGTTTTGTAATAAGACTCTGCAGTAGAAAATTGTCTAAAAGATATTTTCCCTTCCTTGGGTGAGAAATTATTCATTCATTTTGAACACAGACTCTTCTCTCTCTTTTGAAGAAATATATTGATTTTCTAGCTTGTTTTATAATCAGTTGTGCAAATGTGTCTTCTATTGCCACATTCCTGAATCTGTTTTTGGACATCATTTTATCTGATAGAAAAATAAATAAATATAAAAATAGAATGAAAGATGTATTTTAACACTATAATCCATAGGAATGTATTGAAATAATTCATTGATTTCTTTATTTCAAGACATAACTTCATCATACGGAACAAGTAAATATGTTTAGATTTTTTCATATTTAACATTAGCCACATTATGAGACCTACTTCTCATATGAAGAAAAACACCAATTAAAATATAATTCAAAAGATATTACAGTTAGTGTCTAATTTCACATTGTAAAATTTGAATTGAAATGGAAAGTAGATAGATTGTTGAAAACAAACTGTATAGTTCCTTGTGGAAGACAAGATCAATTGAAGGATGAGGGATGAACTGACATTGTTTTCAATAACCTAGCTTTATTATTCTGAGCATATGATTCATTTATAATATTCTATTAAGCAATTAAATTAAATATTAATTTATTTCTCTTGTTGCATGTTCATGTCATGAATACCAATAATTTAAAATATTATAAGGTGGTATTTCTAAGACACTGAGCTGCTAGGGAAAACGAGTCACTCTTCATGTTGGTAGTATTATGTCTTACACCCCCATTGATAATATCATAATAATTTACCATGACTAATGCTAGTATAATGAGCCAACATAAGACATAGTGATTTGTCAGTTATTATTTAATATTATCATTTAGGAATATTACAATCTAGTACTATTACTTTTCTCATAACTTGAACGAATTGAAATGTAATTTTAAAATAATAAGTAAAAACTAAATGGTATGCATTTGCAATGAGATGGTTATAATTATTCCCACTGGTCGAGAATTTAATACTAATGGTAGCTTTCAGTCTGATATCTCAGACATGTGATTACCTGTGTGTATTCTTAGAAGAGACATTGAATAGTCATCTTCTAAAATAACATCTTACAGATGTGTTTGAATCTAGAAATTCATCAAGCGTTCCACACCAGCTTATGCTCTATTCTCTTTTCTGAAGTTCTAGTATATAATATCTTATTAGAAATTCTTGGTAGCAGATGTGTTTAAGAATTTGTAATCTTCTTAAATATATACATGTAATACATTAATTAAAGTAATTTTTCTGCAGGATGTGCAATAGCAGTTCTGAAACTATTTTATGTGTATACAGGGGTGAGAAAATCTAGAAATGTATTGCAGATAATGTGAACTATGTTTGTCATTGCTGGAGAAAGAAGTGATAAATATAAGTATTACTTATAACATTTTTCATCATTTAAAATAAGTAATGAAAAGGGGAAGGCTAAACTAATCCCTGTGATAATTATAATCTGGAGTATCAGCATGCCATACACGCACACACACACACACACACACACACACACACACACACACACACAATACATACATATATATCTATGTTTATTCCAATGAAAGGGCCAAGGACCAATGATACCCCAAAAGCAATGAGCACAACTAGTGTGCAGATCATGGTTTCTAAATATGTTTTTTTGTTTTGTTTTGCTTTGCTATTTTTATTTCAGAGAGAGGAAGGGAGAGGGAGAGAGATAAAAACATCAATGATCAGAGTGAATTATTGATTGGCTGCCTACTGCACACCCGCTACTGGGGATAAAGCCTGCAACATGGGCATGTGCCCTGACCCAGAATTAAAATAGTGACCTCCTAGTGTGTGGGTCAATGCTCAACCACTGACCAACATCAGCCAGGCGAGATCATGGTTTCTAAGTACTATTCTCCCATAAAAAGAATCGGGGCTATTTAGAGAAGTATGTAATTCCAGAGCTATTGTAGTCAAATATAAGGTAAGGCAACAATATATTTTGGTGCCAGAAATACAGAAGTGTTTCGAAAATCATGAGATAATATCAAAAGAACAAAGGAGCCAACATGAAGAAACTCCTAAAGGCCAAGCTGAAACAATTTATGCAACAAAATAAATAATGCTAGTTGAATAATTATAGAATAAAGTATGTATTTATGAATTCATACTTATAGAAAATAATAATTGGATA
This sequence comes from Myotis brandtii, assembly GCF_000412655.1. Taxonomy (NCBI): domain Eukaryota; kingdom Metazoa; phylum Chordata; class Mammalia; order Chiroptera; family Vespertilionidae; genus Myotis; species Myotis brandtii. The sequence continues at coordinate 630,308 of NW_005363099.1, read as the reverse complement.
ATAAATGTGGGAGAAAAGTGACATCTTTGAATTATAAAATAATTCAAATTTAGAAGTATAGGAGGAATGAGGCAAACATCAAATCACTATTAAGCAAACATCAGATTAATCATTATTTCAGGCCAGTTCCACTGAGGGATGATAAAAATCAGGGAGCAAAGTTTAAAAATAGGACATCTGCAGAGTCATAATGCATCTCCCCCAAATTACTCTTAATTATAAAAATAATAATAGCAACTTTACAGTGGAGAAACCTAGCAGACAGCAACTTCAGAACATTATCAAGTTTAGTATCACCTGTAATAGACATGTCAAGATTATGGACCATCTGATATGATGCAACATCACTTCTGTTGTATTCTTGTAAAAAATGCAGAGTTTCAATATAATCAGAAAATAGTGGACACATCCAAACTGAAAGACATTCCACAAAGAGTTTATTAGTTCTTTAAAAAATGTAAATAACATGAAAGGTAAGGAATGACTAAAAGCAATCACAGAATGGAGAAGACTAAGGAGACACAATTTTACTGCATACAGTAAATTCTTCACAACTTTAAGAATTAATTAATAAATCAACTTAATTGTTCAACAATGGTATTGAGTTTTTCTAAATAAATCCTCTAAATATTGGTTGCATTTTGTTCAAAAAAAATTGGAAGTCTTTAATTAAAAATATTCATCAAATGTGGCTCAAGGACAATTCAGCTTCCACAGATTTTAGGGAAATGTAATTATTGACAATCTTGCAGTCAGACAGTATAATGTATCTCTGTAAAAAGCAAGGGAGCTAAACACATGCAATAGAGATAAAAGGCTATACACGAATGTAAAATTACAGAATTGTATTTTGGAGTGTCTCAACTTCTGATAAAAATATTTTAATGGAATTATATTTCTAATGAATAAATTTCTATTCTGCTGTGGGACTGAATGAAATTGAGAAGGCTCCATATAAACTGGGCAAAATATAGTCACAGAGAAAACGGATTTATGAGACTTGTCTTATAAGAATCCTTTTGAAAAAAGGTACTCTAAATAGATACCGAAAGTGAATATAAAAATAAATAATTGGACTTAAATATCTATGCCAGTGGTTCCCAAACTTATTTGGCCTACCGCCCCCTTTCCAGAAAAAATATTACTCAGCGCCCCCTGGAAATTAATTTTTTTAAAATTTTAATAGCAATTAAACAGAAAGATATATGTATTAATGTTTCTACCTTTTTCATAAAATATAGTAAAGAAAGGTGTAAATTAGAAACATTGAAGTTTGAAATTATGAAACTATTTATTGAACTCAGAATAGAAAGGTAATACAAAAAAAGTTAAAACAAATGCACCTGTGGCCATCACCGCCCCCCTGGATCGCTGCAGCGCCCACCAGGGGACGGTAGCGCCCACTTTGGGAATCACTGATCTATGCATTTAAATATAAAGCAATTATAATTTATATTATTATGAATATTAAATATTATTACAAACATTATTAAAATAATCTTTATTTTCCCAGGATACGTTCTGAGCTTACTAAATGCCTCAACATCTGTAGAGTATTTATGACTTAAAACTATTATTTTCAGTAGAGAAAATTCAGTTATTAGTGTCTATAATACCAAATTTAGTAACCATTCAATTCAACTTTAAATAAGATTGCAAGCAATTACATAAAACAAATATGACTATATTGAAAAAATGTACCCTTCAGAGTAACAATAGAGTATTACTGAAATGGTATTAGGAATAGACACAATGAAGAAATTTAGTGACTATGCATCAAAATTGCTTTACTTCTTAGTACTGGCTGGTGTTGGTCGGTGGTTAAAGCATCAGCCTGTGCACCAAAGGTTAGCAGGTTTGATTCCCAGTTAAGGGGAGGTTTGAACCCTGGCCCAGTTCAGGGGCATGATGGGTCTCTCTCTCTCCCCATCCCTCCCCCTCTCCTTCTCTCCCACTCTCTCTAAAAATAAATGGAAAAATATCCTTGGGTGAAGATGAACAACAACAACAAATTATTGTTCTTATATGATTTTTAATGTTTTATTAGTAAATATATTTTGTTTTAATAATATTATGTGTCACCAAATGTGAGGTTAGCATTAAACAAATAACCATATGTATAAGTAGAGACTCAATGCATATGTGTGGAATTGAAAAAAAAATAATCTCTAAATTTCATGTGTATTTGTTTGATATCAAGTTTTATTTGTAAAGCTATCTCAACAATGTACTCAAATTTCCTCCAACTGGGTCCTCCTTACCAAATAGTTAAGAGATGTCTGAATAATTTGGGAGACAGAAGGTGATGAATAGCTGCATATTATTTATGCATGAGGAGCACCTCCTCTTTTAGAAATATTATCCATACAGATCTATTCCTTTTTTACATTACATACCTGATTGAACTGCCATGCTTATTTCAAACATTTCTGCCTATTTCAGACACAGAAATGTTGCCAACAGCTTTTATGATCCTTTTGGCCTTTCCCTGAGGTAAACTAGGGTCAAATTTCATTTATCGCCTGACTACTGTGAGGCTTGTTCTGATCAATACATTGAAATGGCCTCCTGAGGTCCCAAGATATGAGCTCATATATCTAAATAACCACAGGTCCCTCAGCAAAGCCTGGAAGGTTGTGTATTTGTACATAAAATGAGGTATTTCCTGAAAACTACACACTGTTGCATTATTTGCCTCTTTAAGTACAGGAACCACTAATTTAGACTGATAAACTGGGGGAGATTTGGGAATTGGGTTGAGAGTCACAACACTCTCGCATTAAAAAAAAAAAGCCTCAGTTTCCTACATCTAGATAACTTATGCTATACTATAAAGTAGGATACTATGGGGTTGCTCAAAGATATCATTGGAAGAAACATAAAATTTCTTGGGAAATGAAAAAAGTTTCATATCTCACTAGAGGTCATGATTGCTTAGGTGCATATGTTTTCAAAAGCTCATCAGTTGCATGCATAAGGTCTGTGCATTTCATCATGTGTAATTTCTTTTTTCTCAATAACAAAATACAGTTTAGCCTTCTTGGAGATTCCAAAAATTAAACTACCATCAAAAACTTGAAAGATGTGATGACAAGGATCCCTCTAGCATTTCCATTTAACTCTTCAATAGGATAAGTATTGGAAAATTTTATCTAATAAAGAGGGAATATGCAAATTGACTTTCACACTGTACTGGTCAAGATGGCTGCGCCCACAGTGGAGGCAGGGATTCCATAACACAAGATGGCTGCGCCCACAGTGGACGCCAAGTTCCCGTAATGAGCCTTAACGAGCAATCAGCAGGGACCTGAGGCTGCGTGGTGCTGGGCCAGGGGAGGGGTCCAGAGGCTGTGCCCCCCAGCTGTTGAGGCTTGACAAGGGACCTCAGGCCACGCCCCTTTCCCTTGTGCCAGGCTTGGGGACCTCAGGCCGTACCCCCCTCCTCGGCACCAGGCTGGTGGACCTGAGGCCATGCCCCCCGCCTGGTGGGGCTTGACAGGAGACCTCAGGGTGCACCCCCTGCCCGGTGGGGCTTTACGGGGACCTCAGGCTGCACCCTTCACCCCAGTTCTGGGCTGGGGGACCTCAGGCAGCTCCCTCCACCCTGGTGCCGGGCCGGAGGTCCTGAGGCCATGCCCCCTGCCATGCGGGGCTTGACAGAGGACCTCAGGCAATGCTCCCCACCCCAGGAGCTTGATAGGGGACCTGAGGCTGTGCCCCCTGCCTGGCACCAGGCCAGGGGACCTGAGGCTGTGCCCTCCGCTCGGCGGGGCTTGACGGGAATGGGGCTGGCCGGGTCTGGATCTTGCCCAATGGGGTTGAGGCTGGCTGAGTCTGGGTCTCATGTGATTTTGAGGCACCGCGGGTGGGCGGGGACTTGACTCCGGGTCCCACAGCACAATCCACACTCTGACAGGAGGAAGATTTTCATATAAATTTTACTAATTTTCTTTCATCTCTGACACTTCTATTATAGAGAAAGGGCAAATAGCAATATTACAATATTTCCTCTAATTAATTCCCTTTTAACGTGCACAAATTTCATGCACCGGGCCACTAGTCCTGTATAATAAAAGGCTAATATGCTAAGTGTCCAGTAGTCTGGTTGTCCATTCAACCAATCAAAGCATAATATGCTAATAATATGCTAAGGCCTCTCAACCTCTTACTATGATGTGCACGGACCACCAGGGGGTAGAAAGTTGACTGGTCGGCTAGTCTCTATGACGTGCACTGACCACCAGGGGGCAGATGTTCCAATCAGTAGGTTAGCTTGCTGCTGGGGTCTGGCAGATCAGGACTGAGTGAGACAGGCCGGACATGTCCTGGCACCCTCCCACGGTCCCTCCCTGGCTGGCCAACCTCCTGTGTCCCTCCCCGGCTGTAATTGTGCACCCATGGGGTTCCTCAGCCTGGCTTGAGCCCTCTTGCAATCCGGGACCCCCTCAGGGTATATCAGAGAGCCAGTTTCAGTCCGATCCCGCTCAATGCAGGATCTGCCCCTTGGTGGTCAGTGCACTCCAACAGGGGGAGCACCACTCAGCCAGAATCAGGGCTCATGGCTGGTGAATGCAGCATCGGTGGCAGGAGTCTCTCTCGCCTCCGTGGCAGCAGGCCTAAGCCATCTGTTGGACATCCCCCGAGGGCTCCTGGACTGCAAGAGGGCACAGGCCAGGCTGAGGGACCTCCCCCCGCCAGAGTGCATGAATTTTGTGCACTAGGCCTCTAGTAATTATCAGAAACAACAATTGTATCAGAATTACTATTTTCACTATGCAAATTATTCTAGTCCCTAGCACTTAATATTCAGTTATGCCAAAGCAAAACAATCCAGTTCCTAACACCTGAAATGCATCTATTCTTCTGGAAACAGATTTCCTCCACTCTGGTAACATTTAACATCAGAAGGAATTTGCTTTCATCTGAAATATATTTACATTGTCCAAAATTATTTACATGGACCAAGCCCATATAACTGTTACCAAAAATGTTATGCTGTATCACAACTTTCAGAATACTAAGCCAATAAGAACTAAAGCATAGAAATGAGCATCTGTAAAGAGGGTTAAAGATAAATTACTTTAAATTACAAAGAGCCACTACACTAATAAATTCCTGTATTACCCAGTATTCTAGAGATATTTTTGTATATTCTCTCAAAATGAAAGGAAAAGGTGTATATCTTCTAGATACTCTTACTAAGTAATATACCACCTCTGGTACCTTCTAATTCACTTTCCAGTTTTAAGTGAACCATAAAGCAAGGGAATACTGTCACATGATGCAGTGCAATTGACCCTTCCCATTGGCTCCTGAAGCTTTGCAGGTTCAATTGCCCTTAATAATTCGGTAACAGACAGAGTTGCAATACTAACTACAAAAAAACTTGAAACATAAAGTCATAATATTGGTTCCTTACTTTTGGAGGCAAAGCTATGCTCACAAGTAACTCGTCTTTTGAGAACATTTCTCCTTTCATTAATATTAAACAAACAAATAAATACAAGTTATATCTGCAGTAGCTCCAGAGAGTTCCAACTCATGTAACAAACTAAGTCATGAATGAACCACTATGATCTTGGAAATGAAGTCTTTTAATTAGCTATTCCTGAGTCGCATATGCCCCTGGAGCTTGGAGTCAAACATAGACCTACCTGACTCAACTGGAAGCCAAGTCAAATATGGAAGCAGTTTAGCATTAGCAAAAAATAAGACAAAAAGATTAAAGCAAGTTCTCTTCAGGTTTACATTTACCTGTCATTGAACTTTTACTGATTAGTGAGATTCAAAATCATGTCTGCTGACCCAACATTGTGTCTGAAGAGTGTGTTCTTTTATCTTAAACTGAAAGGCAAATAAACACTTCCACAGACACTCACCAAACTAAATAATTAAAGAAAATTTCCACCCATTTTCACACTTTTCATAACTCTGGGCTGTACTATTTTTCCCAGTTAAAGGAGGAATATTATCCTAATCTACTCTTTTGATCATTTTTCCATCTCTTGTGCCCTTCCTTGGTCTCCTTCCTCTAAAGCAGTGGTGTGGCATGCCAATGAAAAGGGTCTTGTTCTTACCCTGGCAAATAGTTTAGGATAATTTGACTGGCATCTGAACACCTTTTGTGATTCTAAGCAGATAAGAGCCTATGTAGTCATGGAATAGCATGGCATGTTATTGAAAATATCTTTTATATTTTATTTTATGACTTCTTGCTATACAACATTAAGTGACTTTTTAACTTGTGGATTATACTAAATAATTCATAGTCATCTAGATGGTGAAAGTCAAAAAAAAACCCTGAATATATTTAATCAAGGCATAAAGATTTTAAAATTCCATCATTTCATTGAAATTTATATTGAACAAACGTGGCAATTATTTTGATTATAATTGTGTTAATTACAATAATCTGTACAAATTTTTGAAAATTCAAAATCAAACCAAGTATATTGTGCTTGATAAGACAACTTCATTTTAACTTTAACTGTTTCAAAGACATTTTCTTATACCTTTTTAAAAATGTAATATTTTTGTAAAAAAAATAAAAATTGCATAGTCTCCATGACCACTACAGCATGATTGCTATGCACACAGTCAATTTAACAGAATAACCCAAAATAGTTTCCTGAAGGTATGATTCTTTTTCCAAGGGTTTAGGAGTACAACATATAAATATAATAAACAAGATCTCCCTATTTTTGTGTATTTTTTTACTTAAAATAGGCTACATTATACATGAAATCAGGCATATCCACAGACTGGGCTGGAAGCCAGTAGGTGATATCAGGGTAAAAATAGATTATTTCTTGATAACAGGAATCTTTGGTGCTACTGTGTAACATTTATTTTAAAGATGAAGAAACACTAGATTGATTTTAATAGCTGGGAGAAAGGCATGAGGAGAGGTTGAAGGAGAGCAGCAGGAAGGAAATGGTTATTTATGAAGTTCTTTCATTGTGTTTGGCTTAATCTTCCTTATTTACTGAATTTTCTCAGCAACATTTTGAGGTTGCTGTTATTCAATATTTATTTCATGAAAGCTAAAGCTATGTTAAGTAACTTCCCAAAAGGTTTCAGAGTTAGAGTGGTCAGAACCAAGAAACAAATGGCAAATGCATTATTGTTTTTACAGCTGATACCAAAGTTCCTCTTGAAGGAGAATTGTCTTGTTAAGGAAAATGTTTTTATTGGCCAATGAGGGTAGGAGACACTGCCTTTGGGAATCCATGGAGGCACAGCTCAAACCACAAAAGAAAAATAAAATTTAAAAGAACAATGCTTCCTGTTCAAAACAAAAAGTGAGAGATCATTGCTTTGGTGTGTTCGTGAAAGGGAGGTCAAGAAAGGAGAAAAACAACAGCAACGACAAAGTGTAAACAAAGATGGAAACCAGAGTTGTAACACTGGGCTCCATATGAGCTAAAAATCCAAGTAGAGGAAACTGGGTAGATAAATTAACTTTGAAGAGCAAGAATTTGAGAGTTTTGTCGTAGTTGTGAGGGTTTTGTGAAATTTGAACATGAGCCTGAATTTCAGACCTGGCGGAATAGTGTGCAATAGGCACATATATGTGAAAGGAAAAAGCCTTGAGTTTGAGGCCTCTCCATTTTTCACAGAATTTGTTCTTTTTGTCAATTTACCTCTATCTCCGGGTCAGAAAAGGTCATTTCACACCTTTCTTTTTCTAGACTTTTTTTTAGCCTAACACTAAAGAAATAATTTATAGAAAAGCATGATTTAGGTAAATTTGGTGTTAACTATTACTAAAATAATTCTGGAAATTTAGACTGAATTAGTGAACATCTTAATAAATATATTTTTAAAGAAAAAATATGCAGTTCTATTTGTTTAAAACAAAGGGTTTCTAAGTAGAGACTAAGTCAGCTTGGTTCAATAGATAAAATAAATATGTAATTAGGAGCACCTGTTTGGTTATAAGCACACATATGTTGTAGCCCATAAACTGAGATTATTCTCTTAAGAAACATATTCCCCATAGTACTACTTACAATATGAGTCTCTTTAGAAAAAGAATTTGTTCAAGTATATGGTATTGAGTTCCTGCATTTTATAATGGGATATATGCAATGCCATATATGTAAGACCATGAGATATATATCCAGGAGAATATGGTTCAAATCTTCACCCAGCCACTTTATATCCATGTGAACTTGGGCAAATTTCTTACCTCTTCTAAGACTTTGCTTCCTCTTTAAAACTGGTGTTTTCAGCTATCTAACTCTGCATAATGAACCACTCCAACTGAGAGGCTACAGCCCTGTTTTCTTATGCTCATAATTGGATGTGAGAGAAATTTGGATTTGGCACAAGAAGATTATGGTCTCTCATTCATGATATCTGAGACCTCTGCTCTGGCTTTTACTGGGCCCTGATGACCTTTCATGACCATGCTGGTGACTGTAACTTTCTTGGATTATCTCCCTGGAGCCTCTCATCCTTTAACCTCTTACTGTTGCTTAAGCTTTTTACATTTTGTCAGAGATGTCACAGCATCTGCCATGGTGACTGGTTTCCAAGAAACAGGAAGTAGAAGCTGCCCGGCAGGCTAAGGGCTACAACCAGAAAAGGCCTGTGGCTACTCCCACTGTGTTTTTTAGTAAAGAAGTTACAGGGCCCCACAAGACTCAAAAAATGTGGAGAATAGACTGGATACTGTGATGAGAAGTGACAAAGGCATATTGCAAAAAAAAAAAAATGTCCAATAAGAGATATGGTACTGGCTATTTTAAAAGAATCCTATATAATAAAAGCCTAGGTGACATCACGCCCTCATGCGACATCATGGCAAGATGACTTCCACGAGATGGCTGCCCTCACGTCGTCACAAGATGGCCACCACAAGATGGCTGCCATACGATGGCCAGCTGGGGACAGCAGTTGTGGGTGATCAAGCCAGCAGGGGAGGGCAATTAGGCATCAGTCAGGCCGATAGGGGTGCGGTTAGGGGGTGATCAGGCTGGCAGGTAGAAGCAGTTAGGGGCAATCAGGCTGGCAGGCAGGGGAACCATTAGGAGCCAGCAGTCCCAGATTGTGAGACGGATGTCCTACTGCTGGTTTAGGCCCGATTCCGCAGGGATTGGGCCTAAACCAGCAGTCGGACATCCCCCAAGGGGTCCTACTGTTGCTTAAGCTTTTTACATTTTGTCAGAGATGTCACAGCATCTGCCATGGTGACTGGTTTCCAAGAAACAGGAAGTAGAAGCTGCCCGGCAGGCTAAGGGCTACAACCAGAAAAGGCCTGTGGCTACTCCCACTGTGTTTTTTAGTAAAGAAGTTACAGGGCCCCACAAGACTCAAAAAATGTGGAGAATAGACTGGATACTGTGATGAGAAGTGACAAAGGCATATTGCAAAAAAAAAAAAATGTCCAATAAGAGATATGGTACTGGCTATTTTAAAAGAATCCTATATAATAAAAGCCTAAGTGACATCACGCCCTCATACGACATCATGGCAAGATGACTTCCACGAGATGGCTGCCCTCACGTCGTCACAAGATGGCCACCACAAGATGGCTGCCATACGATGGCCAGCTGGGGACAGCAGTTGTGGGTGATCAAGCCAGCAGGGGAGGGCAATTAGGCATCAGTCAGGCCGATAGGGGTGCGGTTAGGGGGTGATCAGGCTGGCAGGTAGAAGCAGTTAGGGGCAATCAGGCTGGCAGGCAGGGGAACCATTAGGAGCCAGCAGTCCCAGATTGTGAGACGGATGTCCTACTGCTGGTTTAGGCCCGATTCCGCAGGGATTGGGCCTAAACCAGCAGTCGGACATCCCCCAAGGGGTCCTAGATTGGAGAGGGTACAGGCCGGGCTGAGGGACACCCGCGCATACATGAATTTCATGCACCGGGCCTCTAGTATGACATATAAATGGATAATGATGCCTATTGAATGAGCGTTTTGTGAAGTTTAAAAGATGTATCAGAGTCTGGCACACACTAATCAGTCAATAAGTGATGGCAGTTTTTATTAGAATGAACAGCTCAGGTTGGATTATCATAAATTCTCAAATAGTAACATTGAACCTAAGACTATTAAAAAATAGTGTGATTTGATTGTAGTGCTAAATCAAAATGGAGAGAAAGTTTAAATAGCAGAATTCTAGTATGAAGTATCTAAACCCACAGCACAAATTTTAAAACTTTTCTTATGAATGCCATGCATTCACACTGTCAACTCTTAGTTGTTGTTCCAACCTCCCTAAGAAAGAAGAGAAGTGGACAGTCATGAGGCTAACTGACATGGCCAGCTCTCTAAGGGTTGGGAGGTAGGGAATGGTTGCAAAGGATAAGAATTCTACTGGAGAAAACCCACAGTGATGAGTACCAAGAAATCAGGAAATCCAAAGATGTTTAGGAAATACCAGTTTTTAGATTTTATTATGGAAAAACTCCAAATAGGGGTGACCAGGGACAGAAATTGAAGTAGGTGGTCCTGGAGTTAGCTGTTTGGAGTTTGTCTGAATTAGGTCTAGATGGCAGTGTTGGGGATGGTGGAGCTGTTACAAAAAACATCTGGCCTTCAAACTTAACATTATTTATTGAAGATAAATGTCTCTGTCTTTTTTATTATTATTATTTTAAACCAACAACCAAGTCTAATGCAAGATTTAGATGACAAGCAGAGCTGAAATAAATATTTGGCAAAATGATAGCCTCAGGTTTTAGCCTATCCTATTTATTAGTATCAGACAAATGATTCCATTTATTTCTGATGTATTTTTGTATTTCAAAATTCTTCTTAGTGTCTTTTTGACAAATTATCATTATCTTAATGATAATTTGTCAAAAAGACACAAAGCTGAAAGAACAAGAATAACCTGATTAATGTGAACTGTTCTAACTCATCAAAGATCAAAATAGGTGGAGTAAGTTTCTCTCTTTAACTTTCTCTGATAAATCTAGGTAAAGAAAGGATATTTCAGGCGTGTGAGTCACATTGTACTTATATCAGCATCTACATTTGTACTTGTGTTGGGTTGCCACAGACTTGAGGAAGTAAAACAGAGTCACATTGTACTTATATCAGCATCTACATTTGTACACAGACTTGAGGAAGTAAAACATTTTTTTGTTTCCCGTTTAGTGCTAATGTATATGACTAATGCACTAATAAATATTGCAAGAAAATCAATTGTACTTCCTAATAGTAAGGTGAGCAGCAATTGCATTTTATCCGAGGTCATAGGAGATTGAGCGCTAAACCTGAAAAGGCATGATTCTAACCCTGACATTTCATTATTTCTTGGGATTTGTGCATCATCCTTAATGTACGGTTAATGTAATTTGAGGTTATGAATCTTTTTTATAGTCTTTCTTTATATCCTTAAAGTAACAAATCTCAAGTTGTGACTAGAGCTGAAAGCATTCATAGAATTCTGACTAGAAAAGTAAACACTTGGAAATTTTTATTCTTCTTGGGGAAAATGTATACATCCTATTTATTTTTCATTTGAATATACACTTTGGGTGAATAATGTCTTACATATATTTGTTGCTAGTAAAATTCTTAGAATTGGACCCATTATTGTTTCTACAAGAGAAGCATGGCATTGAAATAACATGAAAAAATAAACAATCAAATATTAGTTAAAGCAGCAAATGAAATATCATTGTCTCAGGACTCTCTGTGCCCACTGAGTTGTATTCCCAGTATCATTTAAAAATGTCTCAGCATCTTACATGACCAGTCCTAGGAGTCAGCCCAAAGATAATATACCCTCTTCAGAGGTTTTGAAACATACGCAAAGGAACATTTTCCATTCATTTTAATTAATGGTACTAAAATGTTCTTCCTCATAAAAAATTAACTGTTTCCTTTCCTACATAAAATACAAATATTTTTCCCCCTGTGGTGTACAGATGTATTCACATGTGGGAAACATGTGTATCTATATGTATGTGTGTCTATGTGTTTAACTGTTAAGTAAAAGTGTTTCTTTGAGTACTATATAATTTTTGTTAAAATTCACCAACCAAAAGATCAAAAGAGACATTATTGTACTCAGGCAAAGTTGGTTTGTTTAACTATCTTCAGAAAGTGAGAACACACACCAGGGGGAATTAGGGGGGCGTACCACAGTAAGGAGGAGTTGGGAGGACTTCTAGGGCTTGTAGCACTATTTACTTTATGAAGATATTAAAGAAGTAGAATCAGTTCTGGGTTGAATATTGTGAAAAAGTAGAGAAATGTGTTGATTTGATGTTTTAATATTTTTTTTTATCTAGGAGGAAGGAGGATTAAGTCAGGGCATAAGGTGACATTGATTTAAAAAAATATATTGCTGGAAAAATATTAGTCATGTTTGCAGATATGTTATGGTGTTGACTTTATCCTGTGAAAGCAAATGTTTTCGTTCTAATGATCTGATTCTTAGTTTTTCTCTCTCCATTATTTTGCAAAAAATACAGAAGACATTTTAGCTCACATCATATATTTTTTAGAGGGATGCATTTGTCAAGATTTCAAAATCCTTCTGAAAATCCAAATTAAAAATATATCTCTATTTTTTATTGGGGTTGGGGGGATAGAAAGAGGACATCTATAATAATTTCAACAATAAAGATAAAGTAATGTACACTGAGTGGCCAGATTATTATGACCACCTGACATTTGTAGGCAATTTAACTGTAATTTCCTACTGAAGTTGCTAGAGGACAAGACCATTATACATAGGGAAGCAGGTTGTTTACCATGACA
>NW_005363099.1:605847-617015 GCF_000412655.1 Myotis brandtii | reverse complement strand
AGGGAGACTTTACCTTGCTTAGGTGGCCCCCACAATCACCAGATCTCAATCCAATTGAGCATTTGTGAGACAAAGTTAAAAGAGCCATCAGGAAGCTGGTTCCACAACCATCAAATCTCATAGAACTGGACAGTGCTATTCATCAGGCATGGTGTCAGATTGCTCGCATCACCTTTCAACATCTGATGGAGTCAATGCCAAGAAGAATCGCTGCAGTATTAAAGGCAAAAGGTGGCCCAATGAAGTACTAATGGGGTGATCATAATAATCTGGCCACTCAGTATATATATATTAGACATTGATTATATATACCACAACAAATCATCTTTGTAGTTACAATGAGACTTATTCTTATAATAATGCAGATATTCCTAGGATAATAATTTGTTGTACTATTCAACTTCTGTATTTGTAGAGGTTTGTTTTAGGATTATGAAGGTTACAGAATACTATTAATCCTAAACCTAGGCATATGGAAGTTCAATGCTGAGGCCTCTGATATCACATAAAATAACCCAAAAGACAATTTGATATTTCCTATATTGAAAAAGACAAAGAGGAATTAAAAAGGACTCCAATTCATCTGCTCTGATCAGTCCTCACAGAGGCACCTCTAATAGCATCTGAGGCCTTCCGTATGGACTAAAATGCCACCTTCCTCTTCCCGCCTTGTCCTTTCTTTGCTCTTCTATTTTTCAAATATATTTCATCCTTAGTGTTTCAAAACTGCTCCTTCTACAATTTGACAGAGAGCAATATGCCTTAGGGGGTGATAGTCAGCACATTGAATGTATTTTTTTAAAGGATATATAGAGAAAAAATAAAGAGAAAGCAATTACAAAACATCATCATGATATATGATCATTTCAGAGTGAATTCCATGATTTCAGGAAGTTATCTACTTTTGCTCACTCTTAGAACCTCATTATCTATTCCAGTTCCTGACATGGTATAGTATTCAAAACATTTGTAATATGAATAAATCAATCCATGATGAAGAGTCTGGGTCAATGTGTCATAATAGTGTACTACGTTGCAGTGATAACAGACCTCCACACCTCAATGATTTACAACAAGAAAAGTTTATTTTTTATGTAGTCTATGTAACTATCATAAGTTGGCAGCGGATCTGTTGCATTGACTACTTTCAAAAATTAGGGCAGTGGAAGAACTCTGTCCTGAAAAATTGCCAACTGATAAGTAAGAGGAAAAGGTTGCTGACACTTATAATTTCCTACCACATTTCATTGGCCGAATCAAGTCATAAGACCAAAATTAACAATCAGATGAGAAGAATAGCAGTACCTTAGAATAGGTGGAGAACAATGGGAATGACTGCAATATTCCCCATTTGGCCTAGCTAATACAAAAAATATTTTAAAAAAGCAAATCAGAAAGAGACTCATAAGCTCTAGGCCTCTACAAGATGATGACTAGAGAGTCATTTTAGAATTTATTTCAGTACTTTCCACTGCTCTGTTAAACTAAAGGATCATATGCAGACATTCATAGATTAAAACAGGGTTCTTTGAAAACTTCATATAATCACTTGCATTCTAAGTAATTTTGGGATTTAGACCTTCTTTCATATTTATGGAAATAAATCATATGATCCTTTTCTATATTCTCAGTAGGAATGACAGAGCTCCCAAACGTCAAGTTTTGAAGTAATTGGAGGGATTAAACACAGCTAATTTGAGAGATTGAAAACACAGATATCCCACAGATAACCTATTCAGTGTGCAGACAGTTCAAAGAAGCTGCATCTTATTGCTAAAGAAAGTACCTCCCAGTGTTTAAAACGTGACAGCCTGTCAGAGCCTCAGTAAAATTACTGGGAAGCTGACACATTCAATAACATTCCTTCCGTCTTTCATAACCACACATGGTTGAGAATAAAGTTTGAACCAATTTGAATGTTTTACTCTTGCTGTCAGTAGCAGTCATTTTCCTATAAAGCAGTCTCATTGGTGACACCAGTGTTAAAGAATGAGAATGTCAATAAAGGTTGTGCTAGATGAGCTTAATTAACAAGGTATTTGACAATTATTAGAGTTCGCCAATTCAAAGATAATGCACTTACGATGCTTCTCTTACTGTTCACAATAAAAATATAGTGTTAAATAACTGCCTGTCTCCACATGATAGTCATCCTGAAATACCTTAAGAAGCCTCACCTTTTGCACAATGTCCTTTCCATTCATTCTAGATCCCATTGATCTCTTTTTTATGCACTGCACTTTAATGTGTGAACAACTGATACTGTTATTTAATGATGTACACCATCTGGAATTGTTCCCCAGGTAACCTAGCTTCTAAAAAATTGTTTCTCTCTCCACTTTTAATTACACTGACAGTGGCAGAAAGAGCAGTCACCACAACCTTATCTCTTACTATTAGGAATTGACTGTGCTAGACTTCTGGTATTCATTAATTAGTAATACATACTGTTGAGATGTACAGTTCCAAGCATAGTTTTATTCTTTTGGAATATAGAGGTGTACAACATACTCAGAGCCCTTATACTTGATATTAATACAGTATTTAATTGGCCCAAGGGCTTTGCATGATTGGTGTTATCTTTCTTTGTAGATGAGAGAAGTTGGATAAGTAGAGCAGGAATGGGTGACTTTCTCAGGTCGAGCTGCTAGTAAGTGACAGAGGATATTAGTTTGTTTGGACAGACATAACACTTAGCTTTTCACTGTGTGCCTAATAATGTTAGCTGACTGTGGGCTCCATCATGGTCTGCTGCATGTTGGCCGGTGAATCTCTTCCTCAAAATAGTTGTTCTTTTCTTCACATTCTTTAAAACAACTTAATTGAGGAATAATTGATATATTAAAATACTGGACATATTTAATGTATACAAATGTGAATTTGGAGATATGCTTATACTAGTGAAACTGCCCCCACAATCAAGGTAATAAACATATCCATCACCTCCAAAAGTTTTTTTTCCTTTGCCTGTTTGAAAGCTATACATGTTTCACACTCATACACACAAGAGAGAGAGAAAAAGAAAGAGGGAAGGAGGGAAGGAGGGAGGGGGGGAGGGAGGGAGAGAGAGAGAGAGAGAGAGATTTTTAGAATTTGGCTCACACAGAGGTTGGCAAGTCCACAGTTTGAAACCTGGGGACTCAGAATAGTGGATGATGCAGTTTGAGTCTGAAGTACCCTGTAAGCAGCATTCCCTATTCCTCAGGTAACCTCAGCCTCTTTTTCTTAATGCTTTCAACTAGTTGGATGAGACCAGTTCACATTATAAAGAGTAATCTGCACTACTCAAAATCCCTGACTTAAATGCTAAACTCACCTGAAAATACCTTCACAACAACATTGAGACTGGTGTTTGACAAATAGTTGGGTACTATGGCCTAGTCAAGTTGACTCATAAAATTAACCTTCACACAGAGCATGGTTTCAGAGGCAGGTCTATTTCTCCAAAAACATCTCTTTTTTCCATTTTAACTTTCTGACAAACACATGTTCTGCATATAGAGAAAGAGCAATACTATTCATTGAATGCATACAATAACAAATATTCTTCTTTTTCCTTCTCATTTTGCATGGTGTTATTTATTATTCTAAGCTAAATTAGAACCTCAATGTGATAGAAGCATTTTGGTTTGTCTTCTGATACTTAATGAGAGTTATTTGCTATTTGCTACCAAGACTACCCAAGGCAAAGTGATTATAATCAGTTCCAAAGTTATATTTTGATTGCAATAAATAGATCAAATTTTGATTAATATCAAAGCCTGAGTGATAAATCTACTGTTCATTCCTCATTTACTTTTATTAGCATTTTAATTTTTTTAGATAAGGCCTAATTATTTCAACTACATTCAGAGAAACTGGTTTTATTAGAATTTTTATTAGAATAAAAATGACACACACATGAAATGTGTACTTTAAGGAAAAAAGAAAAAAAAATGTGTTCTGAGAGAGGAAGACAGTGGCCAAGTAGGGAAATAACACTCACCATGACTCTCTCATTCATTCACTCTTAAACCTCTTTGTTCGCTTGCTTGTTTTTTTTGTTTATTTGTTTTTGTGAGTGTGTTTAAACTGTTTGTTTTCCATCAACCTTATATTCATTCTGTTAAGAGTTTGTGGAAGAACAGCTTAAGACCACTCAGTGGTTGCTCCTACCTATTCAGTGGGCTGAGCAGTGGGGGCTGCAGATCAGTGTTTGGGAGCAGGCTGAACGCTCCAGTCTTCCGTCAGGATCACTTACCCTTTGGGACAGCATGGATGGACCTGGGAAATATTATGCTCAGTGAAATAAGCCATTGTGAGGAAAACAAGTATCACATGATCTCACTTATTTGTGGAATCTAGTGAACAAAATGAATTGACCAACAAAATAAGACACGAAGCAGGAAGGTATAGGACAGACTGACATACCTCCATGTGGGGTTGGGGGAATGAGAAGAGATAAACCAAAGAACTTACATACTTATAAGCATAGCCTATGGACATGGGCAATAGGGTGGTGAAGACCTTGGGGGATGGATAGGGGCAGGGAGGAGGGGGGTAAAGGAGGGATGGGATATATCTGTGATACTATCAACAGTAAAAATATATATTTAAAGAAAAAGAAGGAACCTGAATCATCGGATAACCTTACAGTTAGTTCCCTGTGAATTTTGATATGAGAGGGAAAACAAACAAACAAAAAAAACCCCAAAAAAGTCTACTTTTGACTTTTTAGCTCTATATTTTAGTATCTCTTTATCAGAGATGCTTAGTTTATTTCCTAACTACTAAATCATTCATTCAACTCTATTTATGTGAATTCATATGACTTTTTAAATTTTATTTTTAATACATCTTTATTGATTTCAGAGAGGAAGGGAGAGGGAAAGAGAGACAGAAACATCAATGATGAGGGAGGGGAAAAGAGAGAGAAACATCAACAATGAGAGAGAATCACCAATCAGCCGCACCCCCCCCCACCCCATGTCCCACACTGGGGATCAAGTCCACAATCCAGGCATGTGCCCCCGACCAGAATCGAACCTGGGACTCCTCAGTCCGCAGGCCGACGCTCCATCCACTGAGCCAAACCAGCCAGGGTGTATGACTTTTGTTTTTCATAGAAAAGTTTCCAGCTTTATTAAGATACAATTGACATATAACACTTTATAAGTTTAAGGTGTACAGAGTACACATTCATTTGATACACTTTGATTTGATACACTTATATATTGCAAAAAATAATCACCATAGCTAATACCTGCACATGTCATATAATTACTATTTATTTTTTGTGGTGATATAATTTGAGATCTACACCTTTAGCAACTTTCAAGTATATAATGCAGCATTAACTATAAACACTATGTGCCATGTTAGATCCCCATTTCTTTATCTTATCACTGGAAGTTTGCTCTCTTTGACAAATGTCTCCCCATTTTTCACACACACCAGCCCGTGGTAATGACCATTCTTGTCTCTGTTTCTATAAGTTGAGCACTTTTAGATTCTGCATATAAGTGATATCATATAATAGTTTGTCTTTCTTTTACTTGTTTCAGTTAGCATTATACCCTCAAGGTCCATCCATGTTGTTACAAACAGCAGGGTGTCCTTATTTCTCATGGCTCAGTAATATCCCATGGTGCATATGACTTTTTAACTGTGCAGAAATAAAACTCAGAATTTATCATTTGATATTCAATCTCAGCAGAAAAAAATATAGACCTATAAATGTGAGAAACTATCTGGTAATCTCTTTGGATTTATGCTACTTTAGTATTAGTCTCTCTCTCTCTCTCTCCCCCTTATACCTACAACACAAAAAGATTTAACAAAGAATGGCACTGTTATAGCTAGCAAGGCTAAACATATTCCCTAAACTGAAATCATGAATGGAGAGGAGCGTTTTTCCTGAAGAGTAGTAAAGAAATGGGTGGTCATGGAACATAAACTACATGACTGTTTGGGTCTGTTAAGTGTTTTCTAAGCATTGCTCGACCAAAATCATTTTTGCTGAGTCACCATATTATTCCTTCAAGATATAGCAATGACATGAAGATTATGAGAATAAAGCAATATTGCACCTAGGTAAGATAATGTGATTTTTGGAAGAAATCACCAGTTAACATTGAACCCAGCATACAGGAAACCTCCTAGAAGAGCGCCTGCCCACCATGCCTTCCCTTTGACTGAAGCTGGCTAACTCCTCTTGCTTCATTCTTCGTAATGGCTTTCAATTGCAACATTCATAGTGCACATTAGACTTATTTTATCTGGATCTTGCCTAGCTTGTTCACCTCATATTTTCCCACATACTCTTTGACCATTAGTAGCCCCAAATATTGACCTAATTTTATACATTTAAACAATTTAGGGAAGAAAGTGTCAAGCCATTTTCTGCCTAGAATTTTTGTATCTGTGTTTCCCTCTTTATGAAATGCTTAACACCTTACATCTGACTCTCCATCAGACTCCTTCAAGTAGCTTTTCAAATGTCACTTTCACAAAGAGTCTCTCTCCCCCCCCCCCCCTTATACCTACAACACAGAAAGATTTAACAAAGAATGGCACTGTTACAGCTAGCAAGGCTAAACATATTCCCTAAGCTAAAATCATGAATGGAGAGGAGCGTTTTTCCTGAAGAGCAGTAAAGGAATGGGTGGTCATGGAACATAAACTACATGACTGGGTCTGTTAAGTATTTTCTAAGCATTGCTCGACCAAAATCATTTTTGCTGAGTCACCATATTATTCCTTCAAGATATAGCAATGACATGAAGATTATGAGAATAAAGCAATATTGCACCTAGGTAAGATAATGTGATTTTTGGAAGAAATCAGTTAACATTGAACCCAGCATACAGGAAACCTCCTAGAAGAGCGCCTGCCCACCATGCCTTCCCTTTGACTGAAGCTGGCTAACTCCTCTTGCTTCATTCTTCGTAATGGCTTTCAATTGCAGCATTCATAGTGCACATTAGACTTCTTTTATCTGGATCTTGCATAGCTTGTTCACCTCATATTTTCCCACATACTCTTTGACCATTAGTAGCCCCAAATATTGACCTAATTTTATACATTTAAACAATTTAGGGAAGAAAGTGTCAAGCCATTTTCTGCCTAGAATTTTTATATCTGTGTTTCCCTCTTTATGAAATGCTTAACACCTTACATCTGACTCTCCATCAGACTCCTTCAAGTAGCTTTTCAAATATCACTTTCACAAAGAGACATTGCCTCACTAATCAAACATATTCATTATTCTCTAATAATCTGTTTATTTTTCCCCTAATGGCACTTAACTAACGTTATGATGGATACATGCCTGTTTACTTGTTTAACTGTTTCCCACGGACCTATGAGTATTGTGAACACATGAACCACACCTCTGTTCACTACTGAACATGCAGAGTTTGATCCCATGTCTCACCAGTTGTAGGTATACAATAAATTTCTAACAAACTACAAGATTATAAAAAATTAATCAATCAAACAAACAAGCAAAAAAGCAGGAAGAATCAGCAACATAGAAACTCTTAAACAAAATAAAAAGAAACAAATTTTGGTAAGCAGTTATAATGACTGATAAAATAAAAATGCAGAAAATTTTTTAGTTGAAAGACAATTTTTGGATAAATTAGCAACAAAACCTATATACTGCTAATGATGTTACTATTGAAGAGGTTCTCAAGATTATCTATGGGAAAAAATTGAAATAAACCTTCTTTAACATTTATTGATAGTAGCACATCTATCACCTTCAGAATATGAGAATATTTTGTAATCAATAGGGGTAGAAGTCATATATAAAGAAGTTAGGGCTTGTATAAGAATCTGTGTCAAGTAAAGGAGTTTATAACAAAGAGACAAAAAGAGCAAAAAATATGTGAGAGAGAATGACAAAAAAAGGAGAGATTGCTTTTCCATTTCCCTCCTACTATGTGCACAGTATACTTGATGGATCTGTTATTGAAACCTTCATCCCATGGCCTGAGCCCTGATTTGACTTTAGGCATCTGTCTCTAGATTATAGCTCTTAACCATGCTCCGGCATAGTGTAATTTGATCTATGTATGATTAATACCAGAGTCCCATCTTTAGGTCTAATTGAAAGAATTCGGTAATGGCCAGGAATGAATGGTATTATTTTACATTTACTGACAAAATCAAAGCTCCTAACTAGTATAAGGGTTAATGGCATCCACCTATGAAAAAAAACAACAATTTACAAACTAAGTCTTGCATGATGAAAAATTATAAATTTTATGTTTTTTCTTCTACATATCATAATATCATAGCTTCTTAATGTTTCATCCAAGAATCATAGGAAATAACATATGGCAGGTATTACTATAACCTGACTTTCATATTATAGCCCCACTTGAGAGTTGACAAATGACACCAGTTAACATTGCACCCAGCATACAGTTAAAGTAGATTCCAGGACATTTTCAAGGGTAGTTTTAATAGACTGTTGATTTTCTTATTCTGTTATAATTTGAATAGTGTATCCATCTATCTAGTCCAGATGAGGATGCCTTCCATTTCTCTTTTTTTCTTTTTAAAATCAAATAGATTGTTACACAAAACAGCCAAACATAAATGAATCTCATCAAAATATATACCAAGTTCCCATTTTACTGAATTAATTTGCTTCTTGAATTCTAAATGTTTAAACTATGGAACTGCTTCTTCTTTTAATTTTCAAAAACTATCTGAACAGGCAAGACTCCTGGTAGTGTATTTGATTTAGTAATAGATCCTCGTGAATGTAATTTCTCTTGGAGAACTGGTTGAAGGATATTTAGAGAAACATATGAATATATTTCTAAAAATCTTCTGATTGATTCCTCTACATAATAAAATAGAAAATGATTCAATATTACAAAATAATATTTTTGTAAGCCCACTGTGTTCTGTCACTGTGAGGATATTTGCATGAGAATAATTTCTCTATTGCTAAGAGTTCATCTGTTGCTGCTGCTTATTTCTCACCTGAAGTCACAATTCTCTGAATGTGCATCATAATCATTTCTACAAAAGCCAATTTCTGTGTCACAAACAAAGGATTATGCCTTCAACTGAGAAATAAACAGCAGGAGCAAATGAAATCTAGAAACTACGTACCCCAGTTTATGGAAATGTCCCAATTAATAAAAATTCAACTGAAGAGAACGACTTTAAGTTCTGTATCAGCAGAATTATCTCCCAACAGAAGTTTTTCAGTTAGTTTTTCATGACGTTTCAATGTGCTTTGTACCGAGGCTAGTTAAACCGGGTGTATTCAACTGTTAATTATGCCAGATGTCTTTTCATCCTCCTGTTTATGTTTCGCAGTCTGTCCCTGTTCTATCATTTTTAATTATCTAAAGACTCTGTGCTGAGATCCATATAGAAGTAGTAACTCCTCCTTGGCATCCATTGTGTAGTGATTGAGTAAAGTAAGAAGACAACAGATGGCTATGATCTGCATTGTGGACCCACATGGAAACTTGAATGAACCTTAAATATCTGTTTATTAAAAATCATGTTCCGGCCCTAACCGGTTTGGTTCAGTGAATAGAGCATCGGCCTGCGGACTGAAGAGTCCCAGGTTCGATTCCGGTCAAGGGCATGTACCTTGGTTGCAGGCACAACCCCAGTAGCGGGTGTGCAGGAGGCAGCTGATCGATGTTTCTCTCTCATCGATGCTTCTAACTCTCTATCCCTCTCCCTTCCTCTCTGTAAAAAGATCAATAAAATATATTTAAAAAAAAACATGTTCCACATTTAATCAAAATTCCACTTGCCATTTTAGCTGCTTTGTCATGATGCTGTAAATTATTACACTCAGAGATTATCTCATAACATTGGACTATATTTCAGGTTAATTTTTGTATGGTTGAAATACTGAATAAAAAATATTGATTTATTGCCTACTATATCATTATTTTCAGAGGTCAAAACTTAGCAAAATATACCAGTTTCTGATATGATTTTTTTCCCTGTTAATCAGGTCAAGTGACATTTACTCAGCACCTAAATTTTGTCTGACACTGTAGTAGGAATAGAGACACCATATGAATAAGGCATTGTCTTTTTAAGAAGGATAAATGAGCAAGTGCCACTATAAACTTTCATAATTTTATGAGAAATTTATTCAGTAGTTGAAAAACCATAAAAGGAAGAAGAATCCAATTCTATGTGGGAGAGAGCAGAAAAGCTTTTTAATGGAAATATAGCAGAATCTCTATCTTCAAAGTTGAGAAAGATTTAACCAAGAGAAGTGTGGGCAATAATAGGGAGGAAATAAGTAGGAGAGGAAATTGTAGGCAGAAAGAGGAAAGGTACATTAAATAAGTCACCCAGGTTAAGTAGCATGATATATGGAATTAAAATAAGTATAGATAAATGTAATACTAATGTAATTGAACTGTCATGTGCATAAGAATCACCTGTAGGGTTTGTTAAACAGGGGTGTCAAGGCCACAACCAACCCCCCTCAACATTCTAATTTAGTAGGTCTGGCCTTCAAACTGAAAGTTTGCATTTCTTTTTTTTTAAATTTATTTTCCCTTTATTGATTAAGATATTACAAGTGTGTCCTTATCCCCCCAATGTCCTCTCATCCCCCCAATCCTGCCCTCACCCTCCAGGGTCCTTGTGTCCATTGGTTATTCTTATATGCATGCATGCAAGTCCTTTGGTTGATCTCTCCCCCTCACCCCCACCCTCCCCTACCTTCCCTCTGAGTTTTGAGCATCTGATCCATGCTTCTCTATCTCTACATTTGTTTTTATTCGTAGATTTATGTTGTTCATTATAATCCGCAAATGACTGAGAGCATGTGATATTTTTCTTTCTCTGACTGACTTATTTCACTTAGCATAATGCTCTCCAGCTCCATCCATGCAGTTGCAAATGGTAGGAGTTCCTTCTTTTTTACAGCAGCATAGTATTCCATTGTGTAGATGTGCCAAAGTTTTTTAATTTATTCATCTGCTGATGGGCACTTAGGCTGATTCCAAATCTTAGCTATTGTAAATTGTGCTGCTATGAACATAGGGATGCATATATCCTTTCTGATTGGTGTTTCTGGTTTCTTGGGATATATTCCTAGAAGTGGGATCACTGGGTCAAATGGAAGTTCCATTTTTAGTTTTTTGAGGAAACTCCATACTGTTCTCCACAGTGGCTGCACCAGT
>NW_005363099.1:601106-605792 GCF_000412655.1 Myotis brandtii | reverse complement strand
TTGCCCCTTTTTTGATTGGGTTGTTTATCTTCCTATTGTTAAGTTGTATGAGTTCCCTATAAATGTTGGAGAGTAAACCTTTATCGGAGATATCATTGGCAAATATGTTCTCCCATGCAGTGGGTTTTCTTGTTGTTTTGTTGATGGTTTCTTTTGCTGTGCAGAAGCTTTTTATTTTGATATAGTCCCATTTGTTTATTTTCCCTTTAGTTTCCATTGCCCTAGGAGCTGTGTCAGTGAAGAAATTCCTTCGACATATATCTGAGATTTTGCAACCTGTGGATTCCTCTAATATTTTTATGGTTTCCTGTCTTACATTTAAGTCCTTTATCCATTTTGAGTTTATTTTTGTGTATGGTGTAAGTTGTTGGTCTAGTTTAATTTCTATCAGGTTCCCAGAGAGGCTGATGCTTCCAGTCCATGAGCCACTCTTTGAGACACAAAAGAAACATAACAGAAACTTAGCCATGTCAGGTGAAATATGGTTATGACTACAAGATATTTCATGTAAGTATGGAGAAAAGCATATAATAGATACACAAAAGATACAGAGAAAAATAAATCACTACAAAGTAAATCACTACAAATAATACTAAACAAAAGAAGACAGCAAGAGAGGAAGAAAATGACAAAACAATTCAAAAGATTTTTAAAAAATTAACAGAATGACCACAGTAAGTCCTTACCTACAGATAATTACTTTAAATGCAAATTGATTGATTTATCTAATGAAAAGACTTAGAGTGGTTAAATGGATTTAAACAAACCTAGAGATAGGCTGCCTATAAGAGACATTCACCAGATTCAATGACACACATAGTCTGAGAGTGAAGAGGTAAAGAAAGATATTCCATGCAAATGGTAACCAAAAAAGAGCAGAGGCAATCCTTTGAAAAAAATAGACTTTAAGTTAAAAACTGTCACAAGAGACAGGCGAGGTTATTATATAATGATAAAAGGGCCAATTAAAAAAGAAATAATAAATATATACACACCCAAATATATAAAACACCTAAATACGTAAAGCAAATACAGACAGATCTAAAGGGAAAAATTGACAGCAATACAATAATATTAGGGGACTTTAGTATCCCAGTTTCAATAATGGATAGAACATTCAAATGGAAAATCAATAAACAGCCTAATTGAACAATATGTATCAAATTAATATAAAGACGTACACAGAACTTTCCAATCAACAGCCGATGATATACAAATTATTCTTAAGTACACATGGAGCATGACACAGGAGAGATCACATGTGAGGAGACACTGTTAAACTAAAAAGCACTTACAAAGGAAAGCAAACAAACAATTCACAGGATGGAAAGACAACCTACAGAATAGGAGAAAAATTTGCGATATTTCTGATCAGAAATTAACATCCAAAATACATAAGCAATTCATCCAACTCAAAAGAAAAACAACAATCTAATTTTTTTTAATGGCAAAGAAACTGAATAGTCAATTTTCAAACTGAAGACATTCAAATGGCCAACACGTATATGAAAAAGTGTTCAATGTTATTAATCAAAATGCAAATCGAAACCACAACAAGATATCGCCTAACATCTGTTAGACTTTCTATTATAGAAATGACAAAAAATAGTAAGTATTGGTGAGGATGTAAAGAAAAAGGAACCCTTATACACCATTGGATAGAATTCTAATTGTCACATTCTTTATGGAAAACATGGAGATACCAAATGATAACTATGTGACGTGATGGATATGTTTGTGGCAATGATTCCACAATGTATACATATATCAAAACATCAAGGTGTACATCTTGAATATATAATGTTTGCCAATTATATAGCAATACAATATAAAAATAAAATAGAGCAAAAAAAAATCCCAGCTTCTTCCAGGAAAATTATACTGTAATGAGAATATAATTAGTCCATCTTCAACTGTGGGAGTTTGGACTCTAAAATTGTTCATGATAAGAACATTTGCATTTGAAGAACTAAAAGTTATAAGAGAGTTGGGAGAAGTGGCTGTAATCAGTGACCACAGGAAAACTTTTACTTATTTTATTTGTTTCATTTATTTATTTTTAATATATTTTTTGTTGATTTTAGAGAGGAAGGGAGAGGGGAGAAAGAGATAGAAACAACAATGATGAGAGAGAATTATTGATCTTCTGCCTCCTGCACACCCCCAATTGGGGATCGAGCCTGCAACTGGGGGATGTGCCTTTGAGTGGACCCTTTAGTCCGCAGTCCAATGCTCTAACCACTGAACCAAACCAGCTAGGGCTAGGAAAACTTTTATAATTAAAATATGTGTACTCAAATGAATAAAAATAGTAACAAAAATTTTAAAATGTATCTGTTATACCTGAAGAAAATTCCAATAGTCAAAATAAAATCATAAAGATAAAATGACATTAACTTTACAATAAATGTGCCATATCTATATTAAGAAAAAAAAAGAATGGAAACCCATTAACAATAAGAAAGATTTGAGTAAATGTATGGATACCATGGTCCAATACAGAAATACTCCAAAAGCTAATCTACACATTTACAGCAATTCCATTACAATTAATTTCTTATTCTAAGACTTATGTGGATCATTAATATCAAGTGAATCATGTATCAAAATTATTTGTATAACTATGGTAATGTGGTGTCAGCACCTAAAAGTAGAATTAAGTTTATAGAATAGAGTGGGATGCAGAAATAGATACTTAAATGAATGCACTATAATGACTGAATATACATCATTTAGAATCAAATCAGTTGCTACACACAATCTTCACTTCAATGATCTTAAGTCCTCCATGACATCAAAAAACAATATCAACAACAAAAATCTTTAATTTCTTCTTCTCTAAAACAAAGAGAGAGAGAGAGAAGTACTAGTATCTAATGCATAGGAATGTAGTGGGGATACATTAGAAAATTATTGTGCAAGACTGGTGTATAGCAAATCATGAATTATCCTTTAATAATATAGATCTAAGATGTTTCCATATGAATGCATACACAATTATTCTATTCTTTTAGGTGGATATTCAGTTTTTATTGTATTTTGTCAAGTACCTAGTGATTAGTATCTAATAGGTATCTAATTTTTAGACAATATGAATAATGTTGCCAGGAGAATTTTTTTACCTTGTGCACATATGTAAGTTATTCTTTAGGGCAGGTGATAAAGATTTGAAAACTAGGTCAAGTGATTCCTACATTAAATTATTGCAAATCATTGACAAAAATCTGTGCAAATGTATGCTACCATCAGAAGTATATAAGTGTATTTAATTTACTCATGTTTCCCACACCCTAAGAAACATTTGGAATGAGTAACATTTCATATATTTTAAATTATGTTGCTTAAAAATATTTCTTGTATGGATTTGCATGTCTATAGTTATGCATAGAATTGACCATCTGTTCATATATTTACCAGATAGTTTTTGTTTTTTTGTAAATTATCTCTTTATGCATTGTGCCTATTGTTCTATTGGGTATGCTGTGTTTGTTTGTTTTGTTCTTTGACTTTTTCCTGTTTTTACTCTTTCTAAAAATTGAGAATATTAGCAATTTGTTGAGTATATTTGAACAGTATTTTTCCTAGTTTGTTGTCTTTTGATTTGTTTATGATAATATTTACCATTCAGAAATTTTTTACTAACAAAAACTTCTTATACACCAAACATCTTCAGTGGTTAGCACAACAGACCAGTTAGGAGATTTAGGCAATGCCAGAGATGAATCTAATAAAGAATCCAAAATGTATTTCATGTATGTATAGCCTTGGAGATTAAAAATTACTTCATAAATTATACTCCTAAACTACTGCTGGGAACTGGCTTTGTCAATGTTGTAGGGAGCAAAAGTTGTATGTTAATCTGAATTTCCAGTTTGTTTATAGATACAATTTAAGTGTAAAACTGAATTTGTTTAGGAGACAATGTCTTAGTACAATATATTACTTGGATAACTTTGGTCATCTATTTGGCAATGCAGTAGAACCTTATAGCCTGTATCCTTTTTTTTCTTTAAAGCATAGAGTGACCTACAATCTCCATATTTTAATAGCCTTAACTTAACATTGTTAAAGTCTAAACAACTTAGATGAAATACTAGTAGTAAGAGTGAATGGTATAAAGAAAGAGATAAATTTAGCAAAACACATATCCACAAGTTTTGCTACTTACTTTTTTTATCTTAAAAATTTTAAACACTGTTGGCAAGTGCCATAGGAAGAGGAAAACTTAAGAGTTATTTAGAGCTGACTGCAGTCCTAAAACTTACCCGTTATCACATTTACTTCTCATCACTATAGAGACTGATGGCCCCAAATCATCTCTTAGTTCTCTACACTTAACAGATATTTATTTACAGATTTAAAATGATTGTTTCCAGAACTAACATAGACAGTGCCCAAACTAGGACACTTAAAAACATCCCATCTTCTTGAAAACAATAAGAGGATAAGAATATAAAGTTTAAAGCAGCAAATTATGTAGTTGGTTAGAAAGTTAAAACCTCTGGAAAAAAAAAAGAGGCTTTTGAGTATAAAACTGCAAGTTAAACCTGGGTTATCTCCCACTCAAATGATCCAGCCCTTTTCTACTCTATTACATGACTGAGATGTCAAAAGTGGAATTCTCCATATGAAAGATTTTCATAAAACTTTTTTTAAAATTTAATTTAATTTTTATTTTATTTTATT
>NW_005363099.1:598882-601061 GCF_000412655.1 Myotis brandtii | reverse complement strand
CATTGCCCTTCCCCAGCCTCCCCTACCCCCTGTCCCATGCCCTCATCCCCCCCCCCCGCAGAGTCTTGTGTCTATTGGTTGTGCTTATATGCATGCTCTGCCTTAAATGTCCAGACTACTCAAGAAAGAGAGAGCATTGAAATACCAGAGTCCTTTGCAGTTTCAGGCTATGGAGTGGGAAGAAAAGAAATGCCTTTTCTGAGCAGTATTTCTAAATAGTTGTACTATCCATTACAGTCTATGATAGTGAAAGTGAGACTATTAATAATTATGCTTAGACAACAAGATAGAGCTTCCCAGGTTTTTCCTAAGAGTCACTCTATTATTCTTTAAGATCAGGATTTTGCTGACCTCTAATAAAAGCCAGTCTCTACAAATCTGGAATAAACTTGTTTTCAATATTGCAGCTTTAAAGAATTCATTTTTTGTAGGATATTTTTTGCCCCATTTTCATCCATCTGAAAGCCTCAGGCTCTTGGGAGAATTGTGATGGGAATAGGCTTCTTGACAAGTGTCAGCAAGACTCATTCCCTTCTGCTATCCTATGGGAAGAATAAACAAGTGAATAATCTTAGAAGCTTACATAACTTGGCATCAGACATGTCTAATAGAGGTCACAGTGGTACCAGGTGGACCCCAGTTCACAATGCTTGAGTGGAAAATTTCATCCTAAAAGGTGTAATATTAATAACATCAGGATAGTGTCATTACATGGATGACTTCCTTTAAATTTCATGGAACTTTGACTACCATAAGGTCTCAGAGTATCGAGAATGACATGTAATCTTGAAATCTTGATTTGTGGGAGGTGCCACCAGGCATTGCAAGCATGACACCCTGACCAACAGCATCCTTTACCACCAGCTTTCTAGTGTCATTCCAGGTCTGCCACTGCCCATAGACACAAGGATTACAGAAAATTTAGAAATACAATGTTTTTAGGTATAGAGATTTTAATAATCAGTAATGCAATTCAGGAAACTCTTTTATAAACATAAAATAGTGTCATTGTATAGATTCAAATACAGATATAGAACACCAATTGAGATATCATATCACATATCACAGTCTCTGAATTCTACTGGAAAGTAAGAAACAGCATATATGATAACTAGAGGCCCAGTGCATGGATTCGTGCACGGGGGTCCCTCAGCCTGGCCGGCGCCCTCTCGCAATCTGGGACCCCTTGGGGGATATAGCAGTATGCCAAGCAGCAGGAGGCCAAGGAGGAGCCCAGCCGTCGCTGTACTGCTCACATTCACCCTGGCCTGTGACACCTACCCCTGCCGCCCACTGCTCTGCCACGGAGTCGGGAGAGGCTCCTGCTGCCGCAACACCTACCCCTGCCGCCCACTGCTCTGCCACGGAGTTGGGAGAGGCTCCTGCTGCCGCAGCTGCGCTCACAAACCATGAGCCCAGCTTCTGGCTGAGTACATTGACCTCCAGGGGGAAGCTCCTGTGTTGAATGCCTGACCCCTGGTGGTCAATGTGCATCATAGTGACTGGTCAACCAGTCGTTCCAGTTGTTCAGTCGTAACGGTTGCTTATAATACATATATATATTAGAGGACCGGTGCATGAAAAATCATGCACTGGAGAGGGGGGTCCCTCAGCCCAGCCTGCCCCCTCTCACAGTCCAGGAGCCTCAGGGGCATAGGCTACCCGACGATCAGGGGTCAGCCTGCCCCCTCTCACAGTCCAGCAGCCCTCAGGGGTGTAGGCGACCCGACGATCAAGGGAAGGTGATGCCCCATCATACCTGTGCTGCTGCCACTGCTCATCACACCTGTGCTGCTGCCACTGCTGGCAGCGCAAGTATTGTCTGGCCCTGGTTACCTGAGCCTCAGGTGGCCCTGGGCAGCTGGGCAGCTGTCATCCAAGGCTTGCCTGAACCTCGGGCCAGCTCTGGGCAGTTGGGCGCCAACATCTGAGGCTTGCCTGTGCCTCAGGCATTGGCTGGGAAGCCACCATCCGAGGCTTGTCTGCGCCTCAGGCCGGCCCTGGGCAGCTGGGGGTGTGGCCAGTCTGTAAGGCTTGCCTGAACCTCGGGCCAGCTCTGGGCAGTTGGGCAGCCAACATCTGAGGCTTGCCTGCGCCTCAGGCATTGGCTGGGAAGCTGCCATCCAAGGCTTTCCTGCGCCTTAGGCCGGCCCTGGGCAGCTGGGGGTGTGGCCAGTCT
>NW_005363099.1:594729-598526 GCF_000412655.1 Myotis brandtii | reverse complement strand
CTGCTCCCCGCTGGCAAGTGGACATCCCGCAAGGGCTCCCGGGCTGCCAGAGGGATTTCTGATTGCCATCTTAGGCCCAATCCCCCGGGGAGTGGGCCTAAGCCAGCAGGTGGACATCCCCCAAGGGGTCCCAGACTGCGAGAGGGCACAAGCCAGGCTGAGAGACCCCCCTGAGTGCACAAATTTTTGTGCACCTGGCCTCTAGTTAAAGTATAATAGTCCACGTGTGGGCTCACATGGCCATAAGCCACATGGGCACAGGCGATGTGCTCCCCTGCAAAAGGAATGTCAGGTGTCCATTGTGCACTGCACAGGGGGAAGGGGAGGGAGTGTGTGCTTTTTTGCAGATATGTTTGCCTCACTGCCTTGTGATTGCTTATCTGCACACTGTCTGTCTTAGTAATGTCCATACATTTTAAAGTTCATGCCTCTGGTGTGCAACCTTCCTTCCCTGCCCAGATGGAGCACCTTCGTTACTCAACCTCGCTGGGTTCCCAGTTTCACTTCCTGCTCCCATGGTCCTGCCCTTATCTACCTCACTTTTTTCTGTCTGACAACCACTTGATTGTACCTTAGAGAGAACAGTGGAGTTTAACACAGACCACTAGACTCCTAAAAAGTGCATGGGCCCATGTTTTTCTTTTTTTCTGGGATTATATCCTTGCACCTTTTGTCATGCCTGTGCCTTTCTATGATGTCTATGGAATTCACCATTTTATGCTCAAGTCCATTTAGTACCATTAATATAATAAGCCAACATGATATTCTGTCAAAGGACAAGGAGTTCAAGAATATGTAGTTAAAAATAGCCAGAGAGTTAACATAGTTTTTTTTAATACTGCTTTTCTCGTAACTGTAAACTCTCTTCAATCGCCTCTAATAATGAGCATTAAGAAGCAAGTTTCCCATGTATAAATAGCTTCATGCCAAGTATCAAAGTGTGTATAGATCAGTTCTAATAACAATGCTTTCTTTAGCAAAATGACCACAATTGAGGCCACCACCCAAATAAGTTTACACATGCTCACTATGATTCACTTATGTGGTTTTATTTTTTTCTCCCTTGTAGAAGCCAGACGAGGAAATTGAATGATGAGACTTGTTGACTACCATCTCTGCATGTTCAAGGTTTTATTCATGTTGATAATCTTTGTATATTTTCAGGGTGTCCATGCCATGTTGGTTTTACTATGTATCATCGCTCCCATGCCAAGCAAGTGTAAAAGCCTCTTGATCTCCCAATACTTTGCCCTTTAACTTCAGCTCATCACAGGCAAATATAGATGAAAAATTTTGTAATTGTCATGTCATGCATGTCAGGGATTTTTACCTCCACAGTTAACACAAGCTTTTCAGCAAAATTTTGTTGGATGCTCAGCTGTAAACATCTTTCCGTTCATAACAGAATGTCAATGACCCATTACTAAAGAGTGTATGCTGATTTACTTTGCATTACCAGAGAACCTATTTCCACCAGTGAAGGGGATAGGGGTTGTAAGGATAAGAACATATACAGATTTTACAACTCTATAAATTTAAAAACACATTTGAAGCCAGAAGATTTTATACTGTTTTCCACCAAAGCTCTAGAACCCTGGCCATCAGCAGGAGGAGTAAGTAGGGCTCTCAGATGTCCAGTCACATTTTGAAACTGAGCAGCTTCAGTGTCTCGACTTTGAACATGAGACATTCTTTGCAGATATATCTAAAAGAAAGTGTGGCATTTTTTGTTAATGTTTTTAACAGCAGATCTAATCCAACTTTTTGGTGTTCACTTTGTGCAATAATACGTGTTCTGATCTAACTTTCAAAGCTTATACACCACAAACTATAATGTATACACTATTATCACATATTAGATATTTCCTTTAAAAAAATGTAGTGTTTTCGACTACTTTTTTTATTTATACCTTTGGGGAAAAAAACTAATCAATTAAACCAATAATCTTGACTTCCTGGTATGTTGCTGCTATTTTGTTGTTGTTTGTTTGTGTTTTTTTTTTATTTTGTTGTTGATTTTGTTGTTAATCCTCACACAAGGATATTCTTTCACTGATTATTTTTGTAGAGAGAGTGGAAGGGAGGAGGAGAGACAGAGAGAGAAAAACATTGATAACGTGAGAGAGACACATCTATGATGTGAGAGAGACACCTATTGGCTTTCTCCATAACGCGCCAGAGCCTACAACCAAGGTATGTGCCCTGGACCAGAATGGAACCTGGAACCCTTCATTCAGGGTCTGATGCTCTATCCAATGATCCAAACCAGCTAGGATATGTTGCTGCTATTTGTTTGTGTTTCAGGAAATACCATAATAGTAAAATAAAATGTCTGGAATGTGATTTCTATATTTTTGAATATCTCATAGCTCATTTCTTCCTCTGATCATTTGAAAATGTATGGAATCTAGTGTCACAGTAACTAAAATCCTAGTCTGCTTCCCCATAAAATTAATATGATCATTTATTCTTCTGGGAAATGTTTTTAAAGTAAAAAGTTATAGATAAAAAAATTCAGTTATATGTTTCATTGTAATCCCTCCGAGGACATAGTAATTTGTTTTGGATAGGGAGACTGGACTTAAATCTTGGGAAAAAGCCATGGAGATCATTAATATGTTTATATGCTTGTCCAAATACAGCACACGTTTCTGTAACTCAGTGAGATATTCTCCTGTCAAAGATATGTATAAGGGTCTCTATAAAGCTAAGCAAAATGTGAATAATAGTGCATGTAAATACACAAGTCTGACAAGTCAGTTTAGAATGATATGTCACTGAGTTAATAATGGGACAAGAGAGAATGTATCTAAATTAGAGAGATAGTGTAGCAAGTAACCAATTCCGAAGCTAAGATAAAAATAAGTAGAATTGAAAGCTTTGCAGGAATAAATCTGCAATGGGCGGAAGAACAAAAGGAATTTGACATTATAACTTTCTATGGCCTAGATGTCTGTGACTGGAGATATCAAAAGGTATGTGCAAGGTCTGATTGAAATAGTAAGTGGCTAAGCTTAGAATTTCTGAAAGCAAATTATTTTGAAACAAAACAGTTACCATGCCGGAGTGTTATGATGATTTGCCATTGCCTTTCAAATCTGCTCCTGGTGGAAATGTTGAGAAGATAAGTAAATGAGATGAAAGTCAAATGCCATTTAAAGGTTCAGCTTTAACTTTATGACAAATAGCCCAGCTATATAACCTTGGGTAAGGCACTTAAATTCTCTGATCTTAGAATTATTTGTATAAAAGTGTTGGGCAAAATGGTGAAGGTTCATTCTGTTTTTACTTATTTTTATAAAATTCAAATAGCTTAAGGAATTTAGGAATAGGTTGCTAGGTTTGATCCCATCATTGCCATTGGGTTTCTTCTTAATCTTTCTCTGCCTCAGCATCCTTACACATCAATTGTGGTTTATAAAAGTATATTTCTCACATAGTCATTATAAAAAAAGAAATAATGCATGAAGAGCATTTTTCATGAAGCTATTGAACATTCCATATGTGTCAGCAAAGGCTGATTCACCAAGAAGGTGAAATGACTTCTGGATCTTTACTTGCTGAAGTTCCTTCCAATATTCTGCACCTAATTTTGAATTAAAATGTTGCATTATTTTTTTTATAGTTTTTTTAAATATATTTTTTATTGCTTAAATTATTACAAAGAGTATTACATGTTTCTCCTTTTTTTCCCCCGCCCTTGACAGTCCCCTGGCCTCCCTTACCCCCCCAGTGTCTTATGTCCATTGGTTATGCTTATATGCATGCATACAAATCCTTTGGTTGATCTCTTACCC
>NW_005363099.1:579315-594497 GCF_000412655.1 Myotis brandtii | reverse complement strand
TGTGCTGGATAATAAAATGTCTACTCATTCTAATGAGCTTCTGAGGAGAAAGAAAAAATTGTATTCATCCTTGAGTTTAAGGCTAACAATTCTGTGCACCTCTTACTCCCAAATTACACTGTTTGGTGTGATAAAATATAAACATAAATTTCTTATGCTTTAAATTCCTGCTCGTCTTCTACCTGAAACCTTCTTAGAGTAAAATTAGAAATCTTAATTCTCTGGGGGAAATTAAACATCATGTTGCTCAGATAAGGAAAAGCAATGGAGCCTGTAGAGCAAAAGGCACATGCAGCAGAACTGCACCAGTGCAGATGGTGATGACGGGACAGTTCAGATTCCATTCGCTTTATTTGCTGGCGCTGTGAGCATGAAAAAGAGTGACATGCCTGAGCTTCAGTTGGTTTTTTCGTTTGTTTGTTTATTTTTTGTCAAACTCTGCTATCTCAGACAATTTGCTGTCAAATAGCACATGAAAGTGTAAGCTACACCATTTTAATTGAGAATCTCTACTCATAAAAGTTTAAATAAATACTATAGAACTGTCTAAAACATTGATGGGTCTTATTGATAGAGGTTTATTTCCTCAAAATATCATTAAAAAACCCCTTTTTATCTTATATAAATACTATAATATGATTCGAAGCATAGATATTTTGAATAATTTCATTGTACACTGTTGTTCAAGTTATTTAACTGGTAATGGTTCTGCTATTAGCTGTGTGATTTGGAGGAAGATATTTAAAATGCCTGTCCTTTCCATTTCTTTTTCTGTAAAACTAGGTTAATTATGGTGGTAGAAGTACAGAATATATTTCTAAATTTTAGAAAGTGCCTGCCATTTAGTAAATAAAATATAAGATGTAAGCTATCATTATGCTATATTAAAATGAAAAAGTTGTATTGAATGCAAAATTTTTACCAATAATGGAAATAAAAAAGAATATAAACATTCACAGTATCAGTATTCCAACAAAATGTTTTTACTTTTTCATGATTCTTTTGGTTCTTGTTTATATCCTTGAGAATTTTTACAGTATTGCAATCTAAAGTTTTATAGTTATTTTATAGCATAACATTATATTATAAACATTTTCTATATTTTCTCATAATACCCATGCTTATGTTTAATGGTGATCAAATTAAAATATTTTAATGTATGACAATCAAAATATTTCATCACTAAATTATTATTTGAGATTTTGTTTTCATGTATTGAGTTTATATAATGAGATTACCATAGTGTGGGAGACAAAACACTCAATAATTGTTAACCATCAATTTTATTATCACTATTATCAAATATGTGCTTATTAAAATAATAATTAATATAGTTTATTTTCTCTCTCATATTATTGTCTTAATACACACTTATAAGACTGTTATTTCATGTCAAATAAGAAAAATTTTAAGGAGCATAATATATACTGCCATATCGTTCTTATTTTGTTGTTGTTCTTATCTTTTATTTTCAAATAATTTCTACTCACAAAAGTTGGCAAATATAGGATTCAAAGAATCTTGCAGATTTTCCCCAGCATCTTCAGATGTTAATATCTTAGATCCAATGTTATTAACTAATTATAAACTTTATTCAAATTATCCCCTGTCACTAGCTATATTGTTTTTTAGAAGAGTAGTTTCCATTACATGTCAATGGAAATATAGATGTATCCTATATAATAAAGAGGGAATATGCAAATTGACCATCACTCTGCCACAAAGATGGCTGCACCCACAGCGGAGGCACAGTTCCCATAACAAGCCTTAACGAGCAATCAGCAGGGACCTGAGGCTGTGCACCCCGCCCCCATGGAGCTTGAAAGGACCTCAGGCCATGCCCCCTGCCCAGCAGGGCTTGAGGGGGACCTCAGGCCATGCCCCCTGCCTGGCAGGGCTTGATGGGGGACCTCAAGGCACACCCCCTGCCCAGTGGTACTTGACAGGGGACCTCAAGGCATGCACCCCACTCTGGCCGGGCTGGGGGACCTCAGGACGCATCCCCTGCCCCAGTGCCAGGCCAGGGGACCTGAGGATGCACACCCCACCTAGTGGGGCTTGACAAGAGTGGGACTAGCCAGGTCTGGATCTAGCCCGATGGAGGGCTGGGGGACCTCAGGCCACACACCCTGCCCTGGCGCCAGGTCAGGGGACCTGAGGCTACACCCATCACCCAGCAGGGCTTGACAAGGGTGGGACTGGCCTGGTCTGGATCTAGCCCAATGGAGGGGGCCGGCCAGGTCTGGGTCTCACGTGATTTTGAGGCGCACGTGGGTGGGCGGGGACTTGACTTTGGGTCCCATGGTGCACCCCAGACTCTGACAGGAGGAAGATTTTCATATGCATTTTACTAATTTTCTTTCATCTCTGACACTTCTATTATAGAGAAAAGGCAAACAGCATTATTAAAATATTTCCTCTAATTAATCTCCTTTTAATGTGCACAAATTTCATGCACTGGGCCACTAGTTGTTTTATAAAACTCCCAAGATTAAGTTTATCTTTATTTTTAATTTCTAATGATTTAATAAATAAAAATGAAATGATGTTGTTATTTGATTGTACATACTCTCAGAAAAAATGTTTTAAATTCTCACTCAAGGATATTTTTCCCATTGATTTTTTGAGAGAGTGGAAGGGAAGGATGGAGGGGAGAGAGAGATAGAGAGAGAAACATCAATGTGAGAGAGATACATAGATTGGTTGCCTCCCACACAGGCCCTGGTCAGGGCTTGGGATCCAACCTGCAACCCAAGGTACATGTCCTTGTCCTGGAATCGAAACGGCAATCCTTCAATACACAGATTGGTGATCTAACCACTGGACTCACCAGCCAGTGCTCAGAAACTATTTTAAGAATAATCAATAGACTTTATTATTTTGTAAATTTTAGGTTTACATGAATATTCAACATAAAACATGAAAACTCCTATTTACTTCCCATCTCCCCAACAGTTTCCCCTATTTTTAATATCTTGTATTGGTGTGATTCATTTTTGACAAGTCATGAACCAATATTAATGTATTATTAATAATTAAGGCCATAGTATTCATTACTGGTCAATCTTCATGTTGTGCAGTTCTGTGTGGCTTGAAAATGCCATGTGCATGCAACTTTTATTTTAACTATCATACTTAAAATCAATAAAATATATTTTAAAAAAATAATAATTAAGGCCATAGTATACATTACTGGTCAATCTTTATGTTGTGCAGTTCTGTGTGGCTTGAAAATGCCATGTGCATGCAACTTTTATTTTAACTATCATACTTTAGAATGTAATAGTATAGTACAAAAATGTCAAAAATAAAATTCAAACTACCTATTAAAACAGCTAGAGATTTCCATTATGAATGTATGCTTTCTTAATAATAAGCATTTTATATAATGAAGATAGTGGTATATATTTAATGTGTATATACTCTCATAATTTATTAAATGTTACTATGGTGTCTTGTTTTCTTTATTGCTTTTGTCTTATGGTCTTTCATATGTAGTTTCTTCAATAAAACTGTTAGTTTAAAACAACTTTATTGACATATAAAGTATATACCATATAATTCACCCATTTTAAGTGTAAAGTGAAATGATTTTTAGTACATTTACCAAGTTGTGAAGTCATTACCAACGTTCAATTGTAGAACATTTCATCAATTAAAGTATCCTATATAATAAAAGGCTAATATGCAAATAGACCGAATGGCAGAACAACTGGAAAACCAAACAACCGAACAACCAGTTGCTATGATGTGCGCTGACCACCATGGGGCTTGTGAGGAACATGGCAGGCATTAGCCATGGTGGGATGGTGGAGCAGGTGAGCAGGGACGCCAGACCAAGGTGGAGTGCTGGTCGCTGTCATTGGGGTGAGCCTCTGGTGGTTACTGACACGTCTTTGCTACTGTGCACTGCTGTCCCGCCCAGCGCTCGAACCTGCTGCCTGCACCGGCCCTGCTCATACCTCCTGCCAGCACCAGCCTCGCTCACATGGGCAGCCGGCACCGGAACCACCACTCACACCTGCTGCCAATGCCTGGCACGGGTCCCAATCACTCAGCGCTGTCAGCAGGTACAAGCAGTGGCTGTCAGCCCCCATTGCCCCTGAGGGCTTCTCCACCTCCCCCGGCTCCTAAGGGGCAATCAGGGCAGCAGCTGCCACTCACACCCGCTGACAGTGCCGACCCCACTCGCACCCACTGCTGGTTCCAGCCCCACTCGCTCCACACCATCAACAGGTGTGAGTGGGGCTGGCGCCATCAGTGCGTGAGAGCAGCGGTGGTGGGAGCGGAGCGGCTGGCAGACAGGGGCTGGGGGTCACTGCAGGAGGGGCCAGGCGGGGGTGCAGAGGATTGGCCAAAGCACTCCCATGTGCTTACCACAGCCTCACAGCCCACAGTTTCTTTCAAGGTGCATGGATTCATGCACTGGGCCCCTAGTCTGTTTATAATTAATCCTTCTTTGCTGTGCCTGCCCAAGGCAACCACTACCTCACTTTTTGTCTCTATAGGTTTTTCTTTTCTGAAAATGTCAGATACATGTACAATATATGTTATTGTGTGTCTGGTTTCTTTGAGTTGGTGTAATGTTTCAGAAGGTTGGCCTTCTTCCATATGGCAGCAGGTATCAATATGCACTCTTATTGCTGACAAATATCCCCTTGCATAGGTATATTGTGCTTATATGTTCATCATTTGGATTGTTTCCCTTTTTTTTGCCTTTGGCTGTTATAATAAATGCTACTGTAATTATTTAATTGCCTTTTTTATACAATTTTTTTTGTACAGTGAAGTTTAAATTGGATTTTGGTAATTAAATAATTTAAGGACTACAATATTAAGATAATTAATTTTAAATACAGTAATTATATGTTGTAAATTATGGTTAGTTTACTTATTTATTAATGGAATGAATGTTCTACTATGTGACTATAAAGCCAACACAAACACATTTTATTAGCCATGCAAACTTATGGAAACATTTTTTATTTTTTCAAGAATCAAGAAAATGATTAGAATAAATTCATTTCCTTAAAAGTCATTTTATATAATGAAGATAGTGGTATATATTTAATGTGTATATACTCTCATAATTTATTAAATGTTACTATGGTGTCTTGTTTTCTTTATTGCTTTTGTCTTATGGTCTTTCATATGTAGTTTCTTCAATAAAACTGTTAGTTTAAAACAACTTTATTGACATATAAAGTATATACCATATAATTCACCCATTTTAAGTGTAAAGTGAAATGATTTTTAGTACATTTACCAAGTTGTGAAGTCATTACCAACGTTCAATTGTAGAACATTTCATCAATTAAAGTATCCTATATAATAAAAGGCTAATATGCAAATAGACCGAATGGCAGAACAACTGGAAAACCAAACAACCGAACAACCAGTTGCTATGATGTGCGCTGACCACCATGGGGCTTGTGAGGAACATGGCAGGCATTAGCCATGGTGGGATGGTGGAGCAGGTGAGCAGGGACGCCAGACCAAGGTGGAGTGCTGGTCGCTGTCATTGGGGTGAGCCTCTGGTGGTTACTGACACGTCTTTGCTACTGTGCACTGCTGTCCCGCCCAGCGCTCGAACCTGCTGCCTGCACCGGCCCTGCTCATACCTCCTGCCAGCACCAGCCTCGCTCACATGGGCAGCCGGCACCGGAACCACCACTCACACCTGCTGCCAATGCCTGGCACGGGTCCCAATCACTCAGCGCTGTCAGCAGGTACAAGCAGTGGCTGTCAGCCCCCATTGCCCCTGAGGGCTTCTCCACCTCCCCCGGCTCCTAAGGGGCAATCAGGGCAGCAGCTGCCACTCACACCCACTGACAGTGCCGACCCCGCTCGCACCCACTGCTGGTGCCAGCCCCAATCGCTCCACACCATCAATAGGTGTGAGTGGGGCCAGTGCCATCAGTGCGTGGGAACGGCGGTGGTGGGAGCGGAGCTGCTGGCAGACAGGGGGCTGGGGGCCACTGCGGGAGGGGCCAGGTGGGGGTTCAGAGGATTGGCCAAAGCCCTTCCATGTGCTGACCACTGCCTCGCAGCCAATAGTTCCTTTCAAGGTGCACGGATTCATGCACTGGGCCCCTAGTCTGTTTATAATTAATCCTTCTTTGCTGTACCTGCCCAAGGCAACCGCTACCTCACTTTTTGTCTCTATAGGTTTTTCTTTTCTGAAAATGTCAGATACATGTACAATATATGTTATTGTGTGTCTGGTTTCTTTGAGTTGGTGTAATGTTTCAGAAGGTTGGCCTTCTTCCATATGGCAGCAGGTATCAATATGCACTCTTATTGCTGACAAATATCCCCTTGCATAGGTATATTGTGCTTATATGTTCATCATTTGGATTGTTTCCCTTTTTTTTGCCTTTGGCTGTTATAATAAATGCTACTGTAATTATTTAATTGCCTTTTTTATACAATTTTTTTTGTACAGTGAAGTTTAAATTGGATTTTGGTAATTAAATAATTTAAGGACTACAATATTAAGATAATTAATTTTAAATACAGTAATTATATGTTGTAAATTATGGTTAGTTTACTTATTTATTAATGGGATGAATGTTCTACTACGTGACTATAAAGCCAACTCAAACACATTTTATTAGCCATGCAAACTTATCGAAAAATGTCTTATTTTTTCAAGAATCAAGAAAATGATTAGAATAAATTTGTTTCCTTAAGAGTTGATTGAAATTTACAAACCAAAAGAAGT
This sequence comes from Myotis brandtii, assembly GCF_000412655.1. Lineage (NCBI taxonomy): Eukaryota > Metazoa > Chordata > Mammalia > Chiroptera > Vespertilionidae > Myotis > Myotis brandtii. Next base: position 587,773 of record NW_005363099.1, on the reverse strand, counting down.
AACATTTTTCAAACTTTCCATACTCACCCTGTGAGGATATCCACTTATCAATTCCTGGAAGATAGCACTTCCTGTAGTAACTAATCTATCAAAACAAGCTGGATGAGGTAAAAGAGATATAGTGAAATGCACTTTCTTGTTTCTGTTCTTTGAATGCAATAGAAGTTGAGCAGGCTAAGTAATGTGTTGAGATTCTTAATAATTCTTATATTGTGGGACACTGTGTAAGTGAATATATATATAATACAACTTTATAATACAACTTTATAATACAAATATATATTGTATTATACAATTTTACTTTGTTTCTCTTATAACCTTTAGACTTTTATGTGGATAGAATGTTTTAATGTGTGAAAGAGTAACCTCTCAATATCAGTGGCTTCAAATAACAACCATTTTCTTCCTATTTTTGCTAGAAGGCTCAGAATTTTGCACTACACACTCATGGAACCTGGCAAAAATTCTCTGACATCTTAGAATGTGCTTGCAGTGTTCATTAAGAAAGCTGAGTATGCTTCACTTCCAGGCACATTTCATGGCCATAACTTGCTAGATGATCACATCCAAATTCAAAAGATTGGGGAAGATGAATCCTTTATGTGCATGGAAGCAGAGAGGAAATTGAATGGCAAATATCATTAATTTTATTCCTCTTAATTGACAAATCATGCCTTTCTCATTTTCTGCTATTGAATTCATATGATATTAGAAGAAAAAAATAAGAACTTGATGATTTCATGCTTTTCAAATTCACCCCACATGATAATTTTCAGGTTTGACACAATAGTGCTGCCATTTGTAGTTACCTCCATTTTCTGCATACTCAGTCTCTTGACTTGTGCTTTAGTAGTTACTACGTAGTGACTGAAATTTATTGCCAAGTAGGACAAGTAAAGCACAAAATACATGTCAGCCATTTCTAATCATCTTTTGTGATTAAAACATATCTTAAAAACAAATACTACTTATATTCTAAAAACCAAGTGTTAAGAAGCAAAGTTTATTCATTTAGTCTTTTAACAACATATTAATGAGTGTCTATTGGGGTAGTTACTGCATGAGATGATGGCAAAACAAAGGCGTGTGGGAATCAGACCTTATCTCTTCCACATGGATATTGAGTGGGAGAAAGAGTTGGAATTAATCAAAGGAACACACAGTATTGAATGAACCTAACTGGAGGCAATGGAAGACTTTCCTGCAGGAAAAAAATATTTAAAGAGATCTAAAGTATAAGATAAACTAAGGCTAAGTAATGTGCTGAGATTATTAATAATACTAGAGATAGAAGATGGGGGAGAGATTTTCTCTGACCCTATTGCAGAAGAAAATATGATGTGTTTAATACGAATGGAGGAAGCCATTGTGGATGGAAGAGATTTTGGAGCTTGGGCCAAGCTGAAAATGGTTGAAAGGGAAAATAGATTATATTTCAAATGACTTGATAATAACTGAATTGGAGGCTGAAAGTCAAGAATCTCTCCTAGGTATAGTCGAAAGTGAACTGGACTTAAATTGAAATAGACTTTACTCCACAGTTTTATAGCTCTTTTATCCTGGACAAATGTGCTAACTTCTGGAGCCCCAATTTTTTCATTGACATGATGAAGATGATGACATTTACCTTGTATGACTATTGCTAACATGACAGAGATTGATTAAAGTGTCCAGTTCATTACAGACTTTGTCATTTAGAGATCTCCAAAAGAAAAACAAAAACAAAAAACAATAACAACAAAAAGGGGGAAGGGGACAAAACAGATGACAAAATGAGATATGGCTTGCAAAGAACTTGTGGAGAAAACATTGGTGAAGATTGGTGAAAGAGGAATGAGATAAAAAAAAAAAGACAGAGGGAGCCCTGGCTGGTTTGGCTCAGTGGATTGAGCATCAGCCTGCAGACTGAAGGTCCCAGGTTTTGATTCCGATCAAGGCCATGTACCTTGGTTGCGGGCACATCCCCAGAAGTGGGTGTGCAGGAGGCAGCTGATCCATGTTTCTCTCTCATCGATGTTTCTAACTCTATATCCCTCTCCCTTCCTCTCTGTAAAAAATCAATAAAATATATTTAAAAAAATACAGAGGGAAACTGCAGACTATGATTCTAACACATAAGAAAGAGAGAGGGAAGAAAAGAGGATTGAGTAGTAAGAATCTCCTCCTGCAGTGCAATCCCAAGAAAGTTTTGTCCATGGTGATGGTAGTCCTGGGGCCAAAGTTTTGCAGTAGAGTTCATGCCTTGCAGGAACAGGCTTGCACCAGTCAGGATGTGGGAGAAGCCTATGAGGAATGTGGTATTAACATGAACAGGATGATAAATCCAGAGAGGCAGTAGCTTGGATATCAATCAAGCATGCTACATACAATAGAGGATTTGAATTGCATATTTTCATGGTTGCCACTATCCACTCCTTGCTTCCTATGGTTTTCATTAGTTTCTCTTTCTAAGAAAAAACTAGAATAATGAGGCATGTAGGACAAACTACTCCCCTCTTTGCTAAAGTAAGTTTCAGGATCCCAATTCATACTCATTTATCCCTCCTCTATTAAACATTCTAAATTCCTGTCACCCTAATCCTCAGCTATCTTCTTGGTAGGTTGTGGTGGCTTATATTATTCTGTGATCCCATCCTTCATTGTGAAGTATCTGAGCTATTGGATGCCATATTTTTCTTAGGCCAAGCTTGTTGCACATGTCCTTTCATGATTCCAAATGGGTAAGGGAACACTAGGCCAGCAACCAAGAGAATCTCATAGCTTCCATACTTATTCTATACTGTCTCCATTGTATAAAAGCATTCACACCTCTTCTTTGTGACCAAGGTGGTCAACCTTCTTATCAGCTGCTTCCTGGACACAAGGACTTTAAATTTCTTTGACAACATCCATAGACTATAGTCCACCTGAGCACTTTCTGTGTCCCATGGCAAGAGTACATCCTTCTAGGGACCAGGACTTTTGATCATGTAAATTGTGAGTGCACAAAACACAAACCCTTCATTGGGTCATTATAAATTATTGTAAATGGAACCACTTCCATTCATTATTGGTGGACCTATGTGTAGATGGTATGTGTTTGTGGATATGTCACCATAGGAAGTTTCTAATTTAATTACTTATTCTGCATCCTCAAAGATGACATCCATTCTTTCAGAGGGTTGCTGTTCCAGTTCTCTACAAGGTCAACTACTCCAAGATGGTACACTATTTTATTCTACCATTGGATCCCACGATCCCATGATTATGGATGCACTCACACAAGTCCTTCAGTATGATGTAAATTATCTGTCCAGATGCTGTTTTCTGTACATTATATTCCTGTGGAGAGGATATTCCAGAAAATAGTGCTTCTGGTTCATAATCAGTGGGTAATAAAGGCATTCAAAACACACAATAGTTCTTCTTTCTGTGGATGAACATTTGGTCCTTCAGTACAAAATGTGGACTATAATAGTCTCATTTTCTACCATCATGATAACTTTATTTACGTGCCTATTGTGCCAGTCCAGAGTAGACAATGATGACAGCTCACTAGAATTTATCGGCCAAGTAATTTTGTTGATTTTGTTAATGCCTCTTGTTTTCTGGTGGCCACTAATGTATGTTACAAAATTTTATACTCTTTGTGTCCAACCCTAGTGTCCATATGCATGATTCAATCCCAAATATTCTTACTGTCAATATTCTAGGCATTTTTCGTATAGCCCTGATCAAATGGGCAAACCATGGACCATTGTCCATGAATTTATATTTATCTATATCTATCATGTCCTCTCCTTGGACCACTTGCCCTTCTATATAAAATAAATGGACAGTGCAATGCTTGCAGCTCCACCTATTGGGAAGATTTTCATTCTACATTGTCTTTCAAGGGCACTACCATTTTTCAGTTTGCACCCACATAACAAGGAAAAACATCTGTAAATAATTTTTGCTCATTTTCCTCCCCTTCAGTTATTTATACTGGGATACTATTAATTGTGATAGTCCACATTGATTCTCAAGATTCTTCGATCTGGCAAAATAAGTGTAGATAAGATAGGTATCAATATCTGTGCATCATGGACATATTTAATCAAGACACTAAACTCCACAATTTTCCCTTTCTCCTTCCAGGATACTTCATTGTGTTGGATCTATCTTGGCCAATGTGTGAAAGCATACAGTTTCAGAAATTTCTACTCGGGCTTTCATGATATAATAGTTTTTACCCAACAAGCAAAGAACCAAAAGTGGAGGCTACTCAACTGTAAGTATATCAATTCCAATTATACACTAAATACTGGAGAAATAACCACTGTGTGGGTCCAAGGACGCAGTGGGTCTGAAGGCCATGATTTTATATCATACTATGGTGCCTGCCAATGGAGCATCTAATAATGTTGGCAATATAATAAACAAATTTAAGAACTTTAATTAAATGAGGTCATTGGTACCTAACAAATCTTAGGTTCTCAAAAATTATTGGCTTTTCCTGTGAGTACACATTTGCTAGCATGATTTTCTAACAGGGTATATATTTGATGCATTGGGTCTTCAAGTATCACCAAAATCATAACCTCTGGTGACTGTAATGCTTGGGTATCCTCCTTTTCCCACTGTAGAATCACCTGGTCAAATGGCTATAGGTCTTTTTTAGGAGAGTAGAGGAATTATTATAATTATACTTTCAGTTATGTTGCAGGGTCTTTCCTTCTAGGGACCCAGGCACTTTTTAAATCAAAATTCTTGACATAAAAATTGGGTCTGGTCTAGGTAATGAGCAAGGGATCATGACTCTTCATTAAGAGAACTGTCTTCATCTTCATCTTCTGTTCTTGCATTTTTCTGGTTGAGAGTTAAGCACTCCCCTTGCTGGCTGCCCATCTATTTTTCCCCTACTGACACTATCATTTCCACAACTCACTGTGTGTCAAGCCCTCTGAATGCTCCTCCAACATGCTATTGGTTAAGGAAAAAACAGACTTTTGGATTTTGATAATTTAGCACTTTCAATTCAACCAGTTGGCTTCTATTACTTTAAGACTATTTTATCCCTATTATTATAATTGGGCTTCTCTGGCTATTCACTTAACCTCTGAATTAGCCTTCAGAGTTTTCACTGAACTTCTTAGTGATGCTGGTACTCCACTAATCAATGCATTCTCAAACTCTTGATGAATAAACTGTCCTCTGGGCTCTTGTGTGGAATATTATCTTCTGTGAATCTTCTAACCTCACATTATACAGGTTGGGGCAAAAGAAGGTTTACAATTGGTACATGAGATACAGCTTATTCTTGTATTAATTATTATATTGTTTTTCATATGAAAGTTCAGTTTCCAACTATAAACCTACTTTCCCCCCACGCTGTATATCTATCCCAAAATTTCTACTACACTCAGTTTTTTATCTATTACTCTATCACCTGTCATAACAGCTCAGTGTTTATACTTCATCCTGTGCTGGCCATCGCATTCTTCACACTTCTATTATCCACTCCAGCAGTGAGTTTGCCCCAACCCATGACATCCTTGTCTGAGTGTGAAATCTGATATCCCAAGTAAATGTATTCAAATCAATGACTTCTTGTTTATCAAGATTTACCTTCTAGCCTAGGTGACCAAGTATGCTCTAAATTAGTCTCTGGGATACTCTCTTGTCTCCTGTGAAAAGTTCTTACTAATAATTGCAGTTCCACTTGTATATAATTTCTTCCTTTTCTTATCTGGCCTGAAACTCAGTTCACAGCTGAGTTTTTTTTTCTGGAATTTAACCCTAGTCATCCTGGAAGTCAAAAGCTCCTATTGTCTTGTGGGGAGAGACATCTGTAGTTTTACCCAGCATGGGGGTAATTATGGTTATTACTAGAGGTGGGTCAGCCCTTGCTGCAAGCTCTGAGGTTTTAATGGTCTCTGTAGAGACATCTTCTGGGGGATTTATCTAGATACTTTCATCCCATATTATTGGATCCTAGTGTTTAACAATAAGTGTCTGGTTTTAGCATAGTGGCCTACTTTGTAAATTTAAATGACACTGAACTCTGTGATTCTATCTGGGCCTTAGTCTGCTCCTCAGTTGTGTCTGCTCATCTACTCCATGAGATAAGTGCTTCTTTGTAAGTTACTACAGAGACTCCTTTACCCTGACTTTCATATATACCTTTAATTGCTTGTCAATGACCCATAATCTTTCATTATTCATCTGCAATGTGTCAACACAACTCAGCTGTGACCCTTTGACTCTATTATCCCTATAAGTATTGATCTCCTTGAGATATTGCAATTTATATTAAGAAATATCTATTTGGGGGTATTTGAAGATGGAGGTGTAGGTAAATGCCTGTACTCACTGCCTCCCACAAGCACATCAAAATTACAACTAAAATACAGAACAACCATCATCCAGAACTGCGAAAGCTGGCTGAATGGAAGTCCTACACCTGGAGAAGTAAAGAAGAAAGCACACTGAGACTGGTAGGAGGTACAGAGGCACAGAACAGGCTTATATGGCACCCACCTGTGCCACTTTTTAATCTGGAGGGAGATTGTCTTTGTGGAGGCTGCCCAGAGGAGCAAGGGGTCCCAGCCCCACACCAAACTCCCAGCCCAGGGTCCCAGAGCTGGAAAAAGAAGTCCCTATGGACAGTAAGACCTACGGGCTGTAAAAAAAAAGCACAGTGAAAATTGGGGTTCAGTGACACAGAGGCTGCTGGAGACCCAGCTGTTTCTCTTAAGAGGCCAGAACCATGAACTGAACTTACAAGGTCCTGCTTTCTCTAAGCTCTAGCACCAGGGCAAGGCTGTGGGGAACACAGACACATATGAGGAGGAACTGGATTATCTGGCATCAGGGCAGGAACTCAGGGGTGGCTTTCTCCCAAGTGGAGGTGCTCACAGAGATCATTGTTCCTATGCTGGGATCTCCCCTTTTTCAGGGCTGACTTGCAGCCATTTCTGTTTGCTCTGCCCAGTGATTCCCTAAGACCCTGCCTCATCCAATTTACAATCCCACCCAACCTGTGTGTGACTTTTGCATATGAATGGCTTGCCTTTGCTCAGGCTAAAATTTCTCAAACAAGCTGCAGCTGGGTCAGGGAGCCCCAAACCTATCAATAAAAGGCCCAAGACCTAGCACCAGCACCAGCCTGCCTTGCTTCATATGGGCCTCATATCTGGGCACTTCCAAACCTGATACAGAGAAGAGGAATCTGCAGATCTCTCTGTAGCTCCTGCTGGGTGGCCCCAGAGAGTGGCTGACTTTACACCTCCCTGGAGACCCAAGAGCCAGTGTACCCAGTAATCAGTGTCAGACTATAGCAGATTATAACTCTACACATGTGTAAGCCACACACTCAAGGGGAAGACTCAGTGAGCACCAAAGCCCCACTGAAGCAAGTCCTGCTCCATAGGTGTGTCTCCTGCACAGTAGCTCTCTTATTGGCATTGTAGCTGGTCCTCAAAGCCAGTTGGCCTTGAGGTCAATTCCTCCCAGTGAAATCAACAGAAATCAAGTCTCAACTTCAACAAGATGTGTTCACAGCCCACAAAGAGATGCACCTGGAGCTCCCAGCTCAGGTGACTGAGGAAGCTGAGTGACTAGACCCTATAGAATACCTACTACACAAGGCCACTCTACCAACTCAAAGAGATATAGCAGCTCTACCCAATACATAGAAACAAACACAGGGAAGCATTCAAAATGCAGAGACATGTTACAAATGAAAGAAATGAAAGAATGTAAACTATTGGATATAGTTTCCAGTAGTAAATCCACAGTTGTAAAGTTACTCAAGAATAGTCTAGAAACATAATAAAAGGAAAAGGACCAGAAAGTAAGCATACACTGACTGAAATAAACAATAATATTAATATTATGGGGATTCAACAGCAGAGTAGAGGATTCTGAGAATCAGATCAACGATTTGAAATATGAGGTAGCAAAAAAACCAGAAGAGCAAAAAGAAAGAAGAATATAAAAATTTGAAGATAGTGTAAGGAGTCTCTGGGTCAACTTCAAGAATACCAATATTTGCATTATGTGGTTTCCAGAAGAAGAGAGAGAGCAAGATATTAAAAACCTATTTGAAGAAATAATGACAGAAAACTCCCCCTACCTGGTGAAAGAAATAGACTTACAAGTCCAGGAAGCACAGAGAATCCCAAACAAGAGGAACCCAAAGAGGACCACACCAAGACTCATCATAATTAAAATGCCAAGGGCTAAAGACAGAGAGAATCATAAAAGCAGAAGAGAAAAGCAGTTAGTTACCTATGAGGGAATTCTCGTACAACTGTCAGCTGATTTCTCAACAGAAACTATGTAGGCCAGAAGGGAGTGACAAGAAATATTCAAAGTGATGAATAGCAAAGACCTACAACCAAGATTACTCTACCCAGCAAAGCTATCATTCAGAATTGAAGGACAGATAAAGAGCTTCACAGACAAGAAAAAGACTAAAGGAGTTCATCACCAC
>NW_005363099.1:577340-578627 GCF_000412655.1 Myotis brandtii | reverse complement strand
GGGACATCTGTAATAATCTCAACAATAAAGATTTAAAAGAAAGAGAACTATATATTTGGTCTTTGTCCTGTTTCTGACACAGTGTGTTTAAAACCATTGGAATTTCCCAGGTGATAGGGGCAATTAAAGTGTCTATGACATAATTAGAGGGTTGAAACTTTCTGTGCCACCCTCTGACTTCTGGGAGAGGAAAAGGGCTGGTATAAATCCTATCACCAATGGCCAATGATTGAATCAATAATGCCTTTGTAATAAACCTCCATAAAAACCCAAAGGATGGGATTGAGGGGGCTTCTAAATTGATGATTCATAGATATTTTGGCACAGTAGTATATAGGGAGAAGACATTGAATCTCTGCACCCCTTCTCCATACCCTGCCCTATACATCTCCTCTATGGAGGGAGGAAATGGGGAAAAAAGGGGACATCTGTAATAATCTCAACAATAAAGATTTAAAAGAAAGAGAACTATATATTTGGTCTTTGTCCTGTTTCTGACACAGTGTGTTTAAAACCATTGGAATTTCCCAGGTGATAGGGGCAATTAAAGTGTCTATGACATAATTAGAGGGTTGAAACTTTCTGTGCCACCCTCTGACTTCTGGGAGGGGAGAAGGGCTGGTATAAATCCTATCACCAATGGCCAATGATTGAATCAATAATTCCTTTGTAATAAACCTCCATAAAAACCCAAATGATGGGATTGAGGGAGCTTCTAAATTGGTGATTCATAGATATTTTGGCAGAGTAGTATACAGGGAGAGGACATTGAATCTCTGCACCCCTCTCCTTACCCTGCCCTATACATCTCCTCTAACTGGTTGTTATCTAGTAAGTAAAATGTTTCTCTGAGTTCTGTGAGCCACTCTAGCCAATAAGTTGAACCTGAGGAGGGGGTTGTGAGCACCTCTGATTTGTAGCTGATGGGTCATAAACATGGCTAATTACCTAGACTTATGATTGGCATTTGAAGTGGGGGCAGTCTTGTAGGTCTGAGCCTTTAACCTGTGCAATCTGACACTATCTCTAAGCAGACAGTGTTAGAATGGAATTGAATTGTAGGGCACCCAGCTAGTGTTGGATAATTGGTTGGTGGTAGGAGACACACCCCATATATTGGAAATTGAGATTAGAATTCTCTCTAAAATTTGGCATCGTTGTACTTACATAAGTATTTTTTTTTATACTGGGACATCTTTGCAGTTCACCAACAGTGAAATTTTCAGTGATGGGATCATCACCAGATGAGGCTTTGCTAATTTCTTATTAATGTGTCTGTTTTTCAGT
>NW_005363099.1:569505-577130 GCF_000412655.1 Myotis brandtii | reverse complement strand
AGTAGACAAAAGTATCTGATTAACTCATCAATAGATTTCCAAGTGTAGGCAGAGTAACTGATTAACAATAATCAACAAGGATCTACATAACTATCTAAGGAATTAAGGGAACTAAGGTGGGGATGCTTCAACTATTACTACCTAAATTAACTGAGTGGTGCACAGCCCTGACCTTTGCTAGGACTTTCAATGGCTACTAGCTTTTGGGGGGGTCTCTGTCTAAACTCAGCTAGTGAAGACAATGAATGGACTCCGGCAATATAGCTATTAGTTTCTTAAAATTAAGCATTCTTAGGTTTTGAAACTTACCAGGTCCTTAAGAAGTAAGATTAACTTGTTGAGCTGTGGGTATGTAGTAATTTGAATAAGCTTCACTGGCAAAGTGGAATTTGGCTTTTGACATGTGTTTAATCAGTACAACTGTTTCAAGTGTTTTGATTATAAAAATCTATTTGTGAGTATGTATCCAAAGTAAGTAAACATTTATTGTCATACTATGCTATTATGGCTGAATAGAAAATTATGTAAATTCTTTTGCAAAACAATTCGATCAGCAACTGTGTACATACCTGACTGAAATCAAATATCAAAGAATACTTAGTGATACTTATTTAAATGTACAAACACTATTTATGATGCAAATTAATGTGATAATCCATTTTTCTCCTTAGCAATCTCTCATACTCTATAGATAAAATATACATTTCCATTAAAAATATATAAACTGTTGGTATTTATGGGTGACATGTATCTTTTGATTTATAATTCATAGCAAATAGTGAATAGCCATAATTGCTATGGGCCAGCTTTGGAGATTATTGGATGATAAAGACCAATGGGTATCTTCCTCAATAACTTGTATGACCTCTTTGGTTGATTCATAAATAATTATAGATGAAAATTACTTTACTGATAACTCAGAGGCTGTCCCTTCCAGGTTCTATTAAGATAAAATCACAACCATGATCATAATAAGCCACATATTAAGCACCATTCTATATGTATTATATTCTACAATGGCTTTCTATCTAATTACTTCATTTTCACTCTGATCCATTTCCCACAATTCTCCATATTGCAGCCATATTTTTTAAATTAAAATCTGATTATACTCCATGGATTCTTAAAATATTTGAGTAGATTTCTAATCTCATATGATGTAGACTAAAGTTCTTGATATTATCTTCATGTCTGTGCTGTGTGTTCCTGCCAATTTTGCCTAGGCTCATCTCACTTCACTTTGCCTCTCCTTACCTCTGTCATTCACACTGGCCTTCTTTCTGTTGCTACAAAATGTGCCATGTAGTGTTCTGTCATCCAACACCATCTACCCGCTCTGGTAGCTCCATATTGATCTGGAAGCATTCTTTTAGTAAATTTGTCTCTGGTCATTATTGTGCTACAAGGAATTAGTTTAGTTTATCTAGCTCAACCTTTTCATGAATAACACATTAAGGCTATAGTGGATCAAAAAGACTGGATCTTTTATTGCAATTATTGGGAGGCAATTATAATACTAGAAAGAAAACAGCATGGCAGGCAAAACTATAGTTTTAACTTCTGCCTCTATTTTTTTTAACTGTGTGACCTAATCCTTTCTTTCTTCAATTACACATTTTCTGAAAATAAAAGTTTACAGTGTTGTGAAGATGAAGTGACAGGCTTTATTTTAACATAATTTGTAAATTATTAATAGAGTTCAAGTAACTCTTGATATCCTTGTTAGTCAGGATAGAATAGGCATTCAGAAAATGCATATTGCAATTATCTAAATATTCAATTCAAATGAACCCATGTAGAAATGATCTATGTGATTTAAATAACAAAAAAGTCACTTAATGTTGCATGCAGGCATTTGATTTAGCATGTAAATCAAAAACATATGTGCATTATTGATTCATTGCAAACATATTTAAAAGACAACACTTCTTTAAATAATTATACCTAAGCTAAAATGTAATCATATTATTAGTTATAAAATGTAGAAAGTATAAGGCTAATGAAGAGAATCCTTCTTAATCTTATTACCTTGAGACAGGCATTCTGTATTTTGCTCTATTTCATTTTGATTATTTTATTTTAATGCATATGAGTATGTGCATTATTTATAAATTCTTTTGAAATTATTCTGTTGCATCAATTTGTTGCTTTTAAAAAAGGAATCCTTTTTGTGTTGACCATAGTGTTCCACCACATTCTGAAGAAACTCAAACCCATTTCCTCTGTGCTCTCTGTTATTTGGAGAATGAGATTATAGTGTTTAAAATAATATCACCTGAACATGGGGTATTTGCCAGGGTATCATCCTCTCTAACTGCAGTTGTTGCCTAGAGCTTTAGTTTTTTCCTGTTTGGTAAAGTGGTCTGTCCAAAAGATTAAAACATCAGGATCCCAATGCAATTTTCTGATAATCTTACCTCCCCCATGATGATGGCATACTGGGTTTCCTGGAAAGAAATTCACTGCTCCACGTGACACAGAATGGGCATTTTGAACTTGCTTTGTAAAAAATTACAGGTCTCATGTTCCACTCAAAAATTCTTTGATTCGGTTATTTGTTCAAGAGCATGTTCTGCTAAGAGAATAAGAATTTTCACTTATTTAGGGGATGACTAACTTTCCACCACAATACTCAGTGTCCTGTTCTTTGTCCGAGGGCCACCAAACCAACTGATGCTGATACTGTTTTGCTGATACTTGTCTGACAGAATCAAGTTAAATTCATTTGAGTGAACCTAATTCCACACATCAGAAGGGATAGGTACATCAGCATAAAATGATTGTCAATCATGGGTTATATAAATAGGTGCTCTGTACTTATCTTGTGTGTGTGTGTGTGTGTGTGTGTGTGTGTGTGTAAGTGTAATAAAATACAAGACCATTTAAAGACAAAACTAAAGGATTCCAGTGTCTAGAATGAGTTGGGCAGCTTTCTGCTTTCATTTATATGCATCTTGACTTCATCAAGGGTATTAGACACATAAATAAAGCAGCATTTGGCCTGTTGATTTTAAAGCCTCTGATCTTCCTTGAATAAGCAGAGTTAATTCTCTTTGCCTCCTATCAACACACATGCATCATTTTTAAAAATGTTTGCATTCCTCGACAATGTCCAGAGGAGGCACCAGTTTATATACTGTTGGCTCTCTTTTGACTCTGACAGTCACTGACCTCATCTAGGTTTTAGGTTAAGTGCAGTGGATAGCTTTATTTGCTGGCATCACGGATGATTGCTCCAGGAAGAAATAAAACAAGGAAATGAAGCCACGATTCTGTAAGTGCTGACCACAATTTACAGCAGATAGTCAACCGACTGATATGAACATTGCATTGTCCCATGTTCACGAACATTTTATAGTGAACAAATGGGAAAGTAGAGATTTTCTTTTTCATTTGCATGAGAAACCTATATTGATGTTTGATGCAGCCAAATCTTTGGATAATGGTAATGCCATCAAACAAATAGAAGCTAACTTGGGGGGGGGGGAATTAAAGGATAGCAAACAGTGTGGTCCTGCCTTTCTTATTTTAAACTTTTGAGAATCAAAATAAAGTGATAGCAATTGTAAAATTCTAACTCCTAAAACAATATTTTTAGGTATTCTAATAGAACACCTAAACATTATCTGGTTCTTAAAAACATTATTGTGTGTAGTGGTGATGAAGTAGTTCCTGGAACCAAAATGACTATATACCAATTAAAGTATGCCAGCAAAGAAACAGTTTAGACTTTAATCTTTTGTGGCTTTTCCATATAGAAATAAAGTCATTATTTAATTTTGCTCCTTATAACAACATTTATAACACAGATGTGAAATACAAAGTGCATACCTTAGGAAACTTCTCTCTCTCTCTCTCTTTCTCCATCTGAAATCCAAATTAGATCCACTTCATTGATTAAAAATATTGCATCTAGTGATTTGCCAAAAACTGTATCTAAAATTTAAATTAGGTTAAGTATTTTGTTGCAGACTGCCATAATAATTTTCCAAAGCAATAAAATCAGTTATCAGAATTAATGATACATAAAATTCATTTTATGATTTTACTTACATTACCTTGCATCTCTCTTTTATCTATTTTCAAATGAACTCCTGTAACTCTATAGTGTGTCTGCTCTACCTAACATCCCTGGCTGTGGTAGAGAGGACAACTGAATTCAACATGATTCTTTATATAGTCTTGTTTGTATTCAGAGGTTGTGTGAAAATATGTAAGATACTGAATAAACATGGTAGCCTGCTATCTCTGTGAATATGAAATCCCCAGTGCTGGTGGCCCCTTAAGTGGTCTTCCCTGGGGCTATCACTGATGGAGTAGTTGGCATTACCTGTGGAGTGAATGAAGCAGCTGCCACTTGAAAAATCAAGGAATGGACCCCTGTAGCTTAATGATCCTCTCCATACAACTGCCGAGAACACAGGTCTCCCTTTCCCTCCTTGTTAGGCTATGATGACAAATGAAATCTTTTTTACTTAAACGATTTAGTCCATCATTCATTCTGTCATTTAGCCAATCGGTTCTTCCCTAATTAAGCAGGTATAGAGCACCTACTGTGTATGGGCAGCATGCCGTGGACTAAAGAAACAGAGCTGGTCTGTTTCCCTAGAGCCTGTCTTATGAGAAGACAGACACATAATCTCAAGGCAGGAATTAAGTCCTCCCATAGCACAAATGAGGGAGTTAACCATTCTACCTAAGATGTTCACTTAGGACAGTCCTCTAAGTTTCATGAAACCACAGGTTTTAGATGCTGCTGACTTTGTCATTCACTCTGTGCTGTGAACTTAAAAAAGAGACAATTTACAGTTGATAATTATTCAAAACTACTTTAAAACATTCAACGTGCTTAATAAAGATGCCATCTAGGTCACGTGACTTGTGGTTCCTGTATGTGTAATTTTATTTTGCCTGAGTGTAGAGGAGCACAGCACGAACGTGTTAGAATGCTCCCGGGATCACTGGGTATGCAACGGTGAACAAGAGGAAGAACAATCAAAACAGCTGTTGGCTCTACCATTTCAACTCATCCTCGCCACTGCTGCACTGACCATTCAAGTGTATCTTCTTTTTAACCTGCCATTCCTTTTAGCACGTTATCTTTTATTTTAATCCTATCTCATTCTCTTTCAATCCCCAGATCTTTAGGTATTTACATTATACCATCAATATGAATACCTAAATACCTAAAGATCTTTTAAAATGCATATTCAGGGCAGGGTTTCAGATTCTCATTTTAAGCAAATTCCCAGGTAACACTGATTCTCTTGCTGCTATAGCTCAAGTGACAAATAATATAGCCAGTTTATACTCATGTTACCCATTATATATATAATGGGGGTGGGGGCATGATATGTAAATAAGTATAAATAAATATATACACTTATTTACTTATTCTTATTTAAAGGTATTTAGAATTGTGAAGATTATTACATACTAGAGTCCCAGTGCATGAATTGGTGCACCTTGAAAGGAACTGTGGGTCGTGAGGCTGCGGTGAGCACAGGGGTGGGTCTTGGCCAATCCTCTGTGCCCCCGCCCAGCTCTTTCCACCACGGTCCTCAGTCCTCTGTCTTCTGGCAGCCCCATTCCCACTGACACTCCCACACGCTGGCCCCACTCGCACCCGCTGACGGTGCAGAGCCATTGGGGCTGGCTCCAGCAGCAGATGCAAACAGTGCTGGCACCATAAGCAGGTGCCTGTGGTGGCTGCTGCCCTGATCGTCCCTCAGGAGCAGGGGGAAGTGGACAAGTCCTCAGGAGCAATGAGGGACAGCAGCCACCACTCATACCTACTGACGGCACAGAACGATCGGGTCCAGTGCCGGGTGCTGGCAGCAGGTGTGAGCAGTGGCTCCAGTGTTGGCAGTGGGTGCTAGAGTTGGCTGCCAGCCCTGATCACTCCTCAGGGGCAGGGGGAGGTAGAGAAGCCCTGAGGGGCGATCGGGGCCGGCAGCTGCTGACAGTACCGAGCGATCGAGCTGGCACCGGGTGCTGGCAGCAGGTGCGAGCAGCGGCTTCAGTGCTGGGAACAGGTGCAAGTGCCAGGTGGGACTGCGGGGCATGAGAGCAAAAAATTTTTAGTAACTACCAGAGGCTCACCCGATGACAGCGACTGGCACCCCCGCTCACCTGCTCCACCATCCCGCCGCAGCCTACACCTGCTATGTTCCACACTCTGCCACCTGTTGCTGATGCCCACCATGTTCTGCGTGCACCCCCTGGTGGTCAGCGCACATCATAGCGACTGGTTGTTCTGTTGTTCTACCATTCAATCTATTTGCATATTACGGTTTTACTAATATATATATACATATTTTTTCAGGCTTCTGGTGGAAAATATTGTGTGTGTGTGAATATGAATTTATATTTCTGTGGAATAAATGCTCAAGAGTGCAATTGCTGGGACATATAATTGCATGTTTAGTTTTGTAGAAAAACTGCCAAAATTTTTGCCAGAGAGACTACACCATTTTACATTCCCACCAACAAAGCATAAGGAATCCAGTTTCTCTGTATCCTTGTGAGCATGTGGTCTTGTAACAAACAAAGAAGTTACCTTTTCTGATAGGTGTGTGGTAATATCACATGTGGTTTTAGCTTTCATTTTCATAATAGGTAATGAAGCTGAACATCTTTTAATGGGCTTCTTTGCTGCCTGTATATCCTTTCAGTGACTTATCTGTTTATGTCTTTTGCCTGTTTCTTTTTGTTTTCTCTATTTTGTTTTTCAATTTATTTTGTTTATTAGATTCCACATATAAGTGAGATTATATGGTATTTGTCTTTCTCTGTCTGGCTTATTTTGCTTAGGATAACACTCTCCAGGTTCCTCTATGCTGTCTCATAGGGTAAGAGATCCTTCTTTTCTACAGCAGCATAGTATTCCATTGTGTAAATGTACCACAGCTTTTTTATCCATTCATCTACTGATGGGCACTTGGATTGTTTCCAGTTCTTGGTTATTGTAAATAACACCACTTTGAACATAGGGGTGCATATATTCTTTTTGATTGGTGTTTCAGGTTTCTTAGGATGTATTCCCAGAAGTGGTCAAAAGGCAGTTCAATATTTAATTTTTTGAGGACGCTCCATAATGTTTTCCACAGTGGCAGCACCAGTCTGAATTTGAAAAATGTATATATACAATAGGCATGATATGAAGGCGTTGTGCCTTTACTACCTTAAAAAAAAGTGATATTGAACTTCTTTTTCAAAAGATGCTATTGAAACCATCCTCCATAACAAAATAGTAGTTTGACCACCCATATTAATCCTCCTCACAGGTTCAGTTTTGCTCCCCCACTCCAAGACTGATTCTTAGCACCTAGCACAGTGCCTTGAAAAGAATCAATACTTGGTAATAATTTTGTCCATAAATTTAAAAAGCAAACAAAAAAGAAACCTCTTCAGTAGGTCCTCGGGTTACGTCAGAGATCTGTTCATACGACGTGACGTAATGCGATTTTTGCCATAAGTCAGAACCTACCTACATAAGCACCTACGTCACTCACATGGAGCCCATACACAGCAAAAATAAAGTGAAACAGTAAAAAAAAAAAAAAAAAATTAAAAGAAAGATAACAATTCCTGACCTTTACTTGTGGTAAATAAATAATAAAAAA
>NW_005363099.1:564667-568089 GCF_000412655.1 Myotis brandtii | reverse complement strand
CAATCAGGCAGGCAGGCAGGTGAGCAGTTAGGAGCCAGCGGTCCCAGATTGCAAGAGGGATGTCTGACTGCTGGTTTATGCCTGATCATTGGGCATAAACCGGCAGTCAGCCATCCCCCAAGGGGTCCCCGATTGGAGTGGGTGCAGGCTGGGCTGAGGGAACCCCCCTCCTGCATGAATTTCATGCATTGGGCCACTAGTATAATGGATAAAAGAGAAGAAATACAGTAGTTTATTCCAAAACTCAGGAGTAACTATAGTTAACATGAAGTCATAGTATATTGAGTTCTTAGTGACTATTTTAAACATCTGTGATTATACTAAAAATATAATTTGTATATTGGTGTTGTCAGTTAACAGCAATTATAAACATTTTCCTTGTTCTGAAGACACTTAACAACCTTAATTTTCATCCCATTATTCTCTATGTGTTAAGATGCATCTTTTTCTTTTAAGTCTCCCATATCTTGGGGATTTAATTTGTTTATAATTTCTCAGCATTGTACCTAGTGTTGTCATAAATATCCTTTAGCCTAAATCACTGTTTGCATTTCCTTCATATAGACCTCATATAAAGAAATTGCTGAATGCAAATTTACACAACAAACTCAATTTCCAAAAAAAAGTAACAAGCATTCTATACTTGCAAGAGTAAAAAATTTAAATGTTTTCATGCAGTCCTTTTAATTAAAAAAGTAATATAGAAAAAATGGAAAATATAAAATAATTTTCACTTCTGGAAAATGTATATCAACTTAAAAATGTTTTGTATACTTTTTAGTTTTATTTTAAACCTGGGATCCTTGCCTATCTTTTCTATACGTATAATGCAATGTGTTAGACAAGGTAACTACAGTTTCCTAATTGATATTTGTTCAAGATTAATTCTGGGACATGTACACATGTTTCCCATTGAATCTCTTAAAGCATTCAATTACTTAATAACACACAACTGTGCCTGAAGTTGTACTAGCTTAAAAGGAAAGAAGAAAAAGGCCCAAAATAGCAGTTTCAACAACAGAAGTTTTCTGGCTTTATAATCACTATTTTCTGTGGAATGCATTCCTTTTGCATTCTCTACTCGAATACTGAATACCTCAGATAACAGGGAGTCCCCAGGTCACTTACCAGTGTCCCAAGTTAGATTCCTAGGCTACCTCAGGGAGCGTGGTATTATCCTCTCTCCGTCTGGAACATCGGTGATACCCCTTGGCGCTGCCCTCACACAAAGCATTAGCTCATTCACAATGTCTAACAGATGCTCAACCTTCACTGCTGCTTCATATCTAATAAGTGTTTCCAGCTTTAACATTTCAAAAGCAGGTTTCTTTTTCCTTCTCCTCCTATAAATGTATTTCTTAGATAACATCTTCTGTCTTTGAGAGGCATCATCATTCACCCAGTCGCTGAAGCCAAGTCCAAGAGGTTATCCTTGATTTCACGATTTTTTTTAACTCTTGATGTCCAGTCCACATCATACCTTATCAATTATTATCCAGAATGTAGTCCACATATTTCTACTTCTTGCCAACCTCACTATGGTCCAATAACTAAGCCCCAATAACATCTCTCTTAGATTCCTATAATTCACCCATCTTACCTTCCTATAACTACTTCTACTCCAGAAATCTCTTTCACACTGAAGCCCCAGGAATCTTTCCAAAATCTAAATCCTGTAAACTAACTGCCTGCTTAAAAGTTTTCAATGGCATGTCATTGCACAGAGATTAAAAGTTTTACATCTTCCTCTAGCTGGCAAGGTCTTTTGTGCGTGAGCCCTGCCTCAATCTCTGGTCTCATCTCACACCAACCAGGCCTTTCCTCTCTACTCTTCTCAGATCCATGAATGGCTCCCTGTCTTTCAGCTCACATCTCAAATGACAATTTAAGTGAAAAAACATCTTGGTAAACATCGTAGTCACCATTGGGGACTACAATGGACATGTCGGTCTGGGTGTGAAGTGCTCAAAGGAAGTAGCCACTGCCATCCGTGGAGCCATCATCCTGGCCGAGCTCTCTATTGTGCCTGTGCGGCGAGGCTACTGGGGAAACAAGATCGGCAAGCCCCACACCGTACCTTGCAAGGTAGGCTGGGTGACGGTGACTGATGGGGTCTTCAGTGGCACAGTCTCTCCAGCCCCAGCCTTCTGACTCCAACCCTTTCAGGTGACTGGCCGCTGTGGCTCTGTACTGGTGCGCCTCATCCCTGCCCCCAGGGGTACGGGCATTGTCTCGGCCCCTGTGCCCAAGAAGTTGCTGATGATGGCTGGTATTGACGACTGCTACACTTCGGCCAGGGGCTGCACTGCCACCCTGGGCAACTTCGCCAAGGCCACCTTTGATGCCATCTCTAAGACCTACAGCTATCTCACCCCAGATCTCTGGAAAGAGACCGTGTTCACCAAGTCTCCCTACCAGGAATTCACTGACCATCTTGTCAAGACCCACACCAGAGTTTCTGTGCAGAGGACCCAGGCTCCAGCTGTGGCCACCACATAATTATATACAAGAAAAATAAAGTGAATTAAGCCTGCTAAAAAAAAAATAATTTCTTCCTATTTGATGATGCTTTATAACCTACGTTAATTTCATAATTAACTTGAATACAATAGCAAGTAATATGTTTTTTTTTTAAAGTTGTGTACAGGGCAAATTTTCTGAGCCCTTGCTTCTCTCTGAATAACTTTAACTTACATTAAAATTAAAAAAAAATGGCCATATTAAAAATTCTGGGAGCTTTCTTTCCTCAATAATATAGATATAGATTCCAGAGGTTCTAGTACTTAGTATTTCAGAAAAATATGAATAATAGGTTTTATTTTGCTTAAAACCCTGAATTTTTAAATATGAAGATACATTTCTTAATTATTGAGATTCTAAAATGTTATATGTCATGTGTGGATTTTCATGGACTTTTGATAATGTTCAGTCCTTTGAAACAGCACACGCTGATAATTCATAAGATCAGAAAGACTTCTTAATACATTTATTTTGTTGATTTTTAAAATTCAGTAGGTAAAGGAATAATGGTGTTCCTATGAAGTTCTGATCCTTCATGTCTATTAACTTCTCCCTCATCACTTTAGTCTTTGGTCATTTATTTGTTTATTTAATTATTTATTTACTAGAGGCCCGGTGCATAACAATTTGTGCACTCGGGGGGCGTGGGGAGGGGGGTCCCCCAGCCCGGCCTGTGCCCTCTCGCAGTCTGGGACCCCTCGGCAGATAACGACCTGCTGGCTTAGGCCTGCTCCCGGGTGGCAGAGGGCAGGCCCAATCCCTAAGTGCAGCCCCTGGTCAGGCTCAGAGCAGGGCCGATTGGGGAGTTGGGGCGCCGCCCCGTCATGCACAGAGCAGGGCGGATCGGGAGGTTGCGATGCCACCCTCAGTCACGCTCAGGGTAGGGCCGATTGGGGGATTGG
>NW_005363099.1:563127-564290 GCF_000412655.1 Myotis brandtii | reverse complement strand
AAAAGTAATATAGAAAAAATGGAAAATATAAAATAATTTTCACTTCTGGAAAATGTATATCAACTTAAAAATGTTTTGTATACTTTTTAGTTTTATTTTAAACCTGGGATCCTTGCCTATCTTTTCTATACGTATAATGCAATGTGTTAGACAAGGTAACTACAGTTTCCTAATTGATATTTGTTCAAGATTAATTCTGGGACATGTACACATGTTTCCCATTGAATCTCTTAAAGCATTCAATTACTTAATAACACACAACTGTGTCTGAAGTTGTACTAGCTTAAAAGGAAAGAAGAAAAAAGGCCCAAAATAGCAGTTTCAACAACAAGTCTGCAGTCACTGAAGCAAGGAAGCCTCATGTTCGCTTCCAGCTGCCTGGCTGCCGGCCGCCATCTTGGCTGACAGTTAATTTGCATAAGGATATGCTGATTAGCCAATGGGAAGGGTAGCGGTCGTACGCCAATTAACATGTTTCTCTTTTATTAGTGTAGATGTTTCTATGTTCTAGTGACCCAAGTGGAATTTACATGGTGTCAGTTTGGCTATTATGCTTTTTTAGTTTATTTATAATTTTCCTTATGTTAGCTACCTCAATTTTTCATATATATATGTTTACATCCATGTGCACATACACACATGATATTGGTGTACACACATATATGTTATGTATTTCTTTTTCTCTTCATTTCTATAACTTTTTCTTTGGTGTTTGGTGGGGGAGTGGAGGTAATTTACTGCATTTAAGTTGTCTGCAAACAGCAGTTAGGCTGCTTGTTTTCAAACTGTATTATATTGAATACTAAGATTACATTAGTTTCTAATAGATATCTCCTAAAAATATTTTATGGCCCTAGCTGGTTTGGCTCAGTGGATAGAGCATTGGCCTGTGGACTGAAGGGTCCTGGTTCAATTCCCAGTCAGGGCACATACCCGGGTTGAGGGCTCGATCCCTAGTGTGGGACGTATAAGAGGCAGCTGATTAGTGATTCTCTCTCATCATTCACATTTCTATCTCTCTCTCCCTACCTCTTCCTCTCTGAAATCAATAAAAATTTAAAAAATTGTTACAGTCAAATAAATCTTAAAATATATTTTATACCTCCTTTTTTATTGATTAAGGTATTACATATGTGTCCTTATACCCCCCCCCCCATAAACCC
>NW_005363099.1:560196-562138 GCF_000412655.1 Myotis brandtii | reverse complement strand
GGCTCTTTAAAAGGCCACAGTAAAGAAACATATTAGCTTTGTCTAATCCATCATTTATTAAACATATATATCAAGTCTATTTTGATAGTTGAATTCTATTATAAAGTTAATCATAGATATTTCAGATATAGTAGCTTGTCTTGCTCAATGCTGACACAAATTTGTTTCCAGTATGTGGAAGAAATATGACAAAATAATATTACATTTCAGACTTTGCTGATACTAGGGTTTGGGATTGATTTAGATTTTACAAATCAAATGGAGAAACCCACATGAAGTAAAAAAGGTTCTCAATTGAGAATTTTATTTTTGGAAGGGGTTACTTGTGGCAAGAGAGTCAGAGAGCATGTTTATTGATGAGAATCCTTGAAGAAGTGCCATGTTCCTGGAAATGCCAGCTTTGGTAGCAACTTCTTGGCAATTGCAATCAACTAACAAGAGGCAGAGGTGGCATGTAGGTTGCTCTCCAGGTCTGTGGTGTGATCTAGGGAATAATTCTTGGAAATTAGGTTTGAGTGTGTCATTTTAGTACTCTAAAAGATGCTTTGAGCTATATATCTATTAATAAACCTAGTTCTGCTTAAAGTAGGTTGAAATACTTCTATTATTTGTAACTTATTATATTTTACTAGAGGCCCAGTGCATGAAATTCATGCATGGGTAGGGTCCCTAGGACTGGCCGGCAATCAGGACTAACCAGTGCTCCCACCTCCCTGCCTCCCTGCCTCCCTGCCTCCTCCTTCCCTTGCCACCTGTGCAGCAACCGCCACTGAAGTGGTTCCCCCCACCTCCCCACCTCCCCACCTCCCTGCCTCCTCCTTCCCTTGCTCCCACAGTATCCAGCCACTGCCTCTGGTCACCCGCCATGTTCTTCTCTGCCCCCTGGTGGTCAGCGCACATCATAGCAAGCTATCAAAATCCTGGTCTCCCAGTCGAACTCACAAGGGGACACTTTGCATATTAGCCTTTTAAATATATAGATGTTTAGCAATTATTACCAAAAGGTAATGCAGGCAGCAAAACACACTCCAAAGAATATTGGAATCAGGGATACTTTTCTGACATAGTTGGGATTGGAGATAGTAAAAAACTGTCATCCTTAGAGGATAACAAACTGGTAGAATGAATACTGTTGTAGAACACTTACTTATTTGATATAAGAACACCACTGTGGGGTCAAGGTAGCACTATTATAAACCACTAGTGCAGGGTTGGTTTAAAGCAGCAGCCCTATCAGGTCTCTTTTATGAAAGTTAAGGTATTGCTTGGTAAAAAGAGATACCCCAATATTGTAATTGAAACATTTTGGTGGATTCAAATAAATCTCTAAATCCCAAATTCCTAAATTCCATGAACTATTTCTGACAGCAGAGGCTGCCCCCTTACAAGTCTAGTGAAGTAGTCAATGCCCTGAAAAAGTGTAATGATATCACCTCCATTATTTGTACAGCCATGCTTTTTATGCCCCGATTCCATCATCCCTCCCCAATCCCTCTACTCTTATAACTAGCTCAGATCATAACTTTCCCAGGAGATTGTATACAATTTTAAATTCAAAAGGGAAAGCCTTATGTACCCTAAATATTTCAAATGTTTGTTAATCTATGTTATTGTAAATCTTGGGATTATGTGTGAAAATGGAATTACAGAGTGCTGCAAGAGAGAAGAATATTACTTTTAAGTCAAACTGGTTTTATTAATAGGGGTGTATCAACAATTTGGGGTCAAAGGTGACTCTTGGTTGTTTGACTGATGTCTGGATGCAATATTGGTCAATACTAAATGCACTTGAGTTATTAGAAATTGCTTGGTATAACACTATAGAAAGGAATCCAGGAAGTTATCCAAGGGTTTCTGGCTATATATCTGATTAGTAAAAAGTGAGTAGCACGTCAAATCCTATCTAATAAAAGAGTAATATGCAAATTAACCATCACTCCCT
>NW_005363099.1:557670-558231 GCF_000412655.1 Myotis brandtii | reverse complement strand
ACCCTGAAGGGGGTGTGGCCAGCCTGCAAACAGCCATTAGCCCCTCACCCAGGCTGGCCAGGCACCCCAGTAGGGACCCCCCCAACCTGAAGGGGGTGTGGCCAGCCAGGAAACAGCCATCAGCTTCTCACCCAGGCTGGCCAGACACCCATCGGTTGAGGGTCCCCACTGGGAGGCTTGACCAGCCTGTAAACAGCCATCAGCCCCTCACCGAGGCTGGCCAGGCACCCCAGCAGGGACCCCCATCCTAAAGGGCGTGTGGCCAGCCTGAAAACAGCCCTCAGCCCCTCACCCAGGCTGGCCAGACACCCTTGCGGTACTCCCACCCTGATCCAGGACACCCTTCAGGGCAAACCAGCCGGCCCCCACCCATGCACCAGGCTCTATCCTATATAGTAAAAGGGTAATATGGAAATTGACCCTAACAGCAGAATGACTGGGAATGACTGGTCACTATGACACACACTCAACACCAGGGGGCAGATGCTCAATGCAGGAGATGCCCCCTGGTGGTCAGTGTGCTCCCACAGGGGGAGCTCTGCTCAGCCACAAGCCAGGCTG
>NW_005363099.1:553490-557503 GCF_000412655.1 Myotis brandtii | reverse complement strand
GGCCTAAGCCTGCAGGTGGACACCCCCCGAGGGGTCCCAGACTGTGAGAGTGCACAGGCTGGGCTTAGGACCCCCCCGAGTGCACAAATTTTTGTGCACTGGGCCTCTAGTTGTATTATAAACATCCTAATGCCTTAGCAAACTGACTAGTCGTCCTAATTTTGAAATAGTTTTAGTAGGGGAGAGCTGATATATTTAGGATTGTTTATGGTAAACACGCCTAGTTTCTATGAATCTATGAAATGCTTGAAGACTGGATGCATAGAAAATGTCACAAACTATTTTATAATTGGAGTTATAAATGAAGATATTTAATGACTAAAATAGCTTCCTTTTAACTAATATCACTCAGGGATCTCCCATGTGGTCAAGGATCATCCTAACATGAAAATGTGTGTCAAGGATCATCCTAACGTGAAAAACCAAGACATTGAGAGCTGTATTGGTAGTCCAGATATGTCTATATGTCACCATTACTTGCATCTTTGAAAGCATTACCATAACTTAATATGGGGTAAGACCACTGATAATGATTTGGTAGACTGATGCTTCATCTTGTCTCAGTAGCATTGGCCAGAACATGGACTTATAGGTCACAACTATTTGAAAGGGAATCTGAACACTGGATGGCCAGATATCTCACTAAAAATAGAGGATTTACTTATAAAGTAAGAAGGGAAGCCTGACTATTGAGGTAGTCAACTGTTTCTAACACAGAAGGCAGAGAGAGGAAATAAAAATCAGAGAGCTTTGTTAGGAACTTCTGAAGGATAATCATGTTGCTCAGAGTGACTTGCCAAATTCAAATCACTCGTAAGTAGTAGACTCCTGGCCTGAGTGTTCTAGTTGTGAGTTCCCTTCTTCTTCATCTGCTTCAGTCATCATCAGGGCAATGGCTCCAGGACTCACATTTTGTTCAGCTGCCACAATAGACATAATGATTTGACCTTGTTTGTTTTACCACATTTATTCTTTGTTTTTTATCAGATTTCTGAAAATTGAAAGGTAGTTTTGATTGTAGCAATTTCTCATTGTGCCAGAATGGCTTTTGATTTTGTTGCTACAGAATTTTGAAAATTTTAACTCCTATTATATAATAAAATATTTACTTTTAATACCAATTAGTTCCCCCCCCCAAAAAAAAGTGTATTCAATTTTATTCTTTATTCTCAGCTTATCTTTTAATGTACCTCCAAGTAGCTCAGGTAGATATAAGGCTCAACTTATAAATCTTATTATATGAAGCAAAAAAATGCATGAAGAAACTCTAAAATGTTGATACAAATCTCTGTGCAAGAACAAATGTTAAACATGCTTAAAATTATTAACTTATCCATTTATTTAAAATATTTATTAAGGAATTTTATGGTATTTTCTATTGAGCCAAGACCAAAAACACTTTATACAACGTTTTCTCTAATCACATTACTAGAGGCCTGGTACACAGGTACCTTCCCGAGGCCTGGCCTGCGATCAGGGCCATCCTCCCAGGCTGCCTGCAGCCATCTTCGCCTCCCCTGCTACCCACCTCAGGTTCCCCATTAGCCATCGGGTGATGGGAGCCTGCCAGCCGGGAAAAAACCAAGAGGTGGTCAGTACACCTCATAGTGACTGGTCAAGCGGTTGTTCTGGTTGTCCCTTAGGGTCAATTTGCATATTACCCTTTTATTATATAGGATATTTATAGTAAAACCCCCATTTAGGTAGGGAAATGTATGAAGATATAAGGAAATAATTAATAATAGGTCTATAGCCAAATGAAAATAGAGATACAGCTTAAAGGCATTAAAATATAGTAATAAATACTGCCCAGGAGCTACTTATAATCTCTATTCTGCACATAAGCAGTTGATTAAAGGAAAGTGGTCATTGTGTTTGCTCCAGACAAATGGTAGAGCACTATGCAGTAAAAGATCAAGTAGCCGAGCTGTTTGGCTAAGGCCTCCATGGGACAATGAGAGTGCCATAGCATCACCATCCTCAGAGCCAGCAGCCACAGCAGAATGGAGACAGTGCCAAGAGCAAGCAGGTGCTCAGAGTACACATCCATGTTCACAACATCAGCACTTGGCATCTTTCCTGGCAAAGATACCTCTGAGTATTGTTAGACCACAGTGGGTGGCAATAAATTTTGTGGCACCTGTGGCCAAACAACTCCATTAGTTGTTCATCATACCAGAACTTATTTCTAATGATAAATGATGTTACAGAAAATACTTATGACGTTTTCTATGTTCCACAAATGTTCCAAAGAGCTTACATATATTGACTCACTGAATTCTGTGACCTTAACCTCTTGCTCAAAGTCACATGTAATATATGGTGACTCGATATTTATGCCCAAAAATCTGTGCTGCTAAATATTAAACTATGCTGAAAGACAAAGTGTATAATTAAAGGAATATGTTAGAGATTTCCAAGGAATCCCAGAATGAATTCAAAACTTTAAGGTTTGAATGTGGGTAACATAGAAAGCAAGTGGCAGAGCCCGAGAAAGAGTTTGGGGTCTTTGATGTGACCTTAATTTCTCTTTTATGGTACTTCTTGGGAAACATCAATTATAAATTATTACATTTAATTGATTTTGTAAATAACTGAAAGATAAAATATATACCTATAAACATAATCTTGACCAAATTATGTAACAAATGTAGAAACATTGATTAGCTGCCTCCTGCATACCCCTTACTGGGGCTCCAGCTGCTACTGGGCAAGTGCCCTGACTTGGAATCCAACCTGTGACCTCCCAGTGCATGGGATGATGCTCAATTCTGGCCAGGGCAGCACTATTCATTTTTAAATGCAGTGATATAAATCCCTATTTCTGAAATCTGTTTTGTTACTTCTGTTGTCAATGTCTTATCAGATATGATTAAATTATATTATCTTTTCAGTTTTATGAATAGCAGATGAAGAGCTTTAACTAGGGTGTGTTACATGTCATCTCTGCTTTATTTTTCATTGTTTGTGTTTGAGTCATTTGAGGTATTTTAATAAGCTATTTTTTTTTGTACAGGAATATTTTAATGCCATCACTCATTTTTGAGATTCATTTAGCTTAAAGTAGCTATTATAACCCATAAATCATGTTAACCTGGCATATGTACACTGTACTCTGTGAAACTACACTGAAGAAAGCTATTGAGAGTGCCATTTTCACCTACTGCCTCATGGAACCTTCCTGCCCCTTAAGAATGTATCCTATTGTGTACATACACATGACCTTCTAATAGCTATGGCTTAGAGAAGGATCAAATGCCAGTCTAAGTAGTAAATAATAGTCAAGCATAATTCCTTTTATATTTTTAAATTTGAAATTTGTATTAAATGCATACTTATCATTTATGAGAAATCCTATTTATAAAATTAATGTGTAATCAATTTTTAATTATGTCATTTATAGTAGAAAGAGGTAATAAAATCAACACTTTTTAATTACATCTTTTCTGTAAGCTGTGTGTCCAATCACACTTATGTCTTTCAGGTCCTTTGCATAAATAAAAAAGAAATAATTAGCCCTGACTGGTTTGGCTCAGTGGATAGAGTGTTGGCCTGTGGACTAAAGGGTCCCAGGTTCGATTCCGGTCAAGGGCATGTACCTTGGTTGTGGGCACATCCCCAGTGGGGGGTGTGCAGGAGGCAGCTGATCGATGTTTCTCTCTCATCGATGTTTCTAACTCTCTATCCCTCTCCCTTCCTCTCTGTAAAAAAATCAATAAAATATATTTTAAAAAATGATCATATTCATCATAAATTTACACATTTACCTGCGAATGCATTCATTTTCAACCACTGTGTTGGGTGATGGAGGTGTTTCCCATGTCTTTTACTGAGTGAGCTGTCCCTTTTGCAAGGAACTAAGTTCTCTAGTTGTGGAATTTGTTATGGAGAGGAGAGTATCAACATGTGAGTGGAGGGGAGATGAAATGAAGTTTCTATTTTTTTAAAATAAATCTTTATTGTTCATATTATTACAGATGTTCCTCTTCCCCCCCCCCCCCTCACTCCCCCCC
>NW_005363099.1:550334-551000 GCF_000412655.1 Myotis brandtii | reverse complement strand
GGAGTATCTAACATTAGGGAATGTCTCTGCCCAGATGTGGTTCTTAATAGATGAAGATCTATTACTCATAGTCATCAGCCTTCTGAGTCACTTAGAATCCATTTAATTGCAAGAAACATATAGCTGACTTAAACTGTAAGGAAAGCATTTCTATTGTTTAAGCCTTCCAGTCTATGGTTATTTTGATATAACAGCTAGAGCTAAGACATAAATATCCAAAATTATTGAAATACTTGAATAACCCAGATAAACCTGAATAAACTAATAATTTAATCTCAGAGAATAGTCATAGACAAGAAGTGCAGCATAGATCTTTTAGAATCAACAAATGTCTTAAGGATAAAAGAAGGAAGGGATCTACTGATTGTTAGGAACAGGAAAGCAAACTGCTATTTGAATATCTAAGCACTGTGTCCTGGTGAAGAACTCAGATCACTACACTGAAAGACTAGTATTCCAGAGAAAGAGACAGAGGCCATACGATCTACTAGTTTTGGTTAGCGTAAGTAGATGACCAATGCCACCTCAATTTAATGGACTCCTTCTTTAAATACTTTAGCAATACTAATGCTTAAATAACACACACAAAAAAACATTTGCCATTGTAATTTTTAAAATTAATTTAAGTTCTTTATTGTTTAAAGTATTACATATGTCTCCTTCCCC
>NW_005363099.1:539064-542756 GCF_000412655.1 Myotis brandtii | reverse complement strand
AAAAATGTATTGCTTTATTCAATTCTCAGTGTAAACTGATATTTTAAAAAGGATGACATTAAATAGTATATAATAGAGTAATTTTCTTAGAGTAAAGAATTATTTTATAAAGCACCTCTTAATATTGTAATAGGCCTTATTTTTAGAATGGTTTTGGGGTTATGGCAAAATTGAGTAGAAGGTTTAGAAATTTCCTATATATTCCCTATTCCCACTCATATATAGCTTTCCCCATCATCAGTGTCCCATGCCAGCCAGGTACCTTTGTTACAATTGGTGAACCTATATTAACACATCATGATCATCTAAAGTTCATAGTTTATATTGGAGCCCACTCAGAATTGTATACTCTCTGGGTTAGGACAAATATATAATGACATGTATCCATCAGTATAGTATCACACAGAGTAGTTTCACTGCCCTAAAAACCTCTTAACTTTTGGCTTTACAAAATAAGATGCACTTATACATTTTGTTCTAATTAGTGTAATTCCACTTTACTGTGTTTTTGCTCCTTGAAAATAAAACTATTAAATGACTATCATACCCTTCCACAGTGGGCAGAGATAAACTCAGAAGAGTTTGTTGTCTATCTCACCATCTTTGAATATATTTTTCCTCAACATGAGCAGTTAACTCCAAAAGAGGGAACAGATGGTGGAAGGAACATAAAAAGGATACAACTGATTTTTACAGGACTGTACCTGGACAGATCACACCTTTGGAGAAAAGGAGAAACTCCAAAAGAGGGAACAGATGGTGGAAGGAACATAAAGAAGATAAAACTGATTTGTATAGGACTGTACCTGGACAGATCACACCTTCGACCCTATCTTGGAGAAAAGGAGATAGGAGTTCTAGAAAACATTTTCTCTCTTTCTTGTTTCCTGTCACAGCATTATTAATCATCCTACCAAATCCCATAAATTAACTTCAGTCAGTCTTAGAAAGACAGACTTTACCTTGTAACTCAGGCCTTGTAACTCAGCTCATAGTCACTCTATAAACCTATAAAGTCTAGTCTTTCCTCTGAAAGCCCTCTTTACTTGTCAAGGTGACAGGTGACCTGATTAATTACAATTAGGTCTTTAGGACAAAGGCTCCTGACTTCCTTCATTGCTTCAAACTTTGATTTAGTAGCTGTCAACGTTTAAAAAAATGAGTTTTCTCTATGTATAAAATTATATAAATTAGAGATATACCTGGTGAAAATATTAGAGCTGGTGCAAGTTAAATGTGAATAACTTAAAAATTATAAATATTTTTGAAAAGTGGGATAAAAATCTGATTATACCATAAACCATATTCTTCTGTTAATTTATATTATGCCAAGAGACATATCTGGGTCTAAATGTAAGTTAAATATTAATAACATGGAAAATGTCTTTCCAAACAAAGAGAAAAATCATTTTTTAAAGAGAGAAACAATATAATTTTGTATCATATTTTAAGACTACCATCTGGTGGGTGAGGAAGACTTAAATATCTTTAGGAAAACTTAAGTTTATAAACTTTATGCATATTTTCAGGTTTTCTTTCAATGTACAATATTTAAACTCATCTTATGTCTCTTTAGTGATAGCTAAGAAAGCAAGAATAAACAGATGCCTGCCAGGGTTTGGGGTATTAGCTGACTTTTGCAGCCACAATAAGGAAACAATCTTGAATTTTGTGTTGTTACTATGTTTTATAGGAATGTTTGCAATAAAATAAAAGGTGGCATTCTGTTGAAGAAAACACATCAACACCAAGCTCTTTACTCACCATGACACTATTTATCTCTTTGTTCTTTTACTTTTGCTAGTGTTGTGATTCCCTAGGTAAATGTATAGTATTCACTTTCTCTTTTTGGTGTATTTATTATGGTGATGTGAACGAGGCCTTCCTGCAGAGCGTTTCTGAGCACTTCATAAATAAAATATAAAAATGTCATTGTTATAATACTTCCTGCTTTTTGATTTTTTTATTGACTTTATTAAAATATTTATGAATCAGGCAGCATCCTGTCTAACAACTAGAAGGGCACTCCCTCCAACATCCTTTTTTTTTAACTTTGTTTTTATCATTGACACTACCACAGGTATGCCCACCCCTTTGCCCAGCTCCACCCAGCCTCAGGTTCCCCTTCCCTCTGGCCATCACCACACCCTTGTCTATAGGTAATGATTTTTTTAAACAGGATTTGGTTAATAAAATATTATATGCATCCACTACTAGTTCGCTTCCCACAAAAATAAAAGAAATGCTTTTCAAGAGAGAATCGGAATTATTTTATTAGAGCTGAAATAGCAACCCATAGAACTGGCTATTTGAAGGCTGATTATGTCAGAAAAGTTATAATTGAGAAATATGTGAACAAATTTAATTAATCTAACACATAGTATATTGGAGGGCCAAATCCTAAATACTCAACAACGTAGTCTGTCTTTCTTTTAGGATTAGTTTCTTCTTACTCTCCAAAGAAATGGGCTAGCGTCTTTTCCAATATTGCATTGTCCGTTTTCCTGCTAGCCTTTCCAAGATAACCTGACCCTCTAAGTCTAGATATTTGTCTTGTAATTTGTAGCCACCCCAATGCCTGGATCTGGAGGAACTGAATTGATAAAGATATGAGCATATGAATACATATGATACCATTAGTAAGACAAATTTGAAACCTAACTTTGTATAGGTGAATATTCAAATGTAAAATAATATAGTAGCGATAATGTTTTAAAAAAGATGTTACCTAAGACATAGTAACATGTATTCTCTGTGTGGTTCTTTTGATATTAAGTTGTATAAAATGAAAGGAGCCAATGTTTATTGACTGCCTTTCTAGTTAGGCTTCTTGCATAGAAAGTAAACAGATGTATGCCCGGCTGGCGTGACCCAGTAGTAGAGTGTTGACTTATGAACCAGGAGGTCACAGTTCCATTCCTGGTCAGGGCACATGCCCAGGTTGCAGGCTCTAGCCCCAGTGGTGGGCGTGCAGGAGGCAGCTGAGCAATGATTCTCTTTCATCATCGATGTTTCTATCTTTCTCTCTCCCTCTCTGAAATCAATAAAAGTATATTTAAAAAAAAAGAAAAGAAAGTAAACAGATGTACTTAGTAGACTGAAAGAAAAAGGAGATGGAGAGAGACAGGGAAAGAGGAGGAAAGACAGAGAGGGAGAGAAAGAGAGGGAGAGGAAGAGAGAGAGGGAGCATTTGTTAACCATAAGGATATTATTAATCAAACTAGTGGCCCGGTGCACGAAATTTGTGCATGGGGTGTCCCTCAGCCTGGCCTGCACCCTCTCCAATCTGGAACCCCTCAGGGGATGTCTGACTGCCGGTTTAGCCCCAATCGCATAGTAAACTGGATGTCGGACATCCCTCTTGCAATCTGGGACCGCTGGCTCCTAACCACTCACCTGCCTGCCTGCCTGATTGTCCCTAACCACTCTGCCTGTCAGCCTGGTTGCCCCCAACTGCCCCCCATGCTGGCCTGATCACCCCCAACTTCCCCCCCACTGGACTGCTTGCCCCAGCTCCCCCCTGGTGCCAGTCTGCTTGCCCACAACTGCTCACCCTGCCAGCCTGATCACCCCCAACTGCCCTCCCCTCCTGGCCTGATCGCCCCTAACCACCTCTGCCTCAGCCCTGCCACCATGGCTTTGTCCAGAAGGATGTCTGGAAGGTCTCCTGGTCTAATTAGCATATTACCCTT
>NW_005363099.1:530636-539008 GCF_000412655.1 Myotis brandtii | reverse complement strand
CCTGTGCATTTAATAAACCTGGAAATAAGCTTTCTGCCATATGTGCTTTAGACTCTTAAGTAATCTTTAATATTTCATGAAACAAGGACATAGGCAGCCTATACTCTCCAATCTATTTCTTTGCAAATAACCTAAAATATATATATTTTTTCCTTCTCTTTAAAGAGTCCAAAGTAAAAATAGGCTGCTAAAATTAGTCTAAAACTGATTGTTAAGATTAACCCTATTTAGTAAACTTCATGATTCCTGTGATGAAAGGTAATGCAACATTTTTCCACCCATTATGTAAAATATTCTCATGGTTATAATCTGTCCTTAAAAGGTTACATTAGAGATTTACTGGTAGAAGCTCACTGGGGGGTGGGGGGCTATAAAAATTAGAGAACTTCTGTTGTGATTCTTCATGGATTAATGTATAATAAGTGTTAAAGCATATTGAGCACAATATAAGGGCACTTTTATTTGTGAACATCATTTTTAATAAATTGATGCATCATAACATAATTGTTATATGTTCATGGGCTTTGGTTAATAGACCTATTAACGTGAAAGTAGCAAAGTCAGGATTTGAAATTATTTCATCTTGAGCAAAGTGCTATGTTTTCTCTAAAACAATCTCAATTTGTCTATAGAATCAGGATAGTTTTGCTTAACTTGTGAACTTGTCATGAAACTTAATGAGAAAAAAATATATATATAATGCCTACTACAGTGCCTAGCTCACAGTATATGTTCTGCTTCTATAGTATATTTGTACTCACCCACATAAATGTCTAGAGATTTTAAAACATTGGCCCAAGTCTTGCAGCGATATGTTATGCTATTAACCCATGTCAGATAAAGTTCTCTTCTGTCTTCATGTGCTGATTTACACTACTCTTCCACAGGCTTGTCTAACATGAGCTTGAAGTTAATAAGCCTGAAACTGGAATTCAGGCAAGTTCTCCGTTTCTTTAAAAAAGTATTTTTCCTAGCCATTTTAGTTTATTACAGGATATATAAAAATGATAAATAATGTTTATCTTTTAAAAATGAGAAAATGTTCTCAGCAGTTTACTTAATCTAGTAATTTCTTTTACTATCTAGTTGAGTTTTATTTTTTGCATCCTTAAATTATTGTTATTGACCAAGTAGGAAGGTAAATATCAAATGTAATTGTGTCTTCTAAGAAGGAAAACTTCAAAATGCTTGTTTTAGAGAAATAATTACAATCTTAAATTTCAGATAAGTTCATTCTTTGTCTCTTTTACTTCCACTATTTAATGGGGGAAAGTGGGAGGTTTTTATTTTCTCTTCTTAGAGAATCATGTGGAGTATTTCCTGAAAAGAAAATGTGCTTGTAGTTTGGGATAGAAGAAGCTTTGCCAAGTTCCCAGATTGTAAACACTACCAGAAACAAAAATAAAAAGGAAAGGAAGCATCTGCATTGCTCTTCATTTAATTCAGATATGCCTGTAAGAACCTATAGAGTAACAATAATTTGTATTTTCTGTATCAGGTTGTAATTCTGAATAGCTGTCGACTTATTTTTTCCTAGAGTTCAGGCATATAGTTAGATAGATATAGTATTCTTATTGTCTTTTTTATCACAAAAATAAAAATTGGCTGCTAATAAATTTGAAGAATCAAAAGATTCCATTACCATATCAGCAGTAAGAGAAAATAAAAGATAATGCATCCCACCCATTATTACATGATAGAAATTGCTTCTATAGTGCAGTGTGACTCAGCCCAACTGACCTCATTTACTAAAGCAATAGTAACCTGATTTACATTAAGTCAGATAAGGAACCTACATGGTAAAAATATAAGGAATAAAATAGTAGCCCAACATAAAAGGACTCTTTTATAAAATATATATATCGTTTGGTAATTATGGACATTTTTCACTCCCTTTAACATTTATACTATATAGAATTAACATATGATGCAGCAATTGCACTTCTTGGTATATACCCAAAAGAATTTGAAGCAGGGACTCCATGTGGTATATAATGGAATATTTTCCAACCTTAAAAAGGAAGGATATTCTGACACATGCTTCTTTTATAAAATATATATATCGTTTGGTAATTATGGACATTTTTCACTCCCTTTAACATTTATACTATATAGAATTAACATATGATGCAGCAATTGCACTTCTTGGTATATACCCAAAAGAATTTGAAGCAGGGACTCCATGTGGTATATAATGGAATATTTTCCAACCTTAAAAAGGAAGGACATTCTGACACACGCTACAACATGGATGCACCTAGAACACATTATGCTAAGTGAAATAAGCCGGTCATAAGAGGAAAAATACTGTATGATTTCACTTACTGGTATATGAGGTACCTAGAATTTTCCAATTACAGAGACAAAAAGTAAAATGGTGGCGACCAGGGTCTGTGATAATGGAGGGATTAATACCATTGTAATTAACTAGTTATTAATAACAGAAAGAAGTAAAGGGAAGGCCAAATATTATAGGCATGTTATTTGAGCAGCTTTGTCAGAAAGTTGTAGCTTTATACTCCCCAAGGGTCCAACGGAGGGGAGAGAAGTGCATGCCCAGTGAAGTTGGGGTGACGTGGGAAAGCTCTTTGTCAGTTACATCTGGGAGCAGTCATTGGCCAAAGTGGGCATGGCCACTGCAAGGGCACACAATTTGGTACACTTAGTTCCTTAAACAAGGGAGTTAGCTCTCTCGGGCTATCTTGGTTTCTCTTGTGCTCTTGGCTTGTTGTGCTCTCATGCATTTGCCTACCTGGCTCAGGGCCATGTGAATCCTGCATGCAATGGCCTGATGGATTGCAAATAGCCTGATGCTGAACTGGACCCAGCTGCAAAATGAAATAGAAACTCTAGACACTTGCTTCGCTTCTAGTCCTACTGAATCCCCAACCACACTTCTTCTAGGGCTGGATTAAGGGAAATAGGACTTTGGACACCCAGGGATGTAATTCCACAAATAAAAATCACTCATTATCCTGTGTGAGTCTCAGAAAATTATTTTTCTCTAGATATTACAAGGACAAAGGGATACCTCAATTTCCCTGATAACAGAATAAAGAGTTATTGTTGACGGATACAAAGTTTCAGTTTTGGAATATCAAAAATGTTCAGGAAATGGACCTAGCTGGTTTGGTACAGTGGATGGAGCGTCAGCCTACAGACTGAAGGGTCCAGGGTTCGATTCCGGTCAAGGGCACATACTCAGGTTGTGGGCTCAATCCTCAGTAAGTGGCATACAGGAGGAGCTGATCAATCATCCTCTCTTATTATTGATTATTATTGATGTTTCTATCTCTCCTTCTTCCCTCCTCTCTGAAATAAATAAAAAAAATATATTTTAAAAAAATGTCCAGGAAATGAATGGTGTTAATGTTTGCTCAACAATGTGAATGTATTTAATGCCACAAAAGTGTACCCTTAAAAATTAAATGGCAAAAAAACAAAACAACAAAACCTATTAAGCTGTTTTTCTCTTAAGGTTGAGATAAAACAAAGCCCAGTGATAGAATTTCAAAACTATACTATTTGACTTCTTACTCTAATTTGTTTGAGTCTTTCATTATTTTGTAGGAATTAATATCTGTATACTTTGGGTCTTTCTTTACATCAATTTTAGCTTACAGAAATTTTGGGCACTATTTTTTATATTGAGTAAAGACTTTCAAATAATTTTTTAAAAGGCAACTAAAATTTAGAGTACTAACAAAAAGTATGTTATTGTAGCATACTTAGGTTAATTTAAAAAGTATTTCTTTAAAAGTGCAAACTCTTCCAAAATCTAACTAATAATAGGCAGCAGAGAGAAACATATTTTAACATGCAGAAATTTGTATTTTTGTCTTAACATTAATAAAAATAACAAGTGTACAGTTAGTGTAAAATATTTATAATTTTGAAAATTTTTACTTCTTAAAGTTGCAACTTGTTTAGGTGCAATTTTTATTGTATGTACACAATAAACAATTGTATATATATTTCTACACCATACTTTTCTCATTCACTAAATGCTTCATTTACCACATGCTGTGCTATCCCTACTTTTTAGTATTTCTCTTGCAAAACAGTTTTGTCTTGAATGTTGAATTTCCAGCCAAATTTACATTAATAATCTCAATGATTTCATATTTTTCATGTTTACCAAAGTAAACTTTCAAAAGTCTTACTAATTGATTCCATGAATTGCTTAAAAAATTAAACCATTGTTGGAATTAATTTAGTAAATTTTCTACTTGAAGAATATGATGTTGACAAAAGAAAAGTTATTTGTACACTACTGCTGCTGCAATGAAGCCAACCAATTAACATTGATCACCTTGCTTTCTCACATGCACAAATAAATGACCAAGAATTTTTTTTGAAAAAAATAGTTATTTGATTTAAGTGAAAAGTCATGATTCATAAACATACATATATATATGAAAATAACTTCTACATTTGCACTTAACTTTTTCTCTTTGAATATACTGTTAAATAAATAACCGACTAAATGAATCCTGTCTACATTATGAAAGATAAACTGCTTTATTCAAACACTACTGATTTAAATGTTTCTCTCGTCCCAAAAGTACTTTCATAGCAACATCCAGACCAGTGTTTAACCAACTACCTGGCCAATTAGCCTAGCCAAGTTGATATATAAAATTAACCATCACAAGTTCACTGAATCAAGGAAGGCTGCTACAATGAATACAGAATGTATATCCAAAGGACACAATATTTTCATTTCTCTTAATCGTTATTGTTGAAAGTATTACATATGTCCCTTTTCCCCCCCCATAGATTCCTTCTAGCTTGCCCCCGCCCCCTGCCCCAGGCCTTCACCACCTTATTGTCTATGTCCATGGGTTATGTATATATGCATACAAGTTCTTCCCATCCACCCATCCACCCCCGCCTTCCCTCTGAGATTTGATAGTCTGTTCCATGCTTCCATGTCTCTGGATATTTTGTTCATTAGTTTATTTTGTTTATTAGATTCCACATGTGAGTGAGATCATGTGATACTTGTCTTTATCTGACTGACTTCATTTCTTGATATGACTGCTTTCTTCAACCAGAAACGTAGTTTTGGCTTGAGGAAATGAGAGGCATGGATCTTAGGTCATGAGGGCCAAAACCAATCAGCCACCTCTTTTCTAAATATAGTTTTATTGGAACACAGCCACACCCATTCATTTAACCATTGTCTACGGTTGCTTTCCTGCTACAAGACAGAGTCCAGTATTTGTCACAGAGCCTGTGTGGCCCAAGGCCCACAATATTTAGTTCATTTTTATTTACAGAAAAAATTTGCCAATCCCTGGTCAAGAACGAAACCTCAATTTGTTACCTGAACTTCCTATGGAACAGATACGGTCCAGTAGGAAAAAGAAAAAATATTATTTAAAGATATTATTTAAAGATAATTTCACCTTGTCTTTACTCTGTCAAGCAGTGGAAAATTACTTTAGTTGGTGCTAGAGTTGTTCCATCAATAATTTTGCGAGAATTCTACTGTGTGCTTGAATCAAATGGGCGTGAGAATGCCTTATTACCTTTAGAAATTGTAACCAAGGTTTCCAAGGGACTACGTTTATATTTGAGATGTTACTATTCATTGCAAGAGATTTACTAAATATTAAAAAAGTCAGAGTTACTGCTCCCACACTTTTAAAATATATCCTTGGAACAAGATGTTGAATTATGCAAACTGTGTGGGTTTTAAAGTGTGACCAGATAGGCTGTTAAGAAATTGACTCTCAACTACTTTTCCAATTGGAGGCAACTTATGCTTTTTAATCGCAAACTCACCACATCCCACTGTATTTTGCATAGAGAATAATGCATTCAATAATTTTGGCTTCAAAGGCTAATGCGGTCATGAAAATTCAGTGTTTGTAGCCACTCAAACTAATTGTTCCATTGAAAATATAATGAAGAAGCCATAAAGGAATTTCATAGATTTTTCTAAGTGCTGGAGCAATAAATGATCTCTCATGGTTAGTTCCTCTTTGAAACATTATTTTCTGTGCTCCACAGCTTTTACTAACAGAATGAGAAATATTTGGGATGTATTTATGCATTAAAGGAATATGAACATTCCTGGCCAAGGCACAGATGGTAAGAATTAAAGTTCAGTCCCAGGGACAAGTTTCAATATATGAATAGAGAGAGGCTGATAAATGATTTAAAAAGAAGAAGTTAACTGTAGAGTGTGAAATCCTT
Organism: Myotis brandtii; assembly: GCF_000412655.1. Classification (NCBI taxonomy): domain Eukaryota; kingdom Metazoa; phylum Chordata; class Mammalia; order Chiroptera; family Vespertilionidae; genus Myotis; species Myotis brandtii. The sequence continues at coordinate 532,804 of NW_005363099.1, read as the reverse complement.
CTTACATGTGAAGCTATTACAATATTGCCAATTACCAGGTGATTCTCCAAATGTGTTTGCATAGATCTCTTTAAAGATAGAGTACATTTATTTTTATTACACACACACACACACACACACACACACACACACACACAGTGGGGCCTTGACTTACGAGTGTCCCAACTAATGAGTTTTTTGAGATACCAGCTGTCTCTCCGCCGATTTTTTGCATTTGAGTTAAGGGTAATTTCAGTTAACGAGCTCCTTAATGAGCTCCTTAACGAGCTCGGTCTCGGAACGAATAAAACTCGTAAGTCAAGGCCCCACTCTGTGTATATATATTGTTTAAAGTATTACAAATAGTAGTACATATGTCTCTTTTTTCCCCTATTGACCTTCCCCCGGCCTCCCCTATCCGGCACATGCCCGCCCCACCCCCCCAATGTCTTGTGTCCATTGGTTGTGCTTATATGCATGCATAACAAGTCCTTCGGTTGATCTCTTACCACACCCGCCAACCCTCCCATGCCTTCCTGATTTCAGAGAGGAAGGGAGAGGGATAGAGAGATAGAAATATTGATGATAAGAGAGAATCATTGATTGGCTGCCTCCTGCACACTCCATACTGGAGATCAAGTCTGCAACCCGGGCATGTGCCCTGACCTGGAATGGAACATAACTCTGGTTCATAGGTCAATGCTCAGCCACTGAGCCACACTAGCCAGGCAAGTACATTTATTTTTAAGATATAAAATTGTTAAGCTAGTGCTTGTGCCATTTGAAATGTAATAGACAAAACACTGATGCCAAAAGAATGGAATTACAGTAAAACAAAAGGTTATGGCAAAACCATAAAAATCCTAGAAGAAGACATAGACAGTAAAATTTCAGACATCTCTCATAGCAATATTTTTGCCAATATATCTCCTAGGGTCAAGGAAACAAAGGAAAAAATAAATAAATAAACAAATGGAACTACATCAAATTAAAAAGCTTTTGCACAGCAAAAGAAACCAACAAAATGAAAAAAGAACACACTATATGGGAGAACATATTCACCAATGATACACCTGATAAGGTATTAATTTCCAAAATATATAAAGAAATTAAACAACTCAACACCAAGAAGACAACCCAATTAAAAAATAGGCAAAGGACCTGAATAGACACTTCTCCAAAAAAGACATAGATATGACCAATAGACATGTGAAAAAATGCTCAACATCACTAGTCATTAGAGAGAGGCAAATTAAGACTACAATGAGATATCACTTCACATCTGCCAGAATAATTACCATAAATAAGTCAACAAACAAGTGCTGGCAAGGATGTGGAGAAAAGGGAACCCTAATACACTGTTGGTGGGAATGCAGACAAGTGCAGCCACTATGAAAAACATTATGGAGTTTCCTAAAAGAATTAAAAATGGAATTGCTGTTTGACCCAGCTTATCCCACTTCTGGGAATACTAGTATATTGTAAGAATCTTGAAACACCAATCAGAAATAATACATGCACCCCTATGTTGTTTACAATAGCCAAGATCTGGAAACAGCCTAAGTGCCCATCAATAGATGAGAGGATATAAAAGCTGTGGTACATTTACACAATGGAATACTATGCAGCTGTAAAAAAAGAAGAAGGAACTCTTACCATTTGTGACAGCATGGATAGACCTGGAGATTATTATGCTAAGCGAAATAAACCAGTCAGAGAAATACAAATACCATATGATCTCATTTATATGTGGAATCTAATGAACAAAATAAACTGCAAAACAAAATAGAACCTGAAACATGGTACAGACTTACACGTCAGAGTGGAGGTGGGTAGGGCAGACCATATGAAAGAAGGTGAAGAGAATCTGCCAAGGAACAAATATGTGGAGCCCATGGACCCAGACAACAATGTGGGGAGGGCTAGAGGGAGGTGAGAGTGGGGTCTGGGTGGTGGTGGGAAAAAGGGGAGAAAATAAGGGACATCTATAATAATGTTAACAATAAAAATGAAATACAAAATGGTTATAATACATCTGGTATTTTAGCTAAATGGTTATTGTTGAATACAAATGTTAGTTTCTTGCATTAAATGAACCCCACTAAATTAGAAATATCTATTCTGTGTTCAGATCATCACTGAAGTCATCTAGGCATGGAGCTTCTTTTGTTGGAAGCCATATATATATA
>NW_005363099.1:499799-530608 GCF_000412655.1 Myotis brandtii | reverse complement strand
TATATACATATATATATATATATATTCCTTTAATAGTGGGGTAAATTAGGTTATCTATTTCTTCTTGAATAACTGTTAATGCTTTTTATACAGGGAAGGGCAAAAGTAGGTTTAAAATTGTGAGTAATGTGAAACAATGTTTATGCTTATATTATTAATTTATTATTGTATTATATATTTTATTATCTCTAAACCTACTTTTGTCCACACATGTACTTCAAGGAATTTACACATTTCATGCTCATTAACAGACATATTAGCATAAATTTATTTTCAACTTCCCTGAGGTTCCATTTAATATCTATAGAATCTTTAGTTATGACCCAAATTCTATTCCTAAATGGTACATTTTTTCTTTAATTTTTTTTAAAATAGATAAACTTTCTGAAAATTTGCAAAGGCATTTTCTGTATAGTCTTCTCTCATCTTCCACTAAGATTAAATTTTACATAACATGGTTACCAAAATTAATAAATTAACGCTGGTAAATACCACTAATTAAAATGATAACTCCATTTTGATTTCTTCAGTTTATTTTAATTCCAGAACCTAATTCATAATCCCACACAGCATTTAGTTGTCATGTCTTTTTGGACTCCTCCAATCTATGACTATTTCCAATCTTTCTTTGATTTTTATAACTTTTACATGCTTATAAAGTTCTGATCAGTTACTTTATAGAATTTCCCTAAATTTAATTTTGTCTGATATTGTCATGATTAATTTGAGGTGATGCATTTTTGGCAAAATAGTGCAAAAATGTTGTGCCCTTCTAGATGCTTGTTTGTTATTGAATGCTTACCAATGTGATTTTGGAGAGAGTAGTCTGGCCTCATGGGTAGGTGTTTTTTCAGTGTTCCTTCTCTTCTTTATCGTAAGAGTCTAATCTATATCTATATATATATAAAAAGAGCAAGGGGCCATCACAACTGAACGGATGACCGAACAGATGACCAAACAGGCTGAGTGGAGGGTAGGTGTTTTTTCAGTGTTCCTTCTCTTCTTTATCATAAGAGTCTAATCTATATCTATATATATATATATAAAGAGCAAGGGGCCATCACAACTGAACGGATGACGGAACAGATGACCAAACAGGCTGAGTGGAGTGACAAGTTCGGCAGGGGGTTAGTGAGGGATGACCAAATGACTGAACAGCAGACTGTGTGGGTTGACCAGGCCGGCGGAGGGGGGCAGTGAGGGGCAACCAGGCTGGCAGAGGGGTGCAGTTGGGGGCAACCGGGTTGGGGGGGGGGCAGTTGGGGGCAACCAGGCCAGCATGCAGAGAGGCAGAGGTGGTTAGAAGTGGTCATGGGTGATCAGGCTGGCAGGGAGGCCAGTAGGGGCAATCAGGCAGGCAGGCAGGTGAGCAGTTAGGAGCCAGCGGTCCCGGATTGTGAGAGGGATGTCCAACTGCTGGCAGTCGGACATACCCTGAGGGGTCCCGGATTGGACAGGGTGAAGCCTGGGCTGAGGGGACTCCCCGCAATGCGTGGATTTCGTGAACCGGGCCTCTAGTATATATATCTATATATTTGTCTCTGGTGGTTCTTCTGCGGGAAAGGGTTTGTTGCCCTAGGAATGGGAGATCTCTAATAGTATTAACATAGGATCTTGACCTCAGGAATCCATCTTATAGCTTGCCCAGGGTTTTTCTTCCCATCATTCCTCGCTCATAGTCAGACCTAACATCCTGGCAACAGCAGAGTTTGCGGCTCCCCTCCCTTGCTAGGCCTTTCTCAGTCTGAGAGATGAATCCCAGCCAAGGGTAGAGTTTTGAACCTTTCCAATAGCAGCAGCAAACCCTTCCTACAGGCACTGAGACAGAGGTTCTGTCTGGGTTCATCCACCACCACCAGTCTCTCTTGTGAGCAGCAATCACAGGTCTGTACAAAAGAGCCTGCAGCTTAAACTTAGTGTTAGTGTCTCTTAATTCTGAGGCTCCAAAGGGTCCTCCTACACTGTCACTGTAGGCCACACCCCTCTTTTTCAGAAATTCTTTAAACCTTTAGCACAATTTATCATCATTCACGTAGTGTCGACCGTACCTTTCCCTCATGGTCCACCACACATGAGCCAGTTCCTGGTTCCCCTTTCCTTCTTGGCTATTCAGTTTCTCTAATTTTATAGTTATCCAAGACTTTCCTCATTTAAAGGTTGAGGTGTTTTGTTTTTGTTTGTTTGTTTTTATTTGTTTGCTTGTTTGTTTGTTTTCCCCATCTTTCTACATTTGAGGAGAAAGAAAGCTCTTTATTCTTTTAAAAATTTATTTTGAATATGGTTATAATTGTAAAAGTACAGCCTAATTTTGATTATCTCAAAACAAAAATATATAGAAGTTTGATTTTTCAATTTTGCCTGAACTTTTGCTAACACAACTAATATACCACAAATCTATTATTTCTAGAAGTTATTGTGAGATACATTTGTTGAAACATGTTGGAATAAGTTATCTCCAATTATGATAATTTCTTCTACATGAATGGAACTCCAATAGCAGCAAGATTCTTGCCATTTGTTTCCCCATTAATCAGTCCTCCCTAGAGGAGCTGGAGTGACTTAGCTGATTAGGAATTTAGAATGAAACACTGCGTATGCTTAGCCCAGGCTCTGTCTTCTTTCTCTTGCCATCTGTGTGTCAGTAGAAATCATGGATTGTCCTCTGTATCTTTCTGCTTCAAATGTCTCTTGTTCAGACTGTTAGTGTAGGTATCTTGCTATTTATTAGTAAAGGAAGGGAGCAAATGGAATCAGACATTAAGCCTCTCTACTAGGAAGCTGAGTCAGACATTAAGCCTGATTCACTAGGAAGGTGCAGCATTCCCAGGCTCCCCAGGAGCCTGCAGCATGAAGGGACTTACTCACCTAGCAATTGTGCAGCATTCCCAGGCTCCCCAGGAGCCTGCAGCATGCTCAGATGAAGGGACTTACTCCCCAAGCAATTCCCCATGGGGCAGGGAGAATCATTTTGCAAACTCCTGGGGAACAACCAGCCTGTTTATAGGCTGGTATAATCTTGGAGGAATAAACATTAAAGGGGGAAATCCTTTGCTAAATGCACACACAGGAAACCAGATGAGGAAGTAAAACTGAAGCATGCAGAGTAGTAGCCAAAATGGTGACACAAAGGGGCGGAGTCTAGCCTGGAAAATCTGGGAAAAGGATCAAATTGGATAAGGGACAGAAAACCTCAGCAGATCCAGAAAAGGGATTGGATAGGGGGAGGGCCCAGCACAATCCTCTGAAGAGCCTGGAACAAAATTGCTTAGTTTCAAAGAAAGTCTGCTCATTTCCAAAAACCAAAAAAATTTATGGAGGATTATCAGGGATCGCGGAGCAGTTGCTATTAAAACCTGCCTTTCCTCTCCATCCTCAAGGGTGTATAATTCCCCTTCACCCCAATAAATCTTGCCAGTAGCTTAATCTCCTCCAACCGGTGTGCCCTTTGAAATTCCTTTCTCTTAATACCACAAGAACCCATTTTCACCAGCAACATGGAGACCACTTCCTTGTTCTGAGGTTAGTTCCTGGGTGTAATTCCTTCATGCATGAGTTCAGTCAAAAGGCCCATTTAGATTCCATGCTAACTATATTTTCCAAACCAATTGCTATGAAAAAGAATGGTCATATTTTATCTTCCACCTAATCAGTTACTCTTTTTGAATTTTTAACATATTTTTAGAACCTCACCAGGGAAAGTACATCTATTTATGAAGTACCCTATTGAAGACACCAGTTTCTTCGGCAAGACTAGAGACATTGTGAAACAGGACAACACAAACTGTGCAGGGAGGGCTTTGTGGGGAGCCTGGCCATGTGCCAGGCCTTATACTTCAAGTTTTGAGTAGAGGTTTGCCTTTATGATTTCTTATAGCATATAGAGTACAACTCTTATGCCTTGGGCTATGTGGTATTTTTAATTGGGTGATGCCTCCTGCTTATGGAGTTTTTGTCCACAACTGAGTGACAGTTTATAAAAATAGGGAGGAAGCCAAAGGTACTTGAACCTTCTGAAAGGTGTTGGGCTCCTCAGGAATGTCACGGCTTTACACAAAGTGAAATGGGCTTATGTGTGCTAATGCAAATACAAAAGGAAAGATGGGTCAGTGGCTTCTATGGGGGCTGAAAGAGCATCTCATCTATGGTATTGCAGAGGCCCTAGAAAGTGGGCATAAATGAAGGGAAAATTCAATTAGAAAATGATTAGAAGTCATGGGTGACTTCTCCCAACGTGGGCCTATCGTTGACCAAGACAGCATTCACAATGCCAAGGCCACTTCTGCAGGCGTAGGTAGTGTTACTTTGCAGGCTGTTGCTAGCTTGCAATACAGGTGCAGGGTTTTTTTGGAATGTTTGGCTGAAGCAAAGATTTGATTGTAAGGAAATGGATATCTCCAGTCTTTTTCTGCCTTTATGTGCAGAACAATTTCTACTGTAGTTAAAATGCAAGGATCTGAGTTCGCTTGTTCTATAGAGCACGGGGGAATTTCCAGCTTTAAATTGTTAGAGCTAGGCTTATGTAGACATGACTAAATACACTGAATCAAATTCCATTCTGCATTTTTGGGCCGTGGAGGATTCTGTGCAGGGATATAGAGTCTTGTCCACAGCTCACGAATGAAAAATCCTCTGCAAAAAACATTAGACTGCATTTTAAGCTGAGGAAATTATAGTTGGTGGGTATGCAGATACTGCCTGTACCCAGGAGGGACCATTCCTGAACAATCCATAGTATTGAAAATGGTGGAAAAAGTACACTCCACCCCCAGTTTCTTCCTGCTGCAGCACAGGTTTCAGTAACAGCAGCTTTGGCTTAGCAATCTGCTGAACATGATTCTCCACCTGATACAATTGTGGGGACCTTGCCTACAAGGCAGACGTCACAGAATGGTTGGCCTGTAGATGTGGTAAATGTGCTGCAACACAATTAAGTTCTTGTTGGGACTTTTCCTAATTGAATGTTAATGAATTCATCATGGATTCCAGACAGCTGGCACAGACTGCTTGGTGTTCCAGACTGCCTGCTATTCCTGATTTTTGGCTAAAACCGCAGATACATTTCTGTATCCGCTCCTTCCCTCCCCTATGAATAACACAGTCTAGGACGTTAGTAATACTAAGTACTGAGTCCTGGCACAACTGGCATAGGATCAGGATGGCTTTCTTTCCCAAATTTGGTGGTTATGTGACTAGTTCTCTGATGATCTTGTTTCTTAATACTTTGGTCTCTTTAAAACATGAGTGATTCCATTGTATAAATGTCTGAGGATTTGTTTATTTATTGGCCAGTTGGTGGAGCTTTGGCTTGGTTACTGTTTGGGACTATGTACAGCTGAAAACAAGAAACAACATGGATGCATTTTAAAAGAGGAAGAAAACAGACACAAAATCACATATGTTGTTATTCCATTTATACAAAATTCTAGAGTGTAAAACTATAGGAATAGAAAGCAGTTGGGTGGTTCCTGGGATTCAAAGGTTCACTGAAAAGTGCTCCAGGGGAGATTTTGGGGGTGACATAAATGTTATATATCCTGATTGCTATAGTGGCTACATGACTGCATCCATTTGAAAAATATACTGCATTTTATACTTAAATGTGTTTGCTTACAAATATAATTAGAACCATTATAGACTTAATGTTGAACCAAAACAATTTCAGAGACTCTGAAGGAACTTTACCAGTTACCAAACCAAACAGCACAGGCTGTAGCTGCACCAAGAACACGAGCTTTCAGAAAGAACCTATGTGGGACTCCACGGGAAAAAGAATCGGGAAATGGTTTTGAATTTAAATTTAACTTAAACTGTGGTCTTTGGATATTTCAATGAGAAGGACAAAATGTCTGTTTTAAACTTAAGGAAGACATTTATTATTTTAAAATTTAAGAAGACTAGTGTTTAACTTTAAATTTTCTCTGACAATTTGTTAATCACAAGGGTTTAATAATCAAGTTTGGTCAAAAGACAAATATTTAATTAGGATATTTTAAACTCTGTCCATGATTTCTTTGTTTTTTTTTTTGTGTATGTGTTTTAAAATCTTTGTTGTGGTTTTGTTGTTTTGGTATACATTTAGTTTGAAGGGTATATTGGCTTCTTCAAGTAGTTGAAAAGTTTTTTCTTCTACCTCATACTCTCTGGAAGAATTTGGATAAGATTGGGATCAGCTTTTCCTTGAGAGTTGGATGGCCCGTGACTGTACACTTGCACACTAACATATTCAAGAACCCCAAGTGGGGTTAGGGACATATTTGTTGGATTAATGTATTTAACTACAGCTTTTCCTTGAGAGTTGGATGGCCCGTGACTGTACCCCACTTGCACACTAACATATTCAAGAACCGCATATTAGTTGGATTAATATATTTAACTGTCTAATTTAACTGAAAATTATTTTCCCCACATTTATTATATCTTTGTACATTATTTTATTTGTAACTTTTAACCACCATTCTCCTTGCACATTCTTTAACTTATTTTTGTGTTCTCTTTTAAAATACATGAGTTAAATAATATATTTTCATTCCTCCTTTTAGTAATGAAAATGTGGAAGCCTACAAATTTTCCTCTGAGTACAACTTTGGCCATGTTCATAAATTTTTAGTTATTTCCTAAATATGCCACAATTCCGTTTTTGCTTTATTCTATGCATGCTGGGTCTATTTTCATAAAGCTTTGTATATTTCCTATTTGCCGCAGTCTTTTTGCAACAAGGGTTCAGGAATCTGGAGAAGGGGATGTGATGTAAATGGATAAACTAGACAAGAAATATAAATTTGGGAGGCATGAGAGAGCCAGGGAAGGCTCCACTTTCTAGTGAAGTGGGCTCTGCGAATCTCCGGACCCATCGCTTTTTATTTGCTGGAAAACACGTTGGCCCTTTAGGAATGTAAACAGGTAAAGTTTGATAAACAGGACAAGATGATCAGGTTAGGGGAATGCCTACAGCTGTCCAGCAGCAGGTAATAATATCTGCAGATTTTCAGCCCTGCTGAAGCCGCAAGGTCCATCAGCCTTCTCATGAACTTCTTGCATAATTATGCCCTGCTGGAATTTGCTTCCAGCACATATTGTTGTTGTTTAATTGTTGATGATGTAGCCTGTCCTAATTCTAATGTTCTTAGATTTTCATAGAGGTCTTCTTTATATTTGCTATTTTATATTCTTCCTTCTTTTAAATATATTTTTAATGATTTCAGAGAGGAAGGGAGAGGGAAAGAGCGATAGAAACACCAATGATGAGAGAGAATCATTGATCGGCTGCCTCTTGCACTCCTCACATTGGTGATCGGACCTGCATCCTGGGCATGTGCTTTGACCGGGAATTGAACCATGACCTCTCAGTTCATGGGTTGACACTAAACCACTGAGCCATGCTGGCTGGGCAATTTTCTTAATTTAGATTTAAATATGTCTATGTATAGTTTTTATGTCCCCTTTTTCTGTCTCCTTGTATTATCAGAGAAGACAAATACATTTTTCTATCATTCCTGTATTTCTAGCAAATTTTGTTTTGTGTATTTTGCTACTATTTACATTTTACTTTTAATTTATTTTCTGACATTATTTAGCATTGTGGCCTCTGTTATCTTTTTATTTGCATTTCCCCCATATCTCTCTCATTCTTTTACATTCAAGTATTTTAAATCACTTGTATTTGTGTCTATTTGTGAAAAATGCACAGTTGAATTTTACAACCCTATATAGTTGAATTTAATTTTATAACCGTGCATATAATTTTATTACATTTCCATGTATTGATTTGGCATGTAATTTTTGTTTCATTCCTGTCATCTTATTTGATTTTCTGTTTTTTACTATTTCCTAGCAATTGCCTTTGTTTTCTAGCATATGCTTTATGATCTGTATTATTGTTTCACCTATGTTTCCTTCTGATTACCTTAGAATTATAGAATGCTTTCTGTTCTTTAGCAGAATTTTCTTCATATGCTTATATCAAATTTTTAATTCTTATTTCTTGATATATCAACTTCAGAAACCAAGCAAAGAGTAATGACTCTTTATAGAAACTAAATAAATTTTGTATGTGCCCGCAACCCAGGTACATGCCCTTGACCGGAATCGAACCCGGGACCTTTCAGTTCGCAGGTCGACGCTCTATACACTGAGCCAAACCGGTTTCGGCTATATTTGAGATTTTTACATCAGACTTTTCGTAGATATAGCATCATAAATTTTGCATTAGTAAATTTTTCACAAGTTTAATATAACTTCATGTCCACAATTATCGTAGTTAAATTAACACATTTCTGTATTAATAACAAGGTTCAAAGCTACCCCCAACCACTTTAATACTTTATGTTCTGTTTTTGTGGTTTTTATTTGTGTTTATTGTTCAGTAGTATAGATGATGACGTAAAGTGGTTTTTATTTGGAGATTATATAGAGTATATGCTTCCACAAAGAGGTTGGTTAGAGACTTTATTTTCATTAAAATTATTTGGATGTTGTTTGATTCTAGTACTCTTTGATTAATATATTAAAACGTGTATTAATAATCTATTGAGTATTTTCTTTCTGAGGCATTTTCAGATGCTGGTTATATAGCAGTACACAGCATCAAGAGCTTCAACTTTAATAGAGCTCCCATTGCATTAAGACTGTAATTAACCAGTAAACAAACATGTATATAGGATATGCACAAATATATAGTCAGTATGCTATGTATGCTACTTTTTGGAAGTATGTTCAGGACAGGCATCTGAAAATAAGCAATCTAATATCAGACAGGAGAGCACCTAAGCAGAGGAAACAGCAAATGCAAAGATTCTGGGACTTTAAAAACCCTTGGCTTTGCTAAGAATAATGTGGAGACCAATATAGGCAGAGAAAATCACTTGATGGAGAATCTGTATATATAAAAGCCAAGCAACCGGAAAGATGGAACATCTGGAACAACGGGAATGACCAGTCGCTATGATGTGCACTGCAGCGACCAACTGGCCTGATCGGGGCCCTGATAGGTCCCCCCAAACCTACTGCGGCCCCTCCCTCCCAGCAAGCCCGGCCCCTGATCGCCCCTGCACCCCAACCAGTATCCCCTCCCCTCAGCCGGCAGGCCCTGATCAACTGATCGGGGCCGGGCTCCAGGCTAGGACGGGGAACCGGGGGTGGGTGGTGGTGGATGCAGGTGGTGAGGGAAGGAGGAGGTGGGGAGGTGGGGAAGTGGGGAACCTGATTGGCCCTGATCACCGGCCAGACCTAGGGACCATACCCGTGCACAGATTTTGTGCACTGGGCCTCTAGTGTTCTATAAGAGGTTAGAGAAGTAGCTATGGGTCAGATCACTTAGGGAAAAGTAGTTTGGATTTTAATCTAAGTGTGATGCAAGTCATTGCAGTGTTCTGAAAAAGGGGAATTGAATGATTTGATTTACTGTTAAATATTTCCCTAGCCACTGTCTTATAAATAGACTTCAGAGTCACCCAATGTTACTGAGAGTCCTAAGATTAGATTGCTGAATAATTTTTATTCTTAAAGGTTAATAACTTCTTTCTAGGCTTATTCATTGTGCCTAGAAATTTATTGTGTGTTTTTTAATATGCTAAGTGCCTATGCCACCATACATTTTCCCAAAGTATATTATTTCTTTAAATTGAATTTAATTGAGCCAGTGAAACATCATTTCCTTATTGGTCAATGCATATGTTCACTATTGCCACAAAAAATGTCATACAAGAAGTCATCTAAAAACTCATTGATTTTAGACAATTACCAATATGAGATCACAGGTCAGTGTGCTTGCCAGAGGCCTGGTTGATATAAGCTGGGATCGGCTGGGCATGGCTCCAAACTATAGTTTGAGACTATGTTTGCCCCCATGTTTGTTAGTTTCTCCGGAACAGTGAGTGAGTTAGGGATTGGGGGATGACAATGAGAGGCATGGACATTCGGGCACAAAAGATCTTCTCACAAGGATGGAAAAAGCTCAAGAGAAGCAAGAGGAAACATGACATGCTTAGGGTTTGTGCACTTCCTTTTCCTAACACATACCTGTGGTCAAAATAACAATCATGGTCAAGTCCATCATCAGTGAGCAGTGAAGTAAATTATATCTTCAGTGACAAAACAACAGCCCTGGCCACTGTGGCTCAGTGATTGAGCATTGACTATGAACCAGGAGATCACAGTTCAATTCCTGGTCAGGGCACATGCCCAGGTTGTGATCTAGATCCCTGGTGTGGGGTGTGAAGGAGGCAGCCGATCAATGATTCTCTTTCATCATTGATGTGTCTATCTCTCTCCCTCTCCCTTCCTCTCTTAAATCAATAAAATACATTTTTTAAAAAAGAAAACAACAACAAAAACCCAAAACTACAAAGTCACATGAACAAAAGCTGTGAATGCAAAGAGGAATGAAGACCTGTGAGCAAAAATGCAAATTGCCATGATAAAATTTATTTTATTGTTGCCTGAGAGAAATGCACATACTTTTTGTTAAAGATTCTAGTTTTCCTTTACTTCATTGCTATTTCTGTTTTTGCTTGAATATTTCTTGTTTCGTTGCCTTTGTTCTTTTTTTCAGGTAAACTAGAGTATCACTATTTCAGATCTCCCCTGACTGTCCTCTTTATTGTATTTTTTTTTCTGTAAATTGGATGGCTTTCTTTGCCCTGTGCTACCACATTATGTCTGATTTTCTTAAGTCTGTCCTCCCTGGAATTAATTTGTCTTTCTATACTGTTGATTCTCTCTTTTCTGTTTTATTTCTACTTTGTGGTATCCAATTGTGTTTTTTCTTCCTAATTTATTCTATTAGTATGCCCAGCTTAGTCTTCATTGTAGTCCACTGGTTTTTATTTTTTTAAAGTAGAGTTTCTGGCTTAGATTTTTTTATAACTTAGAGTAGAAATGTAAATATGTGCTAAATATCCTCCCTCCCCCAATTTTCATCTATTTTTGTATGATATCTGCTATATTTCCTTTCTGTTTACTACATTTTATTTTCATGCATCTCTTTCTTTTTGTTCTTTTGTTTGGGCAAAGTTAATTTTAGCCACACCTAATTGTCAATATTAAGTATTGGCATAATGCATGGTCTTCTCATGAGACCACCTTCTCTTCTATGTAGATACTCTCTTCCTAGTCCCAGGGCAAACCATAACCACATACCAAAGTGCCCTAAAGATATATTTTGACTGAACTGTTCAGTTGTATATTAAATTACCCACATCATATGTTAATTTTAAGATGTAATTATCCTCATGAAGTTACTTTAAAACTGGACATTTTTGTTATGCTTTAAACCTACTTATCCCTCTAGCTACCCATTTCATTAAATGGCAGTCTTGTCAACTCTATTGTCAGGCATTCTTTTTTAATTGAAATTAAACAGTAGTTTATCTGGAAGATAATGTTCTAAGTTTGTAGTATGAGGTTGTGACAATTCCCCTAACATTTTAGCATTGATAAATGGTTTTAAAATCTCTTTTTGATAAATTTTGTTGTTTTCAAGGATGGGATAATGTAATTATGCTTTCTGTTTTTCAGAAATTCAACTAGCTTTTAATAGATATGAGGATAGCTGTCATTCAGATGAATTCCTTTTGAAAAACCAGAAATTTTTTTCCCCAAAATGGAAACAATTAATTAATGGGACTTTCTATAAATAATTACTCTAATTTTCTAGAAATAATATAATTTAATATTATTAATTTATAAAAAAATAAACCCTGCCTATAAAAAACCTCATCTCTAAAGGGTTCACACAGTCTTTGCCTGCTTCAGCCACGTTACTGTGCAGCTCAGAGCTTGTCTTCTAAATGACAAGGTCAAATAGCATATTTCTGAGTTTTTATAACCCATCTTAATAATCAATAATCTATGTAGTATTAATACCTATTTTGTGTATGATGCTTATAGTAGTCTCCTATGACTCCCATTACAAATTATTATGAAACGAGGGCTTAAACAACATAAAGTTATTCCTTTATAATTCTGAGGCAGGCAGACTGGTATCAGTGTTACTGGGCTAATATCAAGATGTCAGTAGGGTTCCCTCTGGAAATTGTGTGGAGAATCTGCTCCTTTCTTCCCATTTCTGATGACTGCTGGCAGTCCTTGTCTTATGCCACATCATTCCAAACTTTCAGGCTGGCATGTTGAAATCCTTCTTACTCCACTTCATATTTGTATGTGTGTGTGTGTGTGTGTGTGTGTGTGTGTGTGTGTGTTGTGTGTGCACGCACGCGCACTTCCAGGCGGGTGTATATAAAATCTTCTTCTATTGTAAGTGTATTTAGGCTCTATTCTTATAATCCAGGATGATTGCCCTGTCTCAAGATCCTTAACTTAATTACATCTGCACAAAACTTTTTAACTTATAAGGTAACATATCTATGTTCCTGGGCTTAAGAACTGACCTTTTTTTGGGGTGGGGGGGTGGGGGGTATTTTTCAGTTGATCACACTGTTGCTACAAGTCTTATTTCTAACTAGAGGCCTGATGCATGAAATGCGTGCATGAGTAGGGTCCCTAGGCCTGGCCGGCGATCACGGCCAATCTGTGGGGTGATCGGTGGGGCAATCAGGGCCCCCCCCCATCACCCACCTTGGCCGGCCTGGCACCACCCGCTCACTGGCCCCTCCCCATGTTGCCACTGCTGCCTCCCACAGGGGACAGGTGGGGTGTGTGTATGTGTGTGTGTGTGTGTGTGTGCGTGCACTGCCGGCGGGTGTATATAAAGGATACTATTCACCATCTACTTTCAACTAAAATAAGTCTTTCTGAAATCCCCCCTTCTGGTGTCATCTTTCTTTCTCCCAAATATTGGCTTCTTTTACTTTGCTGTCATTTGGGATTTTAGTTCACTGAAGGGATACTAGACCCTCCATGTATATAGCAGCCTGCCTTAAATCTCACCCTATATGTATTCTTTGCATTACAGCACTCTCCCACCTCTTCAGGTTGTTATTGATGGATGTATTTTTAACTTAAAATGATTTAAAAACACATTTTAGTTTACCCCATTTTATTTGATAAAATATATAATCACCTCTTCATTTCATATGGACATATTGTAAATTATATATGATTAATAATTTCAAGCTATTTAGTTTTAAAAGTGTATATTGAAAGGCACCTTCTCTCGCTTCACAACCCTGAGGGACTACAATGAAAAGAGACTCTTTGCTCCTCCAGAAAACACTAGATATCAAGCATAAATAAGAATAAACTGATAACATGTTCAGGAAGCAGGGCCTGGGGGTTCGGCCAGGAGATGGGAGGGGAGGGAGGCAGCGGCGTGTGCAGAGACCCAGGGCGGCCTGAGAACCCACCGCAGCTGCTGGCCAGGGCACTCTAACCACTGAGCATCGGCCGGGGCGTTCTGACCATTGAGCCACCAGCCGGGGCGCTCTGACCACTGAGCCACCAGCCAGGGATCTCTAACCACTGAGCTACCGGCCAGGGCACTGGTACACAGTCTTTATCACCTAAATCCTCGGGTTTGATTCCCAGTCAAGGGCACATACCTGGGTTGTGGCTTCATTCTCCACCCCGTTGGGGTGCATATGGGAGCCAACTGATCGATGTGTCTATCACACATCAATGTTTCTCTTTCTCTTTCTCTTTCTCTTTCTCTTTCTCTTTCTCTTTCTCTTTCTCTTTCTCTTTCTCTTTCTCTTCCTCTTCCTCTTCCTCTTCCTCTTCCTCTTTCTCTTTCTCTCTCTTCCTTCCTCTCTCTAGAATCAATAATTTTTTTTAATTTCCAGACAATTCAGAAATTATTGCTTGATAATTATACTTGCTTAATATACTGAGAATTATTCCTACTGATTCAGAATCTTACATTTTTTTCAAATGTGAAAGCTTTTAAATGCATTTTGTTCAATCAGTTCTATGAATATTTCCTTTATATTTCCTAAGAATTGTTAGTTTATTTTAAAATGTCAAAGTAATTTTAAATTTATTTTAAACTATTATAGTTGTAAATTAGAAGAAACAATTATTGAACATTAAGAAAAAAACAACCCTAGCTGGTTTGGCTCAGTGATTAGAGTGTCAGCCCATAGACTGAAGGGTCTTGGGTTCTCTTTTGATCAAGAGAGAGTACCTTGGTTGCAGCTTTATTCCTGGCCTTGGTTGGTCACATGTGGGAGGTAACCAGTCAATATGTCTCTCTCACATCTGTGTTTCTCTTGGTCTTTCCCCCTTCTTTCCGCTCTCTCTAAAAATCAATGGAATAATATCCTTGGGTGAGGATTAACAAAAAATAAATAAATAAATAAATAAACAAAAATCAACTAAAGTTTGTTTTATACTTATAATTATCCATGTGGTTACTTAGTTTTAGTGATATGTAGGTGCATTTACATTGTATATAGATTATAGGGATTTATATTTGAATTAATTTATTGATGTAGCAATATCATAGACATAGAGGATACATTTGTGAGAATTTCAGAAGAAAATCTCTGCTCTTATAGAGCTTACATTTGTAGTGGAAAAAGGCATAAAGAAATAAGTAAATATTTAGCAAAATCAAGAAGAGGGGGAGAGAAGGCTGGAGGTTACTGCAACTTTAATTAGTATAATAAAAAATGCAAACCAGAAGATGACATTTGAGTAAAGGCTTGAAGAAGGTGATTGTGTAAGCCATTTGCAATAACTTTTAGTTTTATTCTGAGTGACATAAATTGGTATTAAAGGATTTTTAAAATGGAGGTGACATATTTGGCTGACATTACTATCACGTCTGTTACTTAGTGGGTAATATTTAAACATAGTTGTAGAAAATGTATTTATGGCAAACACAAAAAAATATTCCCTTGGGCAGCTAACCCTAACAGTTAACCTGCCTCTTTGATTAAGTTAAACACTTGAGTAACTCATTGAATATATTAATCAATACCAAGTCTGCTGGTTCCTTCCTTCTTTTTTCTTTCTTTCTTTCTTTCTTTCTTTCTTTCTTTCTTTCTTTCTTTCTTTCTTTCTTTCTTTCTTCCTTCCTTCCTTCCTTCCTTCCTTCCTTCCTTCCTTCCTTCCTTCTTTTTTCTTTCTTTCTTTCTTTCTTTCTTTCTTTCTTTCTTTCTTTCTTTCTTTCTTTCTTCCTCTTCCTCTTCCTCTTTCTATTTCTCTCTCTCCCTACCTCTCTCTAGAATCAATAATTTTTTAAAATTTCTAGACAATTCAGAAATTATTGCTTGATAATTATACCTGCTTAGTATACTGAGAATTATTCCTACTGATTCAGAAACTTACATTTTTTTTCAAATGTGAAAGCTTTTTAAATGCATTTTGTTCAATCAGTTCTATGAATATTTCAGTTATATTTGCTAAGAATTGTTAGTTTATTTTAAAATGTCAAAGTAATTTTAAATTTATTTTAAACTATTATAGTTGTAAATTAGAAGAAACAATTATTGAACATTAAGAAAAAAACAACCCTAGCTGGTTTGGCTCAGTGATTAGAGTGTCAGCCCATAGACTGAAGGGTCTTGGGTTCTCTTTTGATCAAGAGAGAGTACCTTGGTTGCAGCTTTATTCCTGGCCTTGGTTGGTCACATGTGGGAGGTAACCAGTCAATATGTCTCTCTCACATCTGTGTTTCTCTTGGTCTTTCCCCCTTCTTTCCGCTCTCTCTAAAAATCAATGGAATAATATCCTTGGGTGAGGATTAACAAAAAATAAATAAATAAATAAATAAACAAAAATCAACTAAAGTTTGTTTTATACTTATAATTATCCATGTGGTTACTTAGTTTTAGTGATATGTAGGTGCATTTACATTGTATATAGATTATAGGGATTTATATTTGAATTAATTTATTGATGTAGCAATATCATAGACATAGAGGATAGATTTGTGAGAATTTCAGAAGAAAATCTCTGCTCTTATAGAGCTTACATTTGTAGTGGAAAAAGGCATAAAGAAATAAGTAAATATTTAGCAAAATCAAGAAGAGGGGGAGAGAAGGCTGGAGGTTACTGCAACTTTAATTAGTATAATAAAAAATGCAAACCAGAAGATGACATTTGAGTAAAGGCTTGAAGAAGGTGATTGTGTAAGCCATTTGCAATAACTTTTAGTTTTATTCTGAGTGACATAAATTGGTATTAAAGGATTTTTAAAATGGAGGTGACATATTTGGCTGACATTACTATCACGTCTGTTACTTAGTGGGTAATATTTAAACATAGTTGTAGAAAATGTATTTATGGCAAACACAAAAAAATATTCCCTTGGGAAGCTAACCCTAACAGTTAACCTGCCTCTTTGATTAAGTTAAACACTTGAGTAACTCATTGAATATATTAATCAATACCAAGTCTGCTGGTAACTAAATATTTGGAAGAAACACACTAATTTCAATGTTTAATTATCCTTGGCTTAGTAATTTTTATTACTTTAATAAAATAAGTCATTAGAAAACATTGAGTTGATTCATACTCTTCCCTGAATTTTTTTGTGTGTGCAAATTTAGAGCATAATACTATAGTCTCAGTTTTATTAAGGGTATTATTAAAAATGATCCATTTGAATAAAATGTGGGAGTTCTTGCAATGTCATAACTAAATGCTGTTAAAGAAGGCCAAGGAGGGGATACAATCCTATGGTGTAGATTCTGGAGGAAAAAAATAACTAAAATAGCTACATATACTATGAGGTACCAGGATAGGGGGTTGAAATTTTAGATAGAAGGCCTATGAAGTGTTTTAAAAAGAGTGACTTTTGAATCCAAACCTGAGAAAAACAGGAGAACTGGCTATGTAGATATAAGTGGAAAGAGAAACCCAGGTAGAGCAAATAGTTAATGCTCTCAAAGAAGAGCCTTTCCTGAGCATCTGAGAAACACCAAGAAGGTCAGTCAGTGAGATGCAGGTAAAAGCGAGGGAAGGGAGGTGAGGGCCATAGATGGCCTGATTATAATTTGAAAGTTAATGATGGCCAGTCATGTGGGAATTTGGGTTTTTACTATAAATGAAAACAGTGGTTTGGGCAGAAGATTGATATGACCTGCCTTACGCTTAGACAGGATGACTATAGCTGTTCTGTGAAGAATAGACAGAGATGAAGACAACTTGGCTATAATAGTGTATCTAAGAACTGACATATAACATTGTATAAATTTAAGGCATACAATGTGTTGATTTGATACACTTATATATTGTGAAATGATTAGCACAAAATAATAGCTAATACCTCCATTATATCCCCTAATTATCATTTCTTTTTGTGTGTGTGGTGAAAATCTTAAAAATCTCATTTCTTAGCAACTTTAAAGCATATAAGGCAGCATCGTTAATTATAATCACAATGTTGTTCATTAGATCCCCAGAATTTATTCATCTCCTGATGGCAAGCTTGTTCCCTTTGACCAACAACTAAGACTTAACAAATAAGTGACTCTCTTTGGCAGCAGAATCACAACTAGGGTTTGATTGATGCCATTTTAAGATTTTCTTCTCTATTCTGAAAGGCAGGAGACAGACTGTTTTAAACCAAAGCCAGTGTTTCAGAAGTTGTATGCTGCTGATCTAAAGAACAGATTTATCCTGTAGATTTATTTTCTTTGGCACATAACTGTTTTGAGCCATCAATTAATAATAGGAAGAATACATATAAAATAGGTTTTTCAAAATTATCTTGAAATATCAGACACTCTGGCAACACTAAGTCTAGCATCAGACACTAAGCAACAATAGGAGCTAGTGAGTGTCTGCCAACTTACACAAGTCCATGCACTTATTTCCCACAATCCCTAGCTGCACACATGGTAAGATGCATTATATCATCACGTTCGCCTTGTTATTTTTATTATATTATAGAATATTCTATGTACATATCTCTTTCAAAAGTGACAAAATAATACATATAAATAAAGTGGCCTGCATTAATATTTATATTCTCAGTTCATGATTATTTGAGCTTGTGACCTCTATAGATGTTTAATGGAATTTAATAATCTTGTATAGGAATGTTATGAAAATGCATTTAAATGAGTTATACTATGATATTAGGAAAAAAATTCTACTGCCAACAAATATATTCTAGCATGTCATTTAAATTCTGAAACTGGTAATTAGGAATGTTTCGTGGGTTTGGAGGTCTTTTCACTTTCTAGAACTATTACACTATTATATTTCATAGTTCTGCTTTAAGTCAAATCTTCATTTGTATCCTACTCTTTGCTTGATTATATACAGATCTTACCTGGGTTTCCATTTAGAAATAGAAATGTCCATGAAGATTAGTATATTTCTAAACAACATATTGGTTAGATTAGTTTTTTCTGTGTTAAATTATAAGTATTATAACATTAAATTATCTATAGAGAAGAAATACATGTATCTATATTATTATCTACTTAATAAATCTGAATCCTATATTATTGATGAATTGAAAAAGTGAACAACTAGTCTCTTAAACAATATGTATATTTCTCCAGATTAGTTTTGTGTTCATGAAGGAGAATAGGGCATAATGGTTACTGCATATTTAGGAGGCAGATGATTGGAATTCAAATGACTGAAGGATAGGAGAAAAATTTCACTAAACACATTCTAGCAAAGAGATTAAGAGCAAGACCCCTGACTCTCAAGAAAGGTAGATATGGGTTCAAGTCCCAGGCCTAGCGCTAAATATTTGGAACAAAGAGTATATACTCTCTGTGTCCAATTTTCCTTATTTATGAAATAAAATTAATAATACCAATCTAAATCTTATTGTAAGGATTAAATAAAACAATAATGTATTGTGTTCTTTCTTGTGTTCTTTTCTATATTTTTTATAGTAGAACATCTAAATTTTATTTTAGGCTCTTCTAAAAAGTATCTATCATTTGAAATTCATTAGGTAGTCCTGGTATAGTACTGACAAAATAGGAAACAGTAAATATGGTAGAATATTTAAAAATTTTACCCTAGGTATTTATTTGAAATTTTACATCAAAGCAAAGTAATTCTATCATTATTACTGAAGGATTTATTTTTCCCCAAACTGACACAACTAATGAGTTGTGGATCTAATATCTGAAAACTCAAGCATATAATTACAGGTCATAAAAAAAGCATCAACTCTTCAGTGACTTTGTCCAATAGCTCTGGATAGAGTGATTTCTTAATGTGAACCCATTGCAGTCTTCTATGTAGGCTAAGTTCAGAATGTTTACATAAGTGGCCTATATAGCACCAAAGGAACTTTTAAGATTAGGTTATAAAACAGAATGTACAACACAAATACTCCAGTCTTCTATGTAGGCTAAGTTCAGAATGTTTACATACGTGGCCTATATAGCACCAAAGGCACTTTTAAGATTTAGGTTATAAAACAGAATGTACAACACAAACTACCAGGGATCTAAGAGCCTAGATTTCTATCTGGGCTCTGTGACATTGAAAAAATTACTTATTTTCCTCTATGCCTAAGTTTTTCTCACTAGCAGCATTGTGATATTAGTATGATTCCTTTTATCTATTCTCATATAAATCATATACACTATTGAATTGGTTTGCATAAGCACTGGCACAGAATCTAGGCTTAGTACATTGTGACGGTAATTATTACTACATCAGCACAGAAAATACAACATGTGATGAGATGACATTGTGGCTTGGAATGTGTCCTCCCCTCAATATTCATTTGCTGGAGTCCTAACTCCTAGAACCTCGAATGTGACTTTATTTGGAAAAAGAATGGTTTCAGATGCAATTGTTTACAATGAGGTGATAGTGAAGTAGGGCAGACCCCTGATTCAATATGGTGGTTGTTTTTATTAAAGGAGAAATGTATGGACCACCATAAATGTCACAGGTGGAATGTCCTGTGACAATGGAGGCAGGAGTCAGGATGAGCAGAAGCCAAGGGACACCAAAGATTGGCAGCAAACCACTGGAAGCTGGGAGAGAGGCATGGCGCAGATTTCCCCTCACAGCCCTGAGCAGGAACTATGCCAACACCTGATCTCAGATATCAAGCCTCTACGATATGAGACAATAGAGTTCTATTGCTTAATCTACCCAATTTACAGCACTTTGCTATGGCATCCCTAGCAAACTAACACAATGCTTAATAGTAGTTATCTCCAAGTACAGAAATCATGAGACATTTTAATTTTCCAATTTAGGTCATTTCTGTTAAACTTCCTAATTTTAACATATAGTGCTTTACACACTATATTATACAAAGTTATACATATGCATCCTTATTTTACAATTTAGAAAATTATTAGTAAAATATACTGATTATACGTTATACAGGACCACAGCGAGCATTACTATTTTGGCAACACTTACACATGAAAGTAAAACTGGAATTGAAGGCCATGTCTCTTTCACTTGAAATTGTTATTAAGACTGAACCTGTCACAATGAAGAATGATGGTAGAGAAGAGATCCCATGAAAAAATGACAATTTAAATTTTACAATATTCATCGTTATGGTTCAAGCAAAATCTGAGGCTCTTTTATGTCATATGCATGGCAAGTATTGGTTTTAATTGGGCTCATTTTGATTTGTAAGTATCACAAAGTGTGTGATTACGAGAGGGAAGAGTTCTGGCCAGTGTGGCCCATTTGGTTGGAGCATCATACCTTGCATCAAAGGGTCGCAGTTCAGTTCCCAGTCAGGGTACATGCCTGGGTTGCAGGTTCAAACACTGGTCAGGGCATGGGTGGGAGCCAACCAATCGATGTTTCTCTCACATCAATATTTTTTCTCTCTCCCTCTTCTTGGCCTTTCCTCTCATACAAAAAAAGGAAGAAAATAGGTTTTATCCTACTGACTGTTATAAAAAAAAAGGGTAGAACAAAGCTATTGTTTCTCCCAGAAAGCAGGGAAACGGAAATATTGCAGCAAACTTGCATCATATTCTCATTCACAAAGTTTTTTTCCCCTTGATCTAATAATATAACACTAGTCAACACAGCAGACACAGACATTGCTCCAAATGAATTACATATGACTTAAGTCCCACAATGGGAAATGTTACATATAAAACCATTGGTGTATAAGGAAAAGAGAAAAGTGAATGTTTTTTAATGGACATCATATCATGGTATTGACCATGTTAGAAAGACTTGGCATTTTAATGTGGTAATTTGACAACACACTATACATTTTCCTCTAAGTGAATCATTTAAATAATGATGTGAATAACAACTGTTTATAAACTTGAAGCAATTTTCAATATGTGGTTGTAATCATTCCTCTCTAGAAAACTTATTTATTTTAATTGCACCAGGTTTAACAACTGTCCCATCATAGAATACTATGTAGCTCTCCTCCTTGGAGTTTTGAAGCATTCCTAAAGCTCTTTAGAACGGTCTCTGGTGGGTTTTACAAGCTCTGCTGGTTTCTTTTTCTCTTTGGAGAACCCCCAGCTAACAGCTGATTTTGCAGTCTTCTGTACTGGCTTTGGCTATTGTGAAGGAAATCAATATTTCAAAGGTTACACTACTTGGCCCTCATTTTAGAGTTACTTTAAAGCAAAGAACAAGAAATAGGGTTTAGGATTAAGGTCTCCTCACCAAACATCTAGCAGGAAAACACTTGGTTCAATCCCACCATCCAGATGCTTCATTAGTATATTCATCAAACAGGACTAAACTTCTAGTCCCTATACCAGTCTATATATTCTCCCCACCAGCCTTGCCTCAACAGCTGAACTGCACAAATTCATGTTATGAACAATGAAACAGATTATAAAATTAAATGCAAATAATTGATTACAACAAAATTATTAATTCAGGGATTATGAGTGATCACCATGGGAGGCAGAAAGAAGAGAAGGCTAAAAAGAGAAAGAAAAAAGAAACATTTTGCAGACCTGAAAACTTTTGAATGAATGCCTTAATTGAAACAGTGGTGTCCTCATTTATAAGTCTTCATTTTCTGAATTTTTAAGTTTCCTCACATGGGCAGTTAAGTGCATACTGTTGTTAATGGTGAAATGGTGTGTTGCTATTACCTGGAGCTGTAGCATTTTCCCGACCTTCTCAAGAAAGGCCATCTTGCCCAGGAGAGCTTGAAAGCACTAGAATTTCATCTTTTGTCTCTTGTGTTGTGACATGCTCCACAGAAGCTAGAACATCAATTATAATTAGATATTGCATTTTAGAGCAGCACTTTGCCACCCATCCACACCCTTTGCTTTCAATAATGGCCGTCCTATGGCAGCAGGGCAACTCAAGCATTTCTATTATTTCACTTTGCAAATTACTTTCAGCTCACAGTTCACTCAGAGGAACCAATTGCATCTAAGATAAATGAAAAAAGTGAAGCACCAACCAACAGCTCTTTTCATTTGCTGGTGTCTGACTACTTATTAATTTAGGGCCTGAGGCTGACTGGTCTATAGCTTGGGAAGTCCTCCAGCTGGGCTTGTCCCCATTCTAGCCACACTCAGGGTTCATATTACTTTCTTATTGCATTTACCATTGAGCAAACTACTTCCAGTTATTTGTTTTTATCTCTTCATTACCCACAAACTTCCAAGATTAGAAGCACAATCGCCTGATTACACATTATATCACTGGGACATCCCCTCTCCCAAATGGGAAATATTTGCTGTTCTTAAAGTGCATCCTTCATACTTAATATTTCTCCTTAGTATTAAATATTTCACAGAAAACTATAAGTTTCTATTATACTAGTATACATGATATACTCCTCAGAAAGAGTGTAAAGTGGAGATGTTATTAGTTATTAGTAAATTATTCTTTAGATATTATTCTCAGTTCATAAATATATCCAGAAGGAAATAAAACTTCTCTGCATTTAAAAAAAAGTATTTAATGCATTAAAACATACTAAATCAGCATAAGAAATTATTGCTGTATATTAGTCAGCCATAGTTTAATGTTAAATAGACTAATTTAGCTAGAAATTTAATATCATTACAACAATAATAAAAATTTCCTCTTATCTTTAACAACAGAAAATGTGGTATCATAATTAATCAAATATTTTGATTAATGCTATTGTGACTATCATGACTTTAAATTAAATACAGCGTATAAAAATGTTGTTAAAATCATGCTAAAAGGAATTTTAAAATAACATCAAGGTGTTCACATTATTATCATTCTAAATAAATGCTGAATTTCTAGTTAATAGAGTTCTGATGACTATAATACTGGATAAAAGACATGTAAGAGAAATTTCTACATGTTCCAATGCTAATAAGCATTAAAATTTTAGAACCGTGGTACATCATCCAGTATCTTAAGGATTCTGTGAAAGTCCTTTATTCACTCATTCATCAAATATTTATTGAGCATTAATACTAGGCCAGTCAGTTGAGTAAGGGCTATAAATACAATAGGGGAGAAGACATAGTCACAGTCTTCAAGAAGCAAAAAGTCTAATGGGCAATTTAAGCAGGTAAAAATATTACCTATCATACAAAGGACACCTCGCTCAGCCCTGCCGTGTCCTGGAAAGATTCATGGAGCCAGTAAAAGGGATGTTGAAGAGCATTTCAGGCAGCCGGGATGGCAAGGGCAGTGGAGCAGAGCAGAAAAAGCATATTCACAGGGGAAAAAGCATTTAAGTTTTAGAGTGAAGCACCTCTCTGCTTAGAAAACACTGATGTCATAAATTACAAAATAGTTTAATTATGTTCATTGTAAGATGTGACATTATCAGGAAAAAATTAAGTGAATGACATTGGGTACATATCATACTATGGGCATTTGGGAAATACCAGTAATTATTTGTTTCAGTCCTTGTAAGATGTTACAAAAATCTGTATAATTTTTATGACAAAAGAACAAACCAACACAGTTATATTTTGTCCCTTTTGTTAGTTCCAGCTCTGATAGTGGAGATGGGTAAGGAGGAGACAGTTGCAGCCCTTGATCCCAGTCTAAAGTTTCCTGAATAGCTTTCTGAAGTTACTTCATAGTAATAAGCAATTTACCATGGGCACACCAACAAAATTCAAAATATGTATTGCTAAGTTAGTCTGAGTACATGTAAGAAGCTATGGAGGGGGGTTACTATTAATAAGATTGAAGGACAGACACTAGAATGTGGGCTACAGAGCTTATAGATAGCAGTAGGTCTACTTTATTCCATCACTTATTCATAAATCATTTTTTTAGTTATTCGGTAGTTATTATGTGCCAGGTAATTTTATAGTCACTGGGGACCCTGTGGATTCATGAATAACACAGACCCTATTCCTGCTTTTATGGAATTTATGCTCTATTGGATTATAATATTTTTACTATGAGCCCCAATTTAGAATTATCTGAAGTGTTCAAATATGTTCCATTTGGATCAGCTCACCAATTGGAGCCGTTGTGTGTAAAGTTATAGAAGATTTTATGGCCAAATGAGGGACGGATTGTCTGTGTAATACAGTGTGAATGTATACTTTGTTTGTTTTGGATCATGTAATTTGAACCTTCAGCATGCATTTACATTCTTGAATTTGTTGTAAACATTGGAATATTAGGAGGTTTTATTTAAAAAATGAGGATTCCTATATTTTTCTTAAACATTTGAAACTGACCCTACTGGGCCCATGTGATCTCATGGAACATCTGAACTGTTACTAGAGAGTATCTGCACCACTAGAGTTGGGCCAGAGGAAGGAATTTCCTATTTTAAAGTAAACTTCCACAAGTGTAAAATTCATTTGCTATGCCATAATTTATGTTTTTAAAGTCTTTAATTTTAAGAGCAGTTTTATGTACAAAGCAAAATTAAGAAGAAAATATATTTCCCAAATATTTCATACCGCTACACATACTTAGCTTTCCCCCATTATCAACATTACAACCTCTCCCCACCCCAGAGTGGTAGCTATGTTATATTTGATAAACCTGTACTGACTCATCATAATCACCCAAAGTCGATAGTTTACAATATCGTTCACTCTTAGTGTTGAACATTTTATGGGTTTGGACACATGTATAATGACATACTAATATATCTATCATTATGATATCATACAGAATATTTTCACTGTCCTAAACATTATCTGTGTGCCTATTTATCTCTGCCCAACCCACCCACTGGCAACCACTGATCTTTTTAATCTCAATTGTTGTGCCTTTTCCAGAAGGTCATATTGTTGAAATCATACACTATGTAGCTTTTTCAGATTGGCTCCTTTCATTTAGTAACATGCATTTAAGATTACTCAAAGTCTTTTTTCTAATTTGAGAGCTCATTTATTTTTAACACTGAATAATATTCCATTGTCTGAATGTAGCACCATTTATACAATCACCTACTGAATGATAACTTGATTGCTTCCAAGTTTTAGCATTTGTAAGTAAATAACATCCATGTATATGTTTTTGTATAGACATAAGTTTTCAACTCTTTTGGGTAAATAGCAAGAAGCATGACTGGTGGATCACGTCAAAATTCCACACCCTAAACTTGCTAAACTTCATAAAATAATACCCACAAAAACAGTACAGCTAACATCATATTTAAAGGTGAGAAACTTGAGGTTTTTCCACTAATATAAAATATTTTAATACTTATAGACTATGTAGTGATTGATGCCTTCTCTTTCATTTTACCTATTCTGTATATTCAGTGTTCTTGGTGTTATGTAATACAAGGCAGTGGAAGGAATGGTACAATAATAATTGAAAGTTTTGTAATTGATCCTTCTTGTGCGAACACATTTGTTAAGTCCTTTTAGAAAAATGTCTTGTTGGTAAATGGCTTTCAGTTAACTGCAAAATGTGTTTGTTTTCCCTTCTATATTGATAGCTTTCCAAGATACAGAATTTTATATTGGCAAATATTGTCTCATCCCTTTGATGTTATAAATGTAATATTTTCTCTGATGTTGAAAAAATACTATTAATTTAATACTCATTTTTTATATGTGGTCAGTCTTTTCTATTTGGCTGTTTGACCTCAACTTTGTCTTTGATATTCTTTAAACATAAATACATATTTTCTGCTTGAAATATGGAGTCCTTCAAAAAATGCATAATTATATCTTTCATCAATATTGGAAAATTCTCACTACATTTTAATATGGCTATTTCCATTGTTATCTTTATTTTTTCTGGAACTCAGAAATAGACATTGTTAATATTACCCACATAAGCACTGCCCATAATGTCGCTAGTTTTTTTCTGGGTATTTTTTATCAAATATGTTTCGGATATTTTAAGAACAATTTTAAATAAAATGTTCTTAAGTATAATACAAATGTATTATGAGTAGAAAACATAAAAATTTCTCACAATTTACTTTATTGTGGAATATTCAGAGTTCTAGACTTAGCAATGCTAATAAAATAATATTTTACTATAAATGTAAAATTAATTAATAAATGATGATCAACTATAAGTAATCTTGAATAAAGAAGTGTTCATAAGTTTTATATTTTCATCCTAAGCTTGAGTATTGCTAAAACTCACACTTGAATTTTCACACTTGAATTTTTCTCAAAAAGTTTATGGCTCAAGGAATTCATTAACATATTAAAATTTAAGCATCATGGCGAGTTCTCTCAGAAACTGAAATTGTGCCCAAAATTACAATCCAGCACATCAAAATAAAAATCAGAAGGCTTCCATTTTTCTCAATAGAGTAATTGAGAAAGACTGTTCTATACCCTATTGGCTATTTGTGACCCTGTCTATTCCAGTCAACATAGGCCAGTGGCATTCGCCAATAATCATGAAATAAATACATGGTCCCCACACATCCAAAAGCTTCCAGAGAAGCAGTACAACTCCATTTTAATAATAAGTAATCAGGAGATTTACCCAAGTTTTGTATTGATACGATTTATATAACTTTTCCTATCTATCTGTAGATCCTCAATATCCTGTATTTTCCCCAAAATATGATTTTCTTACCATAAAGTTAATCTTAGACAATCACAAAGTCTTATATCTCTATTGCACAGTACTTTGAAGACTGACTTTTGAGGAGTCAGTTCATGTTGAACATGAAATATTTCTAAGATCAACATGTAAAATCTTATCATTTTTATTACAAGATGATATAGTTGTTCATTTATTGTTTTTACCACTGACAGACTTATTTATTTATTTATGTATTTATTTATTTATTTATTTATTTATTTTGCACTACTCAATTCTTCAAAATGTGCACATATGGGACAAGTTTTTTATAATTTACATAAATTTATTTTTGTCTACATATTATTTATCATTTTTTTGTTTTTAAATTTTGCTAACTTATTTTTCCAAGCATGTGTATACATGTGTAAAGAAGAAGATTTATGCACAATCTTAAAATGCTTGTACAGAATTAAACAAACAACTTTGCTAATATTGTGCACTAAATAATAAATGTTTTTTAACACCTTATCTCCTACTCTGTTTGGAGATTGTTAGAATCACCAATAAAAGAAAATATATTAAATACAAAAATATTTTCATCATTTTCAGTATTCAATTTTACACAGTTTTTTCCCTAAAAAAACATATTTTCCTAGAGAAAGAGACTAGTATAAAATAATGCTCAGATTAGTAAGAATATATTATTTTTTAAGTCCAAGATAAACAAAAATTGGTTAAACATTTATAAGGTGTATAATGCTTGCAGATAATACATGTATGTGGAAATTCAGAACTAGACAAAGTCACAGGAAGAATAAACTTTTTGTGCTGAACAATAGTACATATGTAGTTAATAAAATATTATTATTATAAATAAATAATTTTTTAAAATGTGGTAAATCAAACATAAATCAAAGGATTTAATATAGGAAACATCCCTGCAGTGGATATATCTGAACTAAGAAAGCTGACGTTTTCATAAATGTTGGGTTTAGGAGCCATACATCCTGCTAAGTGCTCAATATGGATTGTCATACTCTCCTCTCAGTAGTCTATATGCTAATATTCATAATACCCCCATTTTTCACATAAAGGAAATGAGGAAACTAGTCTGACACTATTCTCCCAGTGTTTAAGATTTTACCTGAGTTACCTAACTTAACCGCACTCATAAAAAGCATTCTCATCTGTTCTTTCTGACAGTAGTAATCTACCTAGATGAGTATCTTACTAAGAATTTAGACATATGCAAAGAAGGCATCAATAGGCAAAAAAGTTATCTCTTCTACAGAAAAATGAATTAAAATAACTGAAAAGTATTATCAACATTTAAGTGTAGAAGTTAAAATGAAAGAAAGGCACTACATGGGCTTTTTTCCCTGTGTATCTGGAGAGAATTTCAACTAATTTAGACTTTCATGGTAGTTTGTGAATGTATATCCTCCAGATGGAAATGTGACCTGAGACCCAAATTGCATATTTATGCATTAAATAAACCATAAAATAGTGCAACCGTTTTTGTGTTGTTTCTTAGATATTGCTATGAGATAATTCGTGTAAAAACTGTCCAAGTAGCTGTATTGCTCCTCATGTGGTTCCAGGAAACACAGATTTGAGCTTTGTAAAGGAGAAAACAGTCTTCAGCAGAAAAATGAATGCCTGAATGTCTAGTATAGTATATGGAAAAAAAATAATCCTCCTTTATAGAAATCAAGTGGATTATATTATGAATTTATTGAGTAATAGTACACACAATTGGGGAGGAAGCCCTCAAGACAACCTAAACTGTAATATTTCCAGTGACAAGGAAACCACTCTGGATTTTTTGTTTAATTTTTAGCATTGTAAATACACATTTCTCTATGGAGGAGCAGTACCAGAATATAAGAAAGAGTCTGTTCCTGGGGCTTAAAAAGCTAAGGAAATTTTTCCTTCCTGGTAGCAGCTGGGATCTAGTTTCCAGTTACCATTACTCACTAAATTTATAAGCAAGTGTTCACAAGACTGACTTTATTTTATTTTGATTGACTAAATTGAGGACCTATACAAATGCTTTAATTTAGCAAGAAACCAAGGAGACTTCCTTTGAATTTTTTTGCATATTGACTTAACTCTTTTGAAAAAAGAAATTAAAACAGTGAAACTGAAAAAATATTAATATATAAGCCAGATTTTGCTCTGGCAAATTACCCCCTTAGAAAACAAATTGGGGAGTTTATTAAAAGGCATCCAGTGGAGAGAGTCTAAAATGTTTTATTTTATTGAATGTTTCTCCAAATAGAAGAAAGTATTAGGTGTGAAGAATATACTTTTTCTCTAATAGTCAACATGATTTTTAACTCTTAAGTCATTAGATTTAAGAACAATAAATATGTTAAATCAACTGAACTCAACACTTTTCTATTCCCCATAGTCAATTATGTTTAGCCATATTGTGTTTATCAGAAATTTTGCAGCAATACTTATATGCCAAGAATATGATATAGCTTTCATAATTTAAAAAAATCCTACTATGATGTTGGGGATGGTTAAAATCCTAGATCTGCAAGTGCCAAAGAAATAAAAATCCAAAAATTTAGATTAAAGACCAAATTAATTAGTCTAAAATTAAATACTTCTGACCTTCTTAGTTATAATAAGCCCTAAAAAAAAATTGAAATCTAAAATGTATTAACTTCAAGGCCGTACCATGTTCAGTCTTAGCCAGAGATTTCTGGAGAGTCCTGGAGTAACTTCAGCAGCTATAGACCAGGCTGCCTTACCCTAGTATTAGGTGTGAAGAATATACTTTTTCTCTAATAGTCAACATGATTTTTAACTCTTAAGTCATTAGATTTAAGAACAATAAATATGTTAAATCAACTGAACTCAACACTTTTCTATTCCCCATAGTCAATTATGTTTAGCCATATTGTGTTTATCAGAAATTTTGCAGCAATACTTATATGCCAAGAATATGATATAGCTTTCATAATTTAAAAAAATCCCACTATGATGTTGGGGATGGTTAAAATCCTAGATCTGCAAGTGCCAAAGAAATAAAAATCCAAAAATTTAGATTAAAGACCAAATTAATTAGTCTAAAATTAAATACTTCTGACCTTCTTAGTTATAATAAGCCCTAAAAAAAATTGAAATCTAAAATGTATTAACTTCAAGGCCGTACCATGTTCAGTCTTAGCCAGAGATTTCTGGAGAGTCCTGGAGTAACTTCAGCAGCTATAGACCAGGCTGCCTTACCCTATAATACTGAAATTTATCTCAACATATTACAATTTAAATGGGTATTTTGTACAACGTACTTTGCAGGAATTGATAGTACACCGTATTTTAACACAACCCACAATCAGAAAGCATGCTGACTCCTAAAGACCTTATACTGGGAAATTTGTTTTGCAAAATCACATAACTTGGATTACCTAACATCATAATAAAAATCTAAGGAGTCTAAGGCACTTAAAAAAGACAAAGGAAACATATGTTTCAGTTTTATCAGGATACCAGAGAGTCTGGGCCAGATACCCAATTATTATTACAGGATTCTTCCTTAACCCTGAAGTCAGATTTTTTTTAAAAAAGACAAGTCTACTTCATTTTAATACTTGTATTTGAATGTCTAAAACCCCATTAAAAATTTGCTAAATGTTAAATTGGGCAGACATCAATACATTTTAAAGAATGATTTTATTAAGTAAAAAAATAAACTCAGCTAGTTAAAAATTAATCATGGCAGCAATATATTTATTTTAATGAATTTAATTTTGTTCTTTTTAAAACATTAGTTTTTTGTGATAACCTTTGTTCTTCTCATGTATTCAGGGTCTTCTTTTAGTACTTTAATGTTTTAAATACACTGATATAATCAGTAGCTGATCATTCTAATAAGAAGTATCATAGCATGGTGGTTAAAAGTAAGAATGTCAGATTTGCATATGTGACTTGTATCTATATTCTATCTAATAAAAGAAAAACATGGTAATTAGCCGTAAGGCTGCTACCCTTCCCATTGGCTAATCACTGAGATATGCAAATTAACTGCCAGCCAAGACGGT
>NW_005363099.1:447159-499153 GCF_000412655.1 Myotis brandtii | reverse complement strand
TGACAGGGGGGAGCTCCTCAACCCCCTGATGGGCCCTGCTCTGTGTGTGACAGGGGGGAGCTCCTCAACCCCCTGATGGGCCCTGCTCTGTGTGTGACAGGGGGGAGCTCCTCAACCCCCTGATGGGCCCTGCTCTGTGTGTGACAGGGGGGAGCTCCTCAACCCCCTGATGGGCCCTGCTCTGTGTGTGACAGGGGGGAGCTCCTCAACCCCCTGATGGGCCCTGCTCTGTGTGTGACAGGGGGGAGCTCCTCAACCCCCTGATGGGCCCTGCTCTGTGTGTGACAGGGGGGAGCTCCTCAACCCCCTGATGGGCCCTGCTCTGTGTGTGACAGGGGGGAGCTCCTCAACCCCCTGATGGGCCCTGCTCTGTGTGTGACAGGGGGGAGCTCCTCAACCCCCTGATGGGCCCTGCTCTGTGTGTGACAGGGGGGAGCTCCTCAACCCCCTGATGGGCCCTGCTCTGTGTGTGACAGGGGGGAGCTCCTCAACCCCCTGATGGGCCCTGCTCTGTGTGTGACAGGGGGGAGCTCCTCAACCCCCTGATGGGCCCTGCTCTGTGTGTGACAGGGGGGAGCTCCTCAACCCCCTGATGGGCCCTGCTCTGTGTGTGACAGGGGGGAGCTCCTCAACCCCCTGATGGGCCCTGCTCTGTGTGTGACAGGGGGGAGCTCCTCAACCCCCTGATGGGCCCTGCTCTGTGTGTGACAGGGGGGAGCTCCTCAACCCCCTGATGGGCCCTGCTCTGTGTGTGACAGGGGGGAGCTCCTCAACCCCCTGATGGGCCCTGCTCTGTGTGTGACAGGGGGGAGCTCCTCAACCCCCTGATGGGCCCTGCTCTGTGTGTGACAGGGGGGAGCTCCTCAACCCCCTGATGGGCCCTGCTCTGTGTGTGACAGGGGGGAGCTCCTCAACCCCCTGATGGGCCCTGCTCTGTGCGTGACAGGGGGTGGCGCCGAAACCTCCCTATCGACCCTGCCTTGAGTGTGACAGAGGGCGGTGCCCCAACCCCCCAATCGGTTCTACCCTGAGCATGACTAGGGGTGGCATTGCAACCTCCCTATCCCCCCTGCTCTGTGCATGACAGGGGGCAGCGCCCCAACTCCCCAATCGGCCCTGCTCTTAGCCCAACCATGGGCTGCACCTAGGGATTGGGCCTGCCCTCTGCCACCCGGGAGCAGGCCTATGCCAGCAGGTCATTATCTCCTGAGGGGTCCCAGACTGCGAGAGGGCACAGGATGGGCTGAGGGACCCCCTCTCCCCACCCCCCCCAGTGCACAAATTTTTGTGCACCGGGCCTCTAGTATCTATATATATAAAAACCTAAGCAACCATTACAACCAGACAACTGGCTGGTGGCTATGACACGCACTGACCACCAGGGGGCAGACGCTCAACACAGGAGCTGCCTGCCAACCTCCTATGTTTCCTCCCCTCCTGCCTTCAGGCCCGATCGGGACTGGGCGAGACAGCCAGGCCAAGGGACCCTACCCGTGCATGAATTCATGTACCAGGCCTCTAATACTAGTAAAAAGCCAAGCGACCAGAGTGACGGAATGACTGGTTGCTATGACATGCACTGGGGAGGCCAACTGGCTGGATAGGGGCCCTGATCAGCCCCCCAACCACCTGTGGCCCCTCCCCCCACCAGCCCTGCCCCTGATCACCCCCTACCCCAATTGGGGGCAGGGCCAGCCAACCTCCCGTGTCCCCTCTCCCCCCACCAACCCCCATCTGGGGCAGGCTGGCGGGACCCCACCCATGCACGAATTCATGCACCGGGCCTCTAGTTTTATTTACGAACAGAGGAAGTATTCTGTTTTGTTGTTTTCATATGGAAAAATGGGAACATTGCCAATATCTGCTTTCTTTGAGAATTAAATGTTAGCCAATGAAAAGAACAGGGTAGTTATTATATTAATTACACAATATTTGGGGGGCATGTCTGTTTCTGTCGTGTGTTCTTCCTACTTATTGTTGCTTACGATACTCTGTTGGTTTGTCTCTCTTTGTGTGTGAGTGTGTGTTTTGTTATTGTCTTACTATGTTTTCAGGAGGAATCAGCAGTGCTTTACTGGCGGAATGATTTGCAGTCCCCTTTTGAGAGTGTGGCCCGTCCACTGTGTTCTGCATTCCTTGTGACAGGCAGGCACTCTGGAGGGGCCCCTTCTCCTGCAAACTATGTAGCCTGCACTGCTTGGCAAAACTGTAAGATAAATTTACATAATCCAACAGTGTTAAGTGCTAATGATTTTCATGAATTACTCTATTTTTTACCTATCACCTAGAATGAGAGGCAGATGTGTCCTTGTCGTTTCCCTTGATGGATGAAGTTTTATTCTTTTCTACATTTTCTCTCAAAAGATGGAGTCTTTGTAGTATTTTGTATTTAAGCCAGGTTCTTAGTTCTCTTTATTTTGTGCTGCTGAGTATCTATGCAAGTTGACTTCTCTCATTTCATGCTTTCACTTTGTGTTTTGACCTTTTGATATTTTTTAATTCTCAGCTAAATATTTAAACTATTTGACACATATTTTATCAATTATTTCAACATGTGTGGTGAGAGAACTATTTTAGACAAACCTATTACAAGTAATAATAATTATGATCAAATTGTTCCTTAAAGATGATGTTTCAGACTGGTATTTAAAAGCAAGAGTAGAGATAAGGTGACCAATTTGGAAGCTAGCACAGTAGTCTTATTGACAGAAAATGATGACTGGGACTGTATATTTTCAACAGCAATTATTTAATGTGGTCAAATTGGGGATACATTCTGGAGGTAAAGCCTATAGAATTCCCTGAAAGATTAGATGTGGATTGAGGAAATAATAAAAAAATAAAAGTGATTGCTATGAGTTTGACCTGAAGAATATCATAGATAGAAGTATGTGTCAATTTTTCAGGTAAAAGTGAAAGCATCACTAAAATAGCAAATATTGAGGCTAGAGATACACTAAAGATTTGCTGTAACATTGGTCAAATTTGATGACAAAAGGGTGCATTGTATAACATGGGGGTGGGACTGATTTATATGTAATGTCTTCAATTGGTGAAGGTTCCAATATTTAAGATAATGAAAGTAGTGAGATTGGAAGATTTGCAGAGAATGCTGATAAAAAAGTCAGTAGTAGGCATGCTGAGTGTGAAATGCTTACAATCATGTGAATATTTTCAGATCATTTTTTAAAGGATTTAATTCTCAGGGTAAAGATTAGCCAAAGATAAAGATTTTGAAGGCATATTTATATTAATTATCTAAGGTTCTGAGATATAATAACATGTAAACTTTCCAGAACTTACTGGATACATTATACAAAGTCATTAGCACTTATGAAAAAAGTAAATAAAATTATACCAATGTGTCAGTGTGGTTCTCCTCACATTCTTGATGTTTTACCTGTACTTTAGCTTTATTTATAACTTCTAGGCTTCGCAATAATGAATTCCATTAATGTGTACTTGAATTTTAAACCTTGACTTCAAAACTATTCTCCTGTGGCAAATAAACTGATTAAAATTAAGACCCAGAAAATTCCATTAGTCTGTTGTTTAGACATGTACCTTCAATTTCTTGTATTATATTACTTTGCTCTCAGGCTGAAATCTGTAAACAACTACAGTACCATAACTGAACTTTGGACCAAACACAGGAATTTATTTTAATGATCCTCATATTTTCAAATTCTTCCCTTGAAGTATAGGGCACTCTCTAGAGAACAGAATCAATAAACCTTGAAGAATGCATATGGAACATTATTTAAACTAGGAGCTGAAGGGAAGCTAGCAGATGCTAAGGAGCACCGAGGGTGAACTGCAGAAATCTGCTAAGGACAACAGGCACATAAATGAAACATGTATCCACAGAATGGTAACTGTGGTATAATGAGAAGAGTGAGAGAGGAAAGAACAGGGAAACTAGCTACCTAGCGGAATGGCAAGGGCCCTATGTAACTGCATGTCCACAAAACTGGTATATTCATTCATTCATTTAATAACATGATTGAGCTTCCTGGGACTCTGCTTGGGTCTGGAGGGAAATGGTTGAATGATAGTTTGGAAGTAATACTAATCATTGTGATACTCTTTATATACTCTTTATATATGCATTCAGTGGTGCTATGAGAAGTCATAGGAAGAATTTTTGATGCAAAGCAGTGGGTTAGAAAAGGTATCCATCCCACTAGGATTTTAACCCTTAAAAGATATGTTGGAGTTAGTCAGAAAACAGAAAAGAAACCTTCAAAGCAGAGAGAAAGGCATGCGCAAAGGCAGGAAGGCAAGAAAACAATGAGCCTTCTTGAGATCCGGCTTTCCCAGGTGTCTATGATATAGCAGGAGATGAGGCGGGTATGGTTAAAAGGCTGAGCTATGAACAAGTTTGTGTGCTATTCCCAGGAATTTGTATCTTAATGTAAAGGTGATGGAGAGGCACTGATTCTTTTAAACAGAAGAATGAAATGAAGAAATATGCACTTTGGTAACAGGATGGAGGATGTCATAGAGGGAGGCAAAATTCATATTGGACTTAATTAATAAAACTAGTATTTAAGAAGTAGTGGTAATAAAAGAGGCAGAGGGAGAATTTGCAAATAAAAAATAATTTATTAAGTATTAAACTCCCTGAAGTTCTTTGAATTCATTCATAGGTACTGTATGTGAAGATGGTTTTTCTAAGAACATGCATAAAGGTTATATAAATAAATAGAACAACAAAGGACAATTACCAGTAAATATAGAAACCAAGTGTGATCATTGATTAGCTTATTCAGTGCATAGCTATAGTGACAAACGTCTAATGGGAATGAACTCTCTAGAAGAATACAAATTAAAAACTACTCCTCTGTTAGCTGCTTTAAAGAGGAGTGCCAGGAGATGATGACACATTTAATGTCATCTAACAAGATTAATACAGACATTCCCAATACTAACTTTACACCTGTACCAATCTTAAATTTTCAAACACACTTGCCAATCTGCCTTTATTTCTCAGGAAACTTTTAAGAGATGTGGCATGTTCACCAGCTTTCGACTATAGCACAATATAGTGACTATTACCAAGTGGACAAAAGTAAGGCAGAAATCTGTTGACTTTATTCTCCTTACTGTTATCCTTTGTGTATGTTTAGTAATAAGCAAATGCCCTGCTCTGCCATTAGCTGCTCTATTAATTATCAGAATGATTTAGATTAAAATGAAATATTATATTCATTCATCCATTCAATCATTATATTAATAAATATAATGTGAGGGTTTCAGTGATGTGAGTTACTGAGCTAGAAATCAGGAATATGAAGATAAATAATCCAAAGAACTAAGATAATTATTTAGCTATGGAGAGGACATTATAAACAGAAATTT
Organism: Myotis brandtii; assembly: GCF_000412655.1. NCBI lineage: Eukaryota > Metazoa > Chordata > Mammalia > Chiroptera > Vespertilionidae > Myotis > Myotis brandtii. Next base: position 493,792 of record NW_005363099.1, on the reverse strand, counting down.
ACAATAAAATTCAGTTACTGCAATGATATAGTAGAAATGCATATAAGGATATAGAGCCATGAAAACCATTCTGTTAACCTGGTAAGTGAGATAGTAGTCAGCAAAAGCCTCCTGGAGGGTAGTGTGCCTGTGCTGTTTTCATCGCTGCATAGTATTTATTCTATTGTATCAATTTCCAGTAATCTGTGTAATCTCCTCTTGGTGGATATTTCTGTTGTTTTCAATCTCTTGACAATTATTGTGTTCCATGAATGTTCAGCTATAAGAATCTTAGAACATATACACATGAATGTCAGCTGAGCATAAAGCTAGAAGGGGAAAATGCTGCTTCATGAAGTATTTGGATGTTTAACTTTTAGTAAATACTGCCAAATAATTTTCAAAAGAAAATTTTAACAATATATATATTTCATTTGTTTTTAATCCTTACTCGAGGATATTCTTCATTGAATTTACAGAGAGAGAAAAGGAGGGAGAAAGATCAATATAAGAAAACAATGGTTTTCTTCTTTAAGTACCCTGACTGGGAACTAAACCCACAATTTTTGGGTATAAGGGACGATGCTCCAGCAAACTGAGCCACACAGTCCAGGCCAATAATTTATATTCCTTTGAGGAGAATATGGGCATTCCTGCTGCTCCATAATTTCTTCAACACTTTGTTAGAATATTTTTTCTTTATTTTTTTTAATATTGGCCATTTAGTTGAGCACATATTGGCATACCTGTGATTATATAAGAATTGATCACCTTTACGTATTTATAAGTTATTTAGAATTGTTTAGATGTGAAGTGACTCTTTATGTCTCCTTCCCTTTTTAATTGAATTATTGAAAGTTTTATTGCTTTAAAATAATACTTTATATAAGCTAGATATAGGACTTTATAGGTAATGTTGGCTGAAAATACCTGAAAAATCGGGCAAATTGTATTTTCACTCTCTTAATTATGTATACTGATGAACAATAACCCTCAATTTTATGAATTTAATTTATTAATATTTTTAAATAATTAGTAATTATGCTTAATATTATTTTTTACATATTGCTTGATTTCAGTATATTGTTCAGTATATTTGTATCTGTGTTTATGAGCAATATTGGTGTGTAATTTTCTTACAATATTTTTATCAGGTTTTGATATCAAGATTATGTGAGGCTCAGTAAACGAGTTGTGGAATGTTTCCAATTTTTGATTCTCTAAAATATTTTTGTAAAATTAGCAGAATTTATCACTTAAATGTTTGTTATAATTCATTGGTGAAACTGTCTAGACCTAGAGGTTAAATTATGGAAAGATTTTAAAATTACAGACTCAGATTCCAAAATTTATATTTATCTATTTTTTGTATAATTTTTGTTCTGGTATTTTCCTAGGAATTTGTTTATTTCACCGTGTGTTTCAAATACATTTGTATATGATTATTCACAATTATCACCTTTGCCTCTGGTTCTTGCATTCCTTCTTCCCTAACTCTATTCTTCAAAGTTTTATAGTTACTTTTCACTGTTGCTACATGAACCAACTTTACATTTATCAGAGTTGACCCATTTTGCATTCCTAAACTCATAATCATGTTGCTACTTTCAGTAGAACTTATTATTCTCTCTAGTCTAAAAATTACTTGAATAATAATAGGGGGTGGAAAAGAAGCAACATATCTGATAAGAAAGCTATAGGGTTTAATAATTAGGAATGTTTTCAGTAGTGTAAAATCCTTTAAGTGTATGGGTGAAAGAAGTAGTGTTCAATGACATATTTCAAAACATGCTATGTGGAATGTTTAATAAATTTAGTTGTGAATATAGGTCATTTCAGAGGACTACTTGATAATTAGGAGGGGATTCCAGGTATGTGCTAGGAATTGCAACGATGGGATATATGTGATAGGATATATAGATTTAGAGTTAAAGAAAGATATCTGAACTGTATGTAAAACTTAACAGTTATTTATAAAAAGATAACTACTGAAGCATTTTACAAATTTAGGTCAAATGTATGCAGTAAATAGACTTAAACAGATAAAAACAATTGGGCCAAAAAATAAAGCCTATGGTATACCAGCTTTAAAAAATTAGTCACTGGCATAAGCATCAATAAAGAAGATTATAAAGAAACGGTTACCTTAATTATAAGCTATTAAGTTAGCCTATCATGGTTTCACATTTTCTAGTAAAAGACATGAGACTAGCACAGAGAAGAAGGACTTTATTGTTCACAGCACAGCAAGTAGCATGAGCTTCATAATCTTGTCAGATCCCTGTCCTACTAGAATAAGAAAAACTGTAGTGAGAGGACACACATTAGTGATTGCTAGGAACTAGCGTCAGTGTTGTACTGAGTGTCAGGAGAGAGCTGGAGGGAGTGATGAAAGTATCCCATATCATGAGTATGACAGTATTTACATACTGTGTTTCTTTAGAAAGAGTCAAAGAGTTAGACTTTATGATTGGTGAATTTTGTCTTCTGTATATGTTGTCAGTTTGTGTTCTCCCAAAAGAAATGTTCAAGAACCAATCCCTGGTACCTGTGAATGTGTCACTATTTGGCAATAGAGTCTTGGTTTGCAGATATAATCAAGTTACATAAAGTCATACTGAATTTGAGTATGCCCTAAATTCAATGGCTGATGTCCTTATAAAATGGCAAAGGATACAGAGACACTCAGAGCACCATGTGATAAGAGAAGCAAAGAGTGGAGGGGTGTACCTGTCAACCGACAAGCCAGAAATTGCTGGCAACCACCAGAAGCTAGGAGAGAAGCAGGGAACAAATTCACGCCCAGAAGCTCCAGGGGAACCATCTTTGCTGACAGCTTAATTTCAAACTAATAGCCTCCAGAACTATAAGAGAATAAATTTATATATTCTACCCAGTTTGTAGCAATTTGCTACAGTATTCCTAGAAAAATAATATATTTTCTCCAAGTAAAGCTGACTTTTGAAAAGTGATATAAGGGCATATATATTTAAGTGTCCTGTCACATATTAGTAAGGAACAGCTTAGATAGTGATAATTATTAGCTTAGAGAAAAAATAAATATTTGATGACACCTGACCAACTTTAATTTTAAAGTCATTTTATACAAAATGAATGTATCTTTAAAATTAAGTTTAAGGTTGTGTATTAGCATAGACTAAATGCTGTAGTAAGTTGGCTCCAAATGTGTAACATATTTGCTCTCCTAATGATACTGGACAGGTGAAAAGTTGGCAGTGATCCAGCTTGATGTGAGGTCTCCCATATTCAACAGTTTGTTTCCTACATTTCCTGTGGAGAAGCACAAAGGAGCACAGGTGGGATAGATTTATGAGCCAAGGCTGGGATAGGTGTCAATTACTTTCAAATATATTTCACTGGTCGGCACACAGTCACATGGCTGTACCTAACTGCCAAGGAACCTAGTACATTTATTTAGCTATGAGCTAGCTCTTAGAGACATATTGCTTTATTTAAATTTTTTAAAAATATATTTGTATTGATTTCAGAGAGGAGGGAAGAGGGAGAGAGAGAAAGAAACATAAATGATGAGAGAGAATCATTAATTGGCTGGCTTCTGCACGGCCTGAGGCGCAGGCAAGCCTCGGATGGCGGCTGCCCAGCCGCCCAGGGTCGCCTGAGGCTCAGGTAACCAGGGCCGGCCGAGGCTTACGCTGCCAGCAGTGGCAGCAGCAGAGGTGTGATAGGGCTTTGACTTCCCCTGATCACTGGGTTGCCTCCCGCCCCTGAGGGCTCCTGGACTGTGAGAGGGGGCAGGCCGGGTCCAGGGACCCCCCACTCCAGTGCATAAATTCTCATGCACTGGGCCTCTAGTATATACATATATATGTTTGTCAACCTATTCAAGATCTGAAATGTATAGAAAAATATAATTCAATGCCCAATCACCCCAGAAAGGTTTGTGGTACCCATATACTGTCAATCTATCAGTCTCTTCTTCCCAGTAAACTATGAACATATTTTTTATTACCTTAGTTTAATTTTACTGTTCTAGGACTTTCTGTAAATGAAACTGGACAGTATATATTTTTTTATTTTGTCTCTTTTGTTCAACACAATTTGAAATTCAGCCATGTTGTGTTATTTGTTGTTTTTCTTTTTATATTGATGAGTGGTTTTCCACATTTAGAATACACAATATTTTGTTTATACTTTCATCTCTTAATAGACATCTGGATTTTTCTAGGTTTTGGCCATTAGCAATAAAAGTTATATAAACATGTGTTCTATAAAATTTTTTATTAACATACTATATTTACCTCTCCTGGGTAAATATCTGGGTGTGAAATTGTTAGATCACAAACTTGGTATAAATAGAACTTTATTTTAAGAAGCTGCTAAATTGTTTTCCAACATATTTGTACTATTTCAAACTCCCATTAGCTATATATGAGTTTTCTAATTTTTCAAATCCTTATTAATGATTGTTAGTTTCAGCAATTTTAGTGGGTATGGATGATATTTCATTATTTTTTTGTTTGTAACTAATCATGTTGAACAACATTTCATATGCATATTGGCCATCTTATGCATTCCTTTATGAAGAGTCTGATCAAGTCTTTGCCCATATTTTTTCAATTGTGTTGTGTTTCATCTGGTTTCCAAAAATGGTTCCCAATGAAATACTTCTTCTGGTATTCATGCTTGGATAGTATCTTTTCACGTTGTAGTCCAAGTAGCCCTCTGACACATCTCAACCAATGGAATGTCATAGAAGTAATACCCTATCAGTCCCAGATGTAAATCTATCACTTCTATACCAAATAATGATTCCCTGTCATTTCCATTGCACAGTTTTATTACACACTTGATTATAAAGGAAGACAGGTGTTAGGTGTGTGCTGTTGTATGCTGTTACCAATGGTATGCTAACTCTTGGATTCCAATATTTTTCAAAATAGGTTGTCCCAAAAATGTATACACACACTTTGAATAATTATAAAGGCAGTGCTTATTAAAATAGATTTCTTCAAATTTGAGCTATCAGCTCTTAAATACCATCATTTGGTTGCCTTATTGGGTTTTTCTTAATTCAAGTAAATATTCATGTTGGAAAATTTTCAACTAGACACTATTCCTTCAGTAGTAAGCCATTCCATCAATTAACCTTTTAACAACCTATGTGATGATCACTGAAAAAGGAATGGTGAACAAAACTACCACAATCCCTACTTTAAATTTTTTACTGGAAAACATGATAGAAAATAATTATAATTATATACATAATTACTTATATGCATGTTCTCTAAATAGGGTATGTGCAGGATTTTGTATAAGTCAAGGGTTTACCCTGGAAAACTACCTTAGCCCTAAGGGCCCGCCTGGGGGCGGGCTCGGCCTTGCCGTGCCTGCTGCCCCAGTGGGGCTGAGGGGACTGGGCGCCACCATCTTTGAGGGCGTGGCAGTCAATTAGCATATTCCCTCCTTATTGGCTGTGGGCGCCACAATCTTTGCAATGGTGTGAGGGTCAGTTAGCATATTCCCTCTTTATTAGATAGGATATGATTATATTATATTTGCTTACATCTATCCAGTTTATTTTATAGAATTTATCACATATAAATAGCATTGATTAAAATCTTATGGACTAAGTTGTCTTTAATAATAATTAAAATAGAATATCTAAGCTTTGGCCAGGTAGCTTAGTTGGTCAGGGCACATACAAGAATCAACCAATGAATGCATAAATAAGTGGAACAACAAATTTATGTGTTTTTTTTCCTCTCTCTCTCTTGCTCTCTCTCAAATCATTAAATGAAAAAAATTTTTAATATAATATGTTAAGCATATTAAAATTTTTCAAGCATAACTATTTTCATGTCATTTATTTTAATTCTACTTGTTTCTCACATATAGTTCAGTGAGACACACATTGACAGCTAAATTTCTAATTATGTCATGCAGTTTTAGAAGATAAAATGATAATAAAGGCTCAAGAAAAACTTACAAGCATCTATTTTGTGGAGAAAATAACTGGATGAACTTTGCAAATTACTTGGAAAATGAAATGGCAATAATAGAGGATATTTTAATCCTTTATTAACTAACAACTGAATATGAAAATGTGAAAATTTCTATAGTAGTACCATATAAAGAATAGTGGTACTGTGAGTATCTTTATAGGTCTCAAATAGATTGTAGGGAATTCTGAAAAGCTTGTATGAAGATTTTTAAATTAATAGGTTAATAAGAAGATGACTGGCCAAAGCACAATTTCATTTAAAAGATCATTCCAAAGTTCATGACTCAGGAGATGACTGCCTGAGTCATCTCCCATACTGCCATCAGCAATGTGGAGGGTTGGGGAGAGGCAGAAAGATGCTAATCAGCATATGCTAACAGTATAAAATGCTATACTAAAAAATTACAAAGGAGTCATGGTCTCTAAGAATGGAAACAAAAACCTACATCTCTCTTAAAGATTTGTTTGTATAATTGTATGGATTGTCTTATGCATAGAAAATCTGTTCAAAAGAAATGCGGGAAATCTCAGTTCCAGATCTGCTTATTCTTTGTGTTTCTACCCTAAACCTTTTTTTATTCAAATACTGAGAGAAATCTTTTAAGAGCACTACTTTAAGACATGGTGAATTAATATATGCCTCATTTGTGATTTTTTTAAAAAAATACAAATGCTTTTACTTTTAATTATAAATGTATTTCATTTTCCCACTGTGATTGGCTGTCTCTGTGTGTAAACACACACACACACACGTATTGCATGATGGTGCATAATAATAAAATAATTTACAAATAGTACATTTGGTAGCCATACACTAGAAGAAACATTAAATCATTAAATTTAATAATTTGTGGTGTCTTCAACAGTGCTATCCAGTAATAGGAGATTACACCAAAGTGAAGCATGTTATGTCCAAATTAAAGTCCATTCATTCTAAGTTGGAACTGAACCATGTGTATAACCAATGTTTGTCTAATAGGAAGATGAAAAGCGAATTTTAAAATATTTTCATAATCATGAATAATAAATGAATTATCAACTTAAAAAGAGGAATACAAATATATTTAACTGTCTATATCAGTGATGGCAAACCTATGACATGCGTGTCAGAGGTGACACACGAACTCATTTTTTTGGTTGATTTTTCTTTGTTAAATGGCATTTAAATATATAAAATAAATATCAAAAATATAAGTCTTTGTTTTACTATGGTTGCAAATATAAAAAAATTTCTATATGAGACACGGCCCCAGAATTAAGTTAGGGTTTTTCAAAATGCTGACACGCCGAGCTCAAAAGGTTCGCCAACACTGGTCTATATTATAAAGAATAGATAGAAATTATTATAATTAAATAAGTCTCTAAAATTAAAATACACAATATTATATTTATGATGTATCAGCGTAGTGAGGAATTCTTATTTACTTCATGCTTATTTCTTATATCAGGTGCATTTGTCCACATTGGATAACATTGTCAAAAATTTACCTGTCTCAGTTTTTAATTCCTTCCAACTTTGTGGATACTTAAATATTTTAAGATAAGCTTAAATATTAGACACTTAAGTGTTAGATATTTAAATATTTTAGGATAAGCTTCAAATTACTTTTACACAAAATACTTAGGAAGGTTTAGTTAAACAGGAAAACTAAATATTCACTAGAACTATTTTGCCAACTTCCCCTGCAGTACCACATTATATAACTTTACTTCTGTTACCTTTTATCTCACACATCTCAGATACATCATTCTTACTGGGAAGAATGAAACCTTAAAGGCTCAGTGAACCTTGACTCATTTTATTTTTCCCAAAGTCACATTAATAGAAATATTAGTTTATACATTTTCCTTTTCCTCTCACTAACCATTATTGGCATTGATAAAACAACAACAATGATAAAAATGTCACCACTTTTAATGGGGATAATATATTCTAATAATACTTGGATGATATAGAAGTCATTAGAACAAAACTCTTTGCATCATTAAAGACAAAATTAGATTATAGATTGGAATTCTTAAAATGGAAATATCTGACAACAAAAAATAACTGAAAATGATAAGGGATTAAAAAAAAACCTTCCTGGAACCAGAATGTGGTCCGAGGTCTATTGAGGTAACCTGGAGATGTTTGACAACATTGAAAGACTATGCAGAGAAATGAGTAGGGAGAATTAAAACTCAGGAAGGGATATCATATAAGGAAATTTAGGATGAAATACTGTGTAGTAAAAATCTCTTCTCTGTCTTTCTTGGAGTAACATGTGGAGAAGGTGACCATCATGGGAATTGCCCATTCCACCTTCCTTTTTTCTGCCACTCACTCCCCCTACCTGGTGTGGCTGAGGAAGTTAGAGGAGTCGTGGAAGGAGCTAAAACAGTAACTTGCTTATGATTTTATTTAAGAACATCTAGTCGAAAAGTTAAAATACTGCACTCTGAAGTCACAAAGAGGACTTCATATTAGAGCAGAAGCAAACTTATGTATGTCCCAGAAAATGATAAGGTGAAGTACATGAGTATCCTAATCTTGCAACTTCAGACTCCATTTTCTGTTCATAGTTAAAGTTCATACATCAAGTTAGAAAACTGATCAATTGCCCCAGAAAGCGGAGATTTTCAATTGCATTCTGTCTTCACCAAAACAGTAAAAAAATAAAAAAAGTGGTAGTTTCAAATCTTTTCTCCTTTGTTGCTTCATTTACCATCTGAAAATCTGTAGAAACAGAATGGTAACTTAGTCTTGAAAGGGTAAGTCATAACTTGATGTAACTTTCTACACCTCATCTGAGACCGCAAACAGTTGTCTTTCAATTTAGGAAACTCACACATGCCAAATTTCACTCCAGATATCTTACTTGGAGATATCTAACATGAATAAAGAGAGAGATTTTACATTTTTATGGCCAGCAAAGCCAACCTCATGAATTTCATTTAAAAATGAAAATTGTGTTTCCCCTACTATTTAAACTCCTTTTTCCACTTCCTTGTTGACTTCTCAGATAAGATGAATTCTAGGCCTTGATATGCAGAAGCAAGGGGTCTGAAATAGGAGAGATAACATATGTATTGCTTAGCAAAAGCAGCAAGAACCCAGGGTTTGTGAGACTCCACAGTGTGTTCAGTGAAGCGTAGTTGATGATCGGAGCAGGCTTGTGGTCGAGGCGCCCATTTACAAAAGTGGGAGAGATGGATGGGTCAGCTGCTGACAGCCAGAACTACCAAACTTCCGAACGGAATAAACAAGAAGTTTATATGCATTTGCAGCAACGATGAAAACAAATAGAAAAAGATAGAGAGGCTAATAGGGGGAAAATTATTTCTGAAGTCAGAACACCATGCTGTGCTAAATAATCTTTTCTGGTGACTGCATAATGAATTGTAAATCAATAGTTCTAGTGTGCACTTAAATATGAAATTTTCAGTAAATGTATTTTACTTTTTAATGTTGTGAATAAAGCTATTGTAGCAGAAAATTGCAAATGATTTAGAAATGGAAAAGAACAGATGAGAAATTCTGAAAACCTGACAAAAATAGGGAGCAAAGGTTCTGGTAGAGAGGTATCAAGATAACTTTTGTGGAGAAAAACATTAATTTTGCAGCATGTGTACCATTCATGTTTGTGATATTTGAAATATTTTTTTCTAAATCTTTGACTTTTTCTATTTACCACACAGCTACTATGCATTCCATTTTCTCTAGGTTAAAAGCAAATTCTATAAAAGTGTGACTCTTTCTCTCAAGATTTTTATTTATATCCTCCACAAAGTGCCCCACTCTGCAACAAGGGCTTCTGTCTCATTGCATTCCCTGACTTCTTTTACAAGATTTCTTTTCTGCTTAGTCTTCTTTTCCATATTACTTATATTACTAAATGCTTTTCCTCTAGGTTAAACAATGGGGAATTATTAAGGGAAGAGAGAGATAAACTTTTATACCCTAACTATCGAGAAATTGTTAAGTTTTATACAGTTGGTTATGTGATCATTTCTTTGCAAGCTGCATGTCATGTGGAAAAGGCATGTGTATATGTGTGCATATACATGTGTGTGGTTGCTCTATGGTTATGGCAATATGATATCAAACTCACTATGAGATATGGAGAAAAATCTTCCAAATACGTTTGCTATATAATATCTAGGGTGCATATACATGTGTGTGGTTGCTCTATGGTTATGGCTATATGATACCAAACTCACTATGAGATATGGAAAAAAAATCTTCCAAATAAGTTTGCTATATAATATCTAGAGACAAAATTTCTGCCTCTTGACAAAATGATGTTAACCAGTCAAATCAATTATTTTCTTCTCTCTGATCAATTGGTCTATGGGACCATTAAACTTATTCAAAGCGCTCTGTTCATTTATCTCAAAGATCTGATTAATTAGTAGTATTTCTCCCTTAGAACAGCATTAGCTTCCTTTGTCGGGAGTCATTATATTTCACAAACATCCACATTTAATTTCCTTCAGTGTATTCATCTTAGAAACTGAAGCTTTAAAGTAGTCAGGATGCCTCATTCCTTCATGATTTAACCAGTGAGAACATGTGTTTGGGGCCGTGCTCAAACTGATCCTTTTGTCTCTAGCCATGTCTTTGTACACAAAAGAGCCAACTGGGAATAAAGCCTGTAGTTCACTTACAAATAATATTGTTATGTGGCCACAGCTTCAGACAGTCTCCTAAATGCCAGCTATATGTTGGCAATCAAAACAGACTGGGTACCCATCCAAATCTGTGTTCTATTGAATATGCATAACCTCTTTTGCATTTTCAATATAATGCAGATGTTTGCCAAAATTGAGAGTTTGGATTCAAATTGGCATTCAAATTCCACAAAAATATTTTTTATTAAAAAAATCAAGATTGACATTTAAATGGATTAAAGGATAAGACAAAGAGAGAGATTCGCAATGATGAGAAGAAAAAAATATGTATGGAGAAAATAGAAAAAGAATCATGCAAAGTTAGAAAGCCTTTTGATTAAGATGTAATATGTAGCATACTTGGTATGTAATTAACATTATAGAAACCATGATCACTATAGAAATCATAGATATAAGCTGCAGATAAATGCAATACATTTGAGAAAGTAATTCATAATTAATCAATTGAACAATCAATTACAAGACTGTGAACTAATGGCTAATTTGCATGGCAAAGAGTTTTAAAAACTTAGGGGCTAAAGTGATCGTGAGAGCTGGTGTGGCAGGAGAAAGTTTACGGTGACTACCGAAACCAGGATGAATGATACTTGTACAGCAGCAAATGGAGTAGGTTAAGGAGAAATGGAATGGATCTGAAGTGAGAGGAAAAAGAAACAGTCGTCAGCATATGTATTTGTTTCATGTGGCTGCTGTAACAAATTACCACAAACCAGATGGTTTAAAACAGCAGAAACTTATTCTCCCATCCTTCTTGTGGCCAGAAGTCTGAAATTAGTATCACTGGGCCAAAAGGTGACAGCAGGACTGCCTTCCATCAAAGGCTCTAAGGGACAATCCATTTCTTGTGTCTTGTAGCAAACCAAGGTGCTACAGGCATCCTTGGTTTGAAGCCGAATCCCTATAATCTCTGCCTCTATGGTTTCATTAATTCCTCTTCTGTTTCTCTTCAATCTCCCTCTGCCCTTCTCTTATAGTCCAGAATAACCTCTCCATCTCAAGATCCTTAATCACATATGCCAGGATAGATTTATTTATTTTTCCACATAAGGTAACATTTAGAGATTTCAGGGATTGAAAATCAGGTCTGCAGAATTTGTGGACCATGATTCAGCCTACCCCAGCAGACAACTCTAGGAGATAGCAATGAGACTGAGCTAAGCCTGCAACCAAAGGAGGTTTATTGAGGAAAGGGAAGCAGTTAACCTAGATACAAAAAAATGAGACTACTTTATAAATTACCTTGAAATCCAAAGTAATTTGCATTTGACAACATAATAGATGATATCTCAATCTATTTTGTCCTGAAGATTCCTTTTCCAATAACATATCATCATTCTACAAATTTCCCCTAGATATTTTTAACTTACTAATTTTTGAGTACTTTAGTCTAAGTGTAACACATATTGTGGGGGCCCTGTCCAGAGAACACTGGATGTTCAAGGCCAATCTGAGTGTGGGAATCCTAATCAGGATGTTCAAGGCCAAGTTGCCATAGACAGGTGCAAGGACACGGCAGTTTCACTGTATGCACTTCACAAGCATGCCCTTTTATAAACCAAAAGATTGATGTCACTATTTGGCTGGAAGCCTCTTTTGTCTAAGTTAGTATAAAGTATATTACTGACGAGCCAGTGTGGCTGGCTTCTGTATAGCTCCTATGTTTGGGGGGCTGCATTGTAGGGAAGATGTATTACTGACAAGCTGGTGCTGGCTGTTTTTGCTAGGATGGCTCCTGTGTTTGCTAATATATTAGCAAGGACTGCTTTGCTGGACTGCTTAGTAGCAATGGTGATTCGGCCTGCAATAAAGACTCCCTTATATAGCCTACAACTTCTCATGTCTTCTCTGTCTTCTAAGACCCAGCATCCAGGGAGGTCCAGCCCCTGGCAGAGGAACTCGGACCCAACAGTTCGTGGAGTGGAGCAGGATTCAAGGAATGAGTACTCTAACACATATATCACTTATTTAATCCCCATAATGTCTCAGTGAGTAAAATGTCAATATATACCTGATTTTACAGAGGAGACAAGTGAGACATAAACAGGGAAGTAATGTGCCCAATGTCACACAGTTATTAGATGGGAGAGACAGGGCTAAGACATTCAGTTTTGCCCTGCCAGTGTGGCTCAGTGTTTGATCTTCGACCTATGAACCAGGAGTCGCAGTTTGATTTTCAGTCGGAGCAAATGCCCAGGTTGTGTAATCAATCCCCAGTAGGGGGCATAAAGAGGCAGCTGATCAATAATTCTCTCTCATCATAGATGTTTCTATCTCTCTCTCCCTCTCCCTTCCTCTCTCTGAAATCAATAAGAAACTTATTTAAAAAAATAAATAGTATCATTTCAAAATTTAAAAAAAAGACACTCAGTTCTGCTTCAGAGCCCTTACTTAATAACTCAATAGCGTAATGCAACGACAGTAAACTGTCTCCCTATGGAGTTCTCTCTCCCTCTCCCTTGCTCTCTCTGAAATCAATAAGAAACTTATTTAAAAAATAAATAGTATCATTTCAAAATTTTAAAAAAAGACACTCAGTTCTACTCCAGAGCCCTTACTTAATAACTCAATAGCGTAATGCCATGACAGTAAACTGTCTCCCTATGGAGCGTGGCACCTGGAATATAGTACATGCTCAGTAAATGGGAGCTCATTTTTTAAAACTTTTGACTTGCACCTATGTATATATTTACACGTAGACAATCAGAGATTCTTTCTGTCTTAGTTTTCTCATTGGTATGATTAGAAGAATGAATCTCATTGTTTTCTCCTAAATCACAAATTTTCTGAGGACACCACTATGGTGTTTATAGACTTATCTCCAAAAAGGTACTTTGAATTTTTTTCAATGAATTAAGCTATGGCAGTTCTCCTTAATCTATCTGAGAGTATGGAATATATAAACATTTTATGGTGAATACTTGTTAATTAGGCATGGAACTCAAAATAATTAGTTATCATATAAAGCAATTTCCACTTTCCCTAAGGGCATACCATTTAACACACTTAGTATCTGTGTACACCTGGTTATTTGTCCATAACCCATGCTTTTTAAAGACAGTTAATTCAACAAAATGATCCTAGATGATGGTGTCTTCATATGTGAATAGTTTGACCTTTAGGATTTTTGTGTCTGAAAGAGTGCATTTTGATACATAAAATGTCATCTGCTTGAACATTACTCCAAAATTCAGTCAAAATAATGTGGAGATTTATTTTTATTTATTTTTTAACTGAAGTCTTGCCAGCCTAATTATAATTAAATTTAACAAAAGGTTATTGGAATTTACTCTGTCAAGTACTATAGGACCTGAGCATAAAAACAAACAAACAAAAAACAGCATCCAGATTTTCACAGTTGCAAATGTATATCCATATACACATACTATACAAAGCAGGGTGAGATTGTGTGTGTGTGTGTGTGTGTGTGTGTGTGTGTGTGTAGAAGTATTGATTAGGAAAAGAAAGAAAACCAGAGGTTATAAATTGCTGACAGGTCCAAATAACTGAAGATGAAATTAAGATCAATAAGGCAGATTGCATAGTATTGTCACTGACAGCAATCAAGGGGGAGTAGAATCATGCCCACTAAACTGGAATAACAGCATTACCTTTGGAAAGTTTTAAAACATTTTTAAAATTACTATTTTTTTTTACAGTTCTATCAACCCTGCTAAAACTTAGAACCATGCTTAAAAGATTAAAGGGGGAGAATAAAGCAGCAACAAGGAACTCTTCCTTGATCAAAAACTTGATCACACACACACACACACACACACACAAACAAACAAAAAACAGTTTGAGTCAAACCAAAGTCAAGTCTCTGACACAATTACAGATTCTAAATACAGATTGGTGAAGGAAAATATATGATTGTTTGGGACCCATTTACGTGTGGAGTTTATAGAAGATGGTGTCAATATGCCTCTTTTACTTTTTTTATTGAATACAGAATGTAGCCACACCTAAGAAAACTGAAAAGGTTTTTCACCTTGGAAAGGTGATTTTATAATACCATGAAGATAGTAAAGTTTTCTTGACCTGGATTTTAAAGTTGGAATAATGTTTGAGCTTCCCAGACATAAAATCTGCTTGTTTATGGTTGTAGTTGTTTTTATGGAAAGGATAGATGCATATATTTAAAACTCCACTAAATTTAATGTTATGCAATTTGTTCTATTACCCAATTTATTAAAATATAGTTTAGAATGTTGGCTAACAAAATAAAGTATAATAAATAGACGATTAAGTGACTTTAAAAAACAAACCCCACTAGTTTTAATTTTTAAGATATTAAACACATTCTATATTAACAATGATCCATAGTACATATGTCACAAATAAGATGCAAGATGATTTTTCTGTAATGAGATGATGTGAGAGTAAACTATCCGAGAATAATGGGCTAGCATCATGGCGTTATAGACACAGACATTTGTTTTTTGTGGCTATGCCTTCTCTATGACACAGCCCTCATTTAAGTGGTCCAAGGCTATCTGTTGCCATGCCTACACTCTTTTTCACAAAAATATGTTTATTGATTTTCAGAGATGGTAAGGGAGAGGGAGGGGAAGAGGGAGAGGGAGAGGGAGAAGGAGAGGAAGAGGGAGAGGGAGAGGGAGAGAGAGAGAGAGAGAGAGAGAGAGAGAGAGAGAGGCATCTATGAGAGATACGTAGGCTGCCTCCTGCACTTCTAAAACTGGGATGGAGTTGCAACCCTGGCACTGAGAATCGAATATGTGACCTCTTGGTTGAATATGGGATGATGCTCAGCCAATTGAACCACATTGGCCATACCTGTACTCTTAAAGAAAGAGAAAGAAGGGAAAGGATGGTCGAGCTGTTCTCTTAGGAATACATCCTGAAATTTCTACTCACCAGTATATCTCATTGTATGAGCCAGCACTTTATATGGCCACACTTAGTTACAAGGAAGGTTGAAGAATGCTATGTGACAAACTTCAATTTCCATTTTCTACAGGAAAACAGGATGACACATACTGAGTGCAAAGTAGCAGCTTCTACCACAACAATTGTCACATTGTATTGAAGGTGGTATTTCTTGATAATTCAAAGTTTCTGACACTTGATAATTAGATGACACCTTGAGGTTTTGCCGGCAGCTCAAAACCAAGCCATTGTGGAAATATTTACTGTTCACTTCAGCTGAGGGGAGATGGGGTTGGTGTTTAGCTGGAGAGGGAAGGGATGTAAGTTTTATCCTTTTCTATGACTTAGCCCATGATGGAGATTCTAAGCCACAATAACATGTGTAATAATTTTAAACTCATTTGGGCCCTGAGGAAATTTTTTTTATTATTATTTTACATAAACATAAACAAGGATGACTTACCATTATGGAAATTTATATACAAACTTTTCAAATATTTCTTGCTCTCCCTCTTTGGTGTCCATTGGTTATATTGTACCAGTTGCTTAAATGTAAAAGCAGAAAATAACAATTTTTAATATAATAAATAAATGTGTAAATTAAAAGCATAAACTAACATGGTAGAATTTCTAATAGAGAGGAGCAGGCAGCTGTTGGACAAAGCTTCCTTTGATATTGAAGCCAGCTAGCGGATTTGGTGGACTTGTAGGAAAAATGCATGACTTCACCTGGTCAACTAGCATTTTTGCCTTTAACTGGGCTCTGTGGTATCCCATAGAAGGCTTCCCCTGCCAACTGTGCCACCTGGACTAACCGTGGCCCATGTAACCCATTGCATTTGCATATTTTTCAAGTATGATTTGAAGCTGAACTGAATCTTTTTACTTTATACTGACAAAAGAAAGAGCTTTGTCTATAAAACCAGTATCTTTACAGAAAAACAGGTCCATGTAGCTGTCAGAATCATGCACAGCTAAGGAAGTGCTGTGATAAATGGAATATCCTTAAAAGAAGTGGCTAGTGCCATAATTACCTGCAAAGAACTACCCTGTGACAGTGTCCAACTGATTAAAGACCCATTCTCCCCACTAGTCACAGCCCAACCTCATTCATTTTGATCTGTAATACATGATCATATGAGCAAAAGCCATGAGATATTTTTTAAAAGGGCCAGAGGCTTACTTTTGTTTGTGTGTTTGTTCACAACAATGTACCTCCACAAGCAGAGAGCAAATTAAAATAATAATAAGGCTGTTGATACAGCAATAGAATTCATAGGAAAAGCAGTTATAGTTTCTCTAAGAACACATTAACAGAAAAATGCAAGATATCATTTTGGTAAGGGATAAAATTAATTCCAGAAGGTATAGAGAAGCCAGACAACCTCCCAAATCATTTATCAAAATGCCTGCAGTTCCCATTTCAAGCCACATGAAGCAACAATAAATATTTGCAAAGTAAATTAATCTGTACCCAGAGTATTTTAATAAATAAAAGGTTAAAAGATCATAGTACAAAGCTTTTAGCTCTTGCCAAATTCTGTAAGATTTGATTGCAAAGGAGAAAAAGTTAACATAATGGAAATAAAAATGCAAAGAGCTTTTGAAGGAAAACTGGCCCTATTCATTTTATATGCATACTTTTAATTCAATTTGAATCATAAAATGGTCACGTAATATAAATTGCAGCAGGTAATTAGTTACAAAAACATAGACCTAAAATTTTCATTTTGATTAGTAGTGGCAAGAATAAAAACAAACAAACAAATAAACAAACAAAAAAAAAACTTTAAAAATGCTTAGGGTCCTAGACGGTTTGGGTCACTGGATAGAGCATTGGCCTGAAGACCAAAGGGTTCCGTGTTCAATTTTGGTCAAGGGCAGGTAACTTGGTTGCTAGCTCATCACTAGTCCAGGCCCTGGTCGGGGCTCATGCAGGAGGCAACCAATCGATGTGTTTCTCTCACATCAATGTTTCTCTCTGTCTTTCCTTCTCTCTTCCACTCTCCCTAAAAATCAATGGAAAAGTGTCCTCCAGTGAGGATTAACAAAACAAAACAAAACAAAATGCTTAGGACCAGCCCAGCCAGCCTGGCTCAGTGGCTGAGCCTTGACCTGTGAACCTAACTAGTTTGCTCAGTGGTTAGAGTGTTGGCCCTTTGACTTATGGGTAAGGTGTTCGATTCTGGTCAAGGGCACTAACCTCATTTGCAGGCTGGATCCCTGGCACTGGTAGGGTCATGTGAAGGAGGCAACCAATCAATGTTTCTCTCTCTGTGTCTCTCCCCCTATGTTCCACTCTCTCTAAAATCAATGGGAAAATTATCCTCGGGTGAGGATTAACTACAACGAACATGCTCAGACCAGATAGTCAAATGTTTATTTTCCTAAATTGCAGTGGAAAGTTAAAGAAATTTTCAGTTGGAGAAAAAGTTTTTGTAGAAACTAATTAGGATAATTTCTTTATTTCTGTGTTCCATCTGTCCCCAAATTGAGTACACAAAGGCTGTATAAAAGTTTACTGAATCATATAACAAAAACATTTATTCTGAAACAGTATTTGTACAATTCTGGTCCATTTCTTTTTATTAAAATCAAGGATTTTCACCCTAGCCAGTTTGACTCAGTGGGAAGCATCAGCCTGCAGACTGAAGGGTCCCAGGTTAGATTCAGGTCAAGGGCACATGCCTGGGTTGGGGGCTCCATCCCCAGTGTGGGGCGTTCAGGAGGCAACAAATCAATGATTCTCTCTTATCATTCATGTTTCTATCTCTCTCTCCTTCTCTCTTCCTCTCTGAAATCAATAAAAATATATATTTTTAAAAAACCAAGGATTTTCATAATATAAATTAGAGTTTGTCACTAATCATATTAGAAATGACTGAAAAATTTACAATGGAATTTCTATAGCCTGAGAAATTCCCCTTGTGGCTGTTCATAGTTTATATTTATATGTTTGAGAAACCAGAAACAAAAATCTATAGCCCAATGAATGGTTTAAAAATGCAGCTTCAGGCTACTCTATATAATCCTAATGTGTACCGGAAATTCTAATTTGTTCAAGGCAGCCTATCATGTGTTAAAGTGAATTTGATACTTGTAGTGCCCTTTTAATTTTTTTTTAATGACCGAATTTAATCAATATTAACAAAAGCTTAAATAAATTATCAATTTTCTCCTTTACACCCACTTTTTCCAACCCTGTATAAACCATAATATGCAACTCAAATAAATAAGCCCAGTAAATAAAATATATAATGCTGATGATATATGGGAAAAAAATTTTTGAAAAATGCTATCAAAATGTTATAAGGAGAGATATGACCTAGAAATTGATTAAAATACATAATATGTTCCTAGAATCATTATATTCTTTTTATATTTCAGTAATCAATACAAAGATGTTTTCTTGCTTAAATATACATAGCAGTGTATTTTTATTTTATAGGACATAATTTTATATTGGAAATACATCTAATAAAACAAAATGCATCAGTTCATATTTCAACAGTGATGAATTTCAATTTTAATATTATTTTGAATCTTGATTAGGTCTCAGATTAGACTATACATTTTTTTTATTCTTCCTCTTATACATGGAGCTCACCCAGTGTACTATGTGTACTGGTTGACAGCTCTCGCCCAGGGCACACTCAGATAGTTGAGTAATCTGAAGAAGACTAATGCATGTAAGATGATTTATCCTGATTATTTGAACAAGTGAATGTACCTATACCATAGGCTTGCCCTTTGCAATAACAGATGTTTCAGTTAAGTTTTTGGCTGGTGTTATACAACTGGAGATTCAAGATTATTGATGCCAAATATAATGTTACTTTTTAAGAGAATACCCATGTCATGTGTGTGGTTGTGGTTGGAATAGACTAGATGGAAAGACCCTGAGTTTTAGCTGAAACTTCAGCCAGAAGTTTAATTTAACCATTTAAAAATTATCATTAAGGTTCATGCCCATAAAATTGATAACTTTCATTTATTTTAGCTATAGTTGTCTTACACTAGACTGAGTATTGATTAAAAATTAAATTTGCAACCCTGGCCAGGTAGCTCAGTTGGTTAGAGTGTTGTCTGGATATGCCAAGGTTGCTGGTTTGATCCCCAGTCAAGGCACATTCAAGAATCCACCAATGAATGGATGGATAGGTGGAACAACAAATTGATGTTCACTCTCTTCCTCCTTTTTTTTCCTCTCTAAAAAAATCAATAAAATAAAATTTAAAAAAGAAGTAAATGTACAAATAGTTTATGATGAGACTTATATTCTTGTCACAGTTGGGAGCTAAGATTCTTCACAATGTAAGGCAGGGAAAGGAAAACCAAAGCCAGGGTCAGGACTTTCCAAAGTCTGAATTCTGAATCTGTTCAAGATGAAAACTCACTAAGGGGATTAGTTAAGTCAGGAATATGTTGCCATTACATATACATCTTCAAGTTTATTGGTTTTTAAATAAGACCAAGTATAATTTTTTAAGCTCATTCTGTGATACAACCATGTAATTAGATCTGAAGAGATTTAGATGAATCTAGGTTAGGCAAGTGGTAAAGGTTATTGAAGACCTATGGGGAGAAGCAGAATAAATGGGTCCTCTCAAATTAGATATTAGACATGATCCAAGACAAAGTGTACTCATCATGGATTCTATTCCACCACGCTGCTTTCCTCCCACGTAGTCTAGTCACTTTACTACCAACTTCTCAGGCACCATTACTCCGCTGTTCTTCCATTGCCCAAACTGTCTTCTTCTTTCAGGATTTCCATTCCTTGCCACTAAGGAAAACTTGTTTCTTGTGGCCCCTATTTTCCTTAGGCCATGTTCTGATTGCTAAGTTGGTGGTCCATTACTTTGACAAATGAAGACTTCACGGTGTTAACTCAAATTCATTTAAGCTTTTGGGCATCTAAACCAAATTCATAACAGATCCTATGGGGATTATAAAGAAGAGGTGTGAATCTAATTTTCCAATGGCTAACCTAACTGGATTGGTGGCCATTCCTTTCTTCTCTCTCACATTAGACAAAGAAAGAGCCTGAAGGGAATGACCCTCATTAATGTGTGTGTGTGTGTGTGTGTGTGTGTGTGTGTGTGTGTGTTTAAGGGCAAAACACACACACACTGTTTTTTCTCTTAGAGTTAACATAAAAAGAGCACTGTATTGCAAGATTTTATAGCTCAGTCTTAGCAGTAAGATTGGGCTAAGGCCTTGCTTATGTATTGTTTATTAAATATAGCTGTTTCTAAATGCTTATAATTTAATACTGATCTTTCTTCCATTAATTATCACACAGAGACAAGTGTTTACAATAAAGAAGAATAATTGACAATTTAAATTATTATATTCTATTTTTAGTGAAAAACAGCCATTTAGTCATTTGTAGATTTAGGTAGTGATTGATATATGTGTGTGTGTATGTGTATGTTTAAATAGTAACATGTCAAAGAATTTGTGTCTAAAATTCCCAGTATGGAGTAATCCATAAAATTGACATGTCTGTAAAATTTCAGTGCATTATTTCTTACTAACAGTGAAAATGTGCCTAATGAAGGCAGATTTAGTTAAAGTAAATCATAGCATTTCCACGGCAAATGTAATCATCATCTTCACAATTAATTTATTAATTCATATTGTTTAGCTTAAGCATTATCTAGTAATGTCTTTAGACATTTGCCTAAAGCCTTTTAAAAAGAATCTGATTTGATAAAATTATTCACAATAGTCCACCCCTGTTATCTAAAACTGTTGCTCCAAACTCTCTGTTATATGATCTAGAATCTTACTTAAAGTTTTGGCACTGCCATGGTCAGCTTTTATGAAGACACTAGAGCCCCGATGCACAAAATTCACGCAAGGGGCTCGGCCCTCGCAGTTGCAGCAGCTTGCCTTGGCCCTTGCAGCCCTGGCTTACTCTGGAAGCCAGTCTGGAAGGTCGTTTGGCTGTCCAGTCTAATTAGCATATTACACTTTTATTATTATAGATATAAACATGAAAGACAGCGTTTTGTTACACAGTAGTAAGTAGTACGAAAGCTTTCTTCTCCCCCTTTAGCCTTGTATCCACAATTGTAATTGGATTGCTGATATGAAAAATGAAAATAAAATTAATATTTCAAATTAACATGTTATGCTATCATTTCATTATTTTCTCATATTTTAAAACATCCTAAGCACAAGTCAATTCAATATTAAAAGGGAGAATCAATAATTCAAAATCTCATGAAACCAATAAGAAATAAGCAATTAGGATTCTGATATTAAGGAGTGATTGTAAAACGGACTCAAACTGCATATTATTAAATATAGTTTAGATAATTTATTACTTCCGAAGGAATTCCACTTGCTGATCAATAAGTGAAATGTCTTGATTTAAGACAGAAATGTTTACTTTTGCATTTGTTTGGTGTAGTATACCCGGTCACTGCTGGATTTTGAAAGTACAAATCATTTAAGTATCTTTCCTCAGCGACCTTATATCTTCTTCTGAAATGAAATATATTCTCGCTGAAATATAATCACTGGGCCAACCACTGGATGTTTAATCTTGGAGAAAGTGAGTTTCCCTTGTTATGCGATGGGGCTGAGCAGCAGCAGTTACTTTTATTCTTTCTCATGTCCTCCTGCTTCATTTGAGAGAAAAGTTGAGGACTATCCACCGGATTGCCTATAATGTCAAATGATGCAAATGCCTTTAAAAAGTGCACTACGCCTTCAGTTCTCAAACCTGCTGAAGTCAGCAGTACTTTAATTTTATAAATATCTTCACTTTTTAAGTTACTATAAAATATGTCCCACCCTGACCAGTTTGGCTCAGTGGATAGAGCATCGGCCTGCGGACTGAAAGGTCCCAGGTTCGATTCCGGGCAAGGGCATGTACCTTGGTTGCGGGCACATCCCCAGTGGGAGGTGTGCAGGAGGCAGCTAATCGATGTTTCTCTCTCATCGATGTTTCTAACTCTCTATTCCTCTCTCTTCCTCTCTGTAAAAAATCAATAAAAGATATTTAAAAAAAAAAATATGTCCCAGAAAAACAGAAATGCACTGCCAAATAGGATGCCCTCACACCTACTATTCTACTTTTAAGTATTTTAGTGGTTTTTAAAATAATTTCATGGTAATTATAATACGAGGATAAGCCATTAGAATGAGATGTCTGAGTGATCCATCAGGCAAAGACAGCTTGCTTAAGGCCTTGTAAAAAATGTTTAAGAGTGCAATAAAATTTTAGCAAATAAAAAGGACACAAGTAAATTATTTGTATTGTCTTCACTTTAAGTATTTTCCCCTCCTATTTCTGAAATTCAGTAATGGATTTGAATTTTTTATATGATTATCTAGTGAGAAATAAAATATCTTAAATGTTATGCCACTTAATGTAAATGCATCCTTAGAAGCTAATTTCTATTTTTTTAAAATAAAGTTCCAGGAACTTTCTCTTCTTCCTGAGTGGGGGACCATGCTTATCTAATGTACAGTACATGCAAGCATTCTGTATAAAATGAACAAATAACAAATTATATAAATTAAGTTACATCCCTAACACAATTGCTGAAGTAAACTTATTTTAAGAAATATATTTTGTATTTAATGTTTATTTGTGCCTCCAAATAAACATGCACTTGTTATTTTAAAAACTCATTCAAATGGAACACTCTGATTTTAACTATATGTAATTCATATGTTTAAAAGATTGCCCAAACTACATTCTGATTTTAACTCTAAGTAGCATTTTAGTATTCCACAGAATAAGAGATGATGGCATCATTAAAAGAAGAAACCTAGTTCACAAATTGTATAATTATGTTATTCAATGGTAAAATGTTAGCATTCCAACATGAGCAATAGTTCACACAATCATACACATGTCCACATAACCACAGCATCTGCAAGAGGTAGATAAGTATGACCTAATGAATAAAAAATTGTGTGTTCTAAGATGGAACTATGATTTATAATAGTTTCAGATTATGGTACAGAAGCAATGTGGATACAATTTAGTGGAATGTTCTCATTTGGTAGATAAGGGAAAGAACTCTGAGAACACTTAATGGGAAGAAAGTGTTGCAGATCTAAAATTAAATTAAAACTCAAATTTTATGCCCATGGTTCCATCTCCATATCAAATGTCATAAAAATATAGTTTTAATTATTTTTTATTGTAGTAAAATATACATAACATAAAATTTAACATTTTAACCTTTTTAAGTATATAGTTCAGTGGTATTAAGTACATTCACATTGTTGTGCAACCATCACCTACATTCATCTCCAGAATTCTTTTATCTTACAAAACAGAAACTCTATATTTATTAATTAATAACATCCTATTGACCACACTTCTCTGCTCCTACAACCATCATTTTACTTTATGTCTCTATGAATATAACTATAAATAACTCATATAAGTGGAATTATATTATTTGGATTATATTCCTTAGCATATGTCCTCAAGGGTCATCCATGTTGTAGCATGGCCCAGACTTTCTTTCCTTTTTTTATAAATTTATTTTTTAATTAAAGTTCATGTGAAATGTATTAGTTTCAGGAGTACAACTATGTGATTAGACATATACTTTCAGAAGTGTTCACCTAAATAAGTCTAGTACCCTTCTAATCCTATATAATAAAAACCTAATATGCTAAGTTTCCGGTCGTCCAGTAGGTCGTTCGACCAATCAAAGCATAATATGCTAATGATATGCTAAGGCCACTCAACCGCTTGCTATGATGTGCACTGACCACCAGGGGGCAGACATTCGACTGGTCGACCAGTCATTATGACATGCACTGACCACCATGGGATAGATGCTCCAACCGGTAGGTTAGCTTGCTGGTGGGGTCCGGCCAATCGGGACTGCCTGAGATGGGCCAGATATGCCCTGGTGCCCTCTGCGGCCCCTTCCCACTGGCCAACCTTCTGTGTCCCTCCCTGGCCCCGATCGTGCACTGGTGGGTTCCCTCGGCCTGGCCTGCTCCCTCTCGCAATCTGGGGCCCTTGGGGGATGTCAGAGAGCCAGTTTTGGACCAACGGCAGAATGACCAGTCACTATGACATGCACTGACCACCAGGGGGCAGACGCTCAATGCAGAAGCTGCCCCCTGATGGTCAATGCGCTCCCGCAGGGGAAGTGCTGCTTAGCCAGAGCCTGGCTTACGGTTGGTGAGCACAACGGAGGTGGCGGGAGCCTCTCCTGCCTCTGCAGCAGCACTAAGCTGTCAGTTGGACATCCCCGAGGGCTCCACGACTGAGAGAGGGCACCGGCCAGGCTGAGGGACCCTCCCAAGTGCATGAATCTCATGCCTCTAGTACCATACATAGTTATTGTAATATTATTGACCATATTCCTTATGCTGTACTTTACCTACCTGTCATTTTATAAAGGCAGATTTAGTTAAAGTAAATCATAGCATTTCCACGGCAAATGTAATCATCATCTTCACAATTAATTTATTAATTCATATTGTTTAGCTTAAGCATTATCTAGTAATGTCTTTAGACATTTGCCTAAAGCCTTTTAAAAAGAATCTGATTTGATAAAATTATTCACAATAGTCCACCCCTGTTATCTAAAACTGTTGCTCCAAACTCTCTGTTATATGATCTAGAATCTTACTTAAAGTTTTGGCACTGCCATGGTCGGCTTTTATGAAGACACTAGAGGCCCGATGCACAAAATTCACGCAAGGGGCTGGGCCCTCGCAGCAATATTATTGACCATATTCCTTATGCTGTACTTTACATACCTGTAACATTTTATAAACTTGCAATTTGTACTTCTTAATCCCTTTCACGATTTTCATCCATCCCCCCAAACTCTTCCTATCTGAAGACAATTTGTTCGGTATGTATGACTTTGTTTCTGTTAAGTTTGTTTGTTTATTTTGTTTTGTAGATTCTACATATAAAAGAAATCATGAAATTTATTTGTTCTGACTAATTTTACTTAGTGTGATACACTATAGGTCCATACATGTTTTTGCAAATAGTAAGATTTCATTTTTTTTCATGGCTGAGTAATATTCAATTTTATATATGCACCACTTCTCTATCTACTCATCTACTGATGGGCACTTGTTGTTGCCATATCTTTGCTATTGCAAATAATGCTAAAATAATGTAAGGGTACATATATCTTTTTAATTAGGGTTTTGTATTTCTTTGGATACATACTCAGAAGTAAAAATGCTGGGTTACAGGGTATTTCTATTTTTAAATTTTAGAGAAAACTGTATACTGTTTTCCATAGTGACTGCAGCAATTAACAGTACACAAGTGTTCCCTTTAATCCCAACCATGCCAACACTTGTTGTTTGTTGATTTATTGATGATAGTCATTCTGACAGGTGTGAGGTGATATCACATTGTGGTTTTGATTTTTATTTCCCTGATGATTGGTGATGTTGAGTGTCTTTTCTTATGCTCACCAGCCATCTCTTTGTCCTCTTTGGAGAAAGGTCTATTCAGGTTTTCATTCCACTTTTTTAAAATCTTTTGAAAATAGTTTATATTTTTTTTCTTTATCGATTAAGGTATTACATATGTGTCCTTGTCCCCCCATTGCCCCACTCCACTTTTTAATTTGATTAGTTCACATGTGTTCTCTGTGTTAAGTTGTATGAGTTCCTTATATATTTTGGAACTCCTTATCAGATGTATCATTGGCAAATACCTTCTTCCATTCAGTAAGTTTCACAGCTGGGTGTTTGGGGCACTCCTATTTCCAGCACTGATGCTCTGGGATAGGGACCCATCACTCAAAAAGGAGACATCTCCAGCTGAGATATCCCTTGCAATTCCTAAGATTCCTAATCGCAATGCCACGTGTGTGGGGCTTGCCCATTCTGCATCTCCATCCACCTATCTGTCTCATTGTGGCATCTTCTTTACATTCTCAGTTACAAGAATTTTGTTTGACTACTCTGCAGGTTGTTCTTGATAGTTATTCTATTATTCAGTTGTAATTTTGATGGAGTCATGGAAGGAGGAAAGCATAGAGTTACCTCTTTGCCATTTTGACCATCTATATAATAAAGAGGTAATATGCAAATTGGTCCTAATGGCATCATAGTGATGACCAATTTGCATATTAACAGGCCAGCAGGAGGCTGCACCGTAGCAGGGGGGCTTTCTGTGCCCTGGCACTCCTAAGCCAGCAGGTGGACAACCTCTGAGGGGTCCTGGACTGCAAGAAGGTGCAGGCTGGGCTGAGGGCCTTCCCCCCAGTGCATGAATTTCATGCACTGGGCCTCTAGTATAAATATAACGTTTGAATGTAGTACTTGCAAATGTTTCTCTGATTGTTGAAGAAACTGAGACACAGGAAATTAAATAGCCTATATTAAAATACATAGCTAACAATATAATACTGTCCCTTGAAATGTTTCACCAAAAAGCCAGTGACCTTGAGACTCCAGATTCTGCTAACTATGTAGGAAGCTGAAAATAACATCATAACATCACTCTCATATTTACACCAGTAAAAACAGCAAGCTCCCTGAACAATTGGCAGATAACAAAAATTCACTTTAACCTATTGGGTAAGTGTAAGGCAATCAACTAACCCAAGTGTGAACAAATCCAGGCACCTCTAAGGAAGCAAGCATTTGTTTAAATATGGTAAGTGCCACCAGGCAGAAGTAAGATGAGTTCAGCTCAATAGGATGAGTGTGGGATATTGAGAGTATATGGAACCCAGGAAGTTGCAGACACATTGGGATATTGCAGCCACTCTCATACTTTTCTCCACATACCTCACTGAGTACTCAAAAATTGTTTGGAGGATGACAGGAGAATAAGGAATGTGTCTCCCATTATGCAGACAGGGGAAGAGGAATGTAACTTCCTTAGGAAAAACACAAGTCCTACCTGGTATGTTTTCTCCTGTCTCGGCAAGAGAAAAGATGCCTTAATCCTCTGGAGAAAGTGAAAAAAAAATGTTATAATACTTTAGGACTCTGGTGGATATCCACTGCAGTGGGGAGATAGGACAAGAAAAGATTCTCTTTCCCTAGCTGAGCAGAAAAATAAATACAATGGTAAGCTCTAGACCTACTGCTGATATCAAGGTAAGATCACTGAGAAAGCACTGAATTTAAAACCAGGGACACAGTATGTCCCTAAGAGGCATAGTCAGAACAACAGGAAACATCTCACTAACTTCCCACCAGGCTAACAAGTGTTGACCAACAAGTCACAGTGATCAAATGTTAGAAGAGAATAATAACATGGAAAAGTTCCTCTGTGAGGCAGAAAGCAAGTCCTAGAGCTGAGGCTGAACAGACACTGAGAAAAATCTTCAGGTTAACAAGCCCCTATTATAAGTACAAGTTATCAACAGAGGAGTCTAAAGCCTGTGATGTACTGAGGATAAACACATGCACAACAAATCTCAGCCACACTAAAGGGCTAGCAGAAAGAAAGACATGCCCCTTTCTATTCATAAAAACAAACACCTGTATACCTCAGTTTCTACTGTCCTACACAATCACCATCTTCTAATAACAAAAATAATATAAAGATATAAAAAAATTCAAGAGATACAAAAAGGTGTTAAGAGCCAACGAAGTCAACAGAACCAGACATACAATGAACCAGATATTGGAACTATGGTTAATGGTTAATATGTTAACTTTTGAAAATGGTGAATAACATGTATGATCAAATGGATAATTACATCAGAGTTATGCAAAATATTAAAATATCTGAAATATCTCCTTTTTAAAATTACAAACAGGGGTAAAAGTAATAAAAACCTAAATAAATAGAGAATTATACTGCGTCAATTGTGTTCCCTCCAAAATGTATTTGTTGAATTCCTTACTCCCAGTACCTCACAATGTGACTACGTATATTTAGTGAAGGAGTCTTTAAAGATGTAATAAGTAAAAAGGAGGTCATTGAGTTGGGCCCTCATACAACATAACTGGTGTCCTTATTAAAAGAGAAGATTAAGGCTCAGACACAAACAGAGGGAAAAACATGTGAAGATACAGTGAAAAGGCCACCCACTACAAGACAGAGAGTAGCCTCAGCAGAAATCACCCTGTGATCTTAGAGTTAGACTCCAGAATTGTGAGAAAATAAAGCTTTGTTGTTTAAGCCTCCCAGTCTGTGGTACTAGGTTATGGCAGCTCTAGCAAACCAATAAAGACACCATAATTGTGGATTTGAAAATTCAATAATATGAACATGTCAATTTTATTCATACAAATCTATGTACTCACAATTTTGATTAATATACTAGTAGGAATTTTATAGATATTGACAAACTGATTCTAAAATTTATACAGAACACAAGATAACTAAAATATTCAATATGATCTGAAGAAGAAGAAAAACAAAGGGGGAAGACTTGTACTACCTGATTTAAGGACTCATATTTCTCTCCAATAAATGGTGTTTGGAAAACTGGATATTGATATTCAAAAGAGTGATATTGGACCACTATCTTATACCACTCAGAAAAATGAACTCAAATGGATTAAAGACTTAAATGTAAGATGCAAAATTATAAAACTACTAGAATAAACATTAGGGGAAAGAAACAACCTCCTTGACATTGATATAGGCAATGATTTCTTTGGGGATATAACTCCAAAAGCATAAGCAATGGAAGCAAAAATAAACAAATGGGTCTACATCAAATAAAAAAGCTTCACACACACAAACATAATCAATATAATAAAAAGGCAACCTACAGAATGGAAGAAAAAAAATAACAAACCATTTATCTGATATGGGGTTAATATACAAAATATGTAAAAAAATATTGTAAAACTCGATAACAAACCCATTTATCTGATATGGGGTTAATATACAAAATATGTAAAAAACAAATATTGTAAAACTCAATAACAAACAAAACAGACAAAGGACTTTATTTTTTTTTAAAGAAGACATACAAATGGCTGATAGGTACATAATCAACATAACTAATCATGAGGGAAATTCAAATCAAAATCCCAATGAGATATCACCTCTCACCTATGCTATTGCCAAAAGGACAAGCATTGTTAATGAGAATTTAGAAAAAAAGAGAATCCTGTACTCTGTTAGTGGGAATGTAAATTGATACAGCCTCAATGAAAAACAGTATAGAGGATTCTACCATATGATATAGGAATTCCACTTCTGAGTACATGTCCAAAGGATGTTAAACACTATCTGGAAGAGATATCTGCACCACCATGTTCATTGCAGCATTATTCACAACAGACAAGACACAAAAACAAAAATGTTTATCAACACATTAATGGATAATGTTTCATTACACACACACACACACACACACACACACACACACACACACACACAGAGAGAATGGAATATTATTCAGCCACAAGAAGGAAGGAAACCCTTTTAGCAATCACATTGATAGACCTTCAGAGCATTATGCCAATGAATAAATCAAATAAACACAAGTATTGTATGTTCTCATTTATGTGCGATCTAAAAAAGCCAAACTCTTAAAATAGAGAGTCTAACTGGGGGTTTGAGGAAATGGGAAGATGTTGGTCAAATGGTACAATATTTCAGCAATAAGATGAATAAATTCTGTAAATCTAATGTAGAACATGGTGATTAAAATGAACAATAGTGTGTTACATACTTGAAAGTTGTTATGAGACTAAATCTTCAATGGTATCACCACACATCCAAAGAGTAATTATTTGAGAGGATAGAGGTGTTAACTAAACTTATTGTGATAATCATTTCACAATATACACTTATCATCATGTTGTACATCTAAAATTAGATATGTTAAATATCAATAATATCTCAATAAATTTGGAAAGAAAAGAGTCATTTAAAAGTAGCAGTAATGAAGACAATAGTGGTATTTGAAAGAGGCGTAGAGATTAATGGAGCTAAATAGACAATCAGAAATTGACCCACACATGGGATTAAATTAACATTCAACAGAAATGACATGAAACCTTAGTAAAGAAAGGATATCCTTTCTAAAAGATGGTTTTAGAACAGTTGAGTATCTATATGCAAGAAAGTTCATCTAGATCCATACCGTATTTCCTATCTAAACATAAATTCAAAAAAATTCATAGACATAAACATAAAACTTAATTATACAAAAATCCTAACACCGAAAATAATTTTGATTATAAAATTTATTAAAAGTATATCAAATTGATCAGTTTGTTTAAAATATACACATCAAAAATGAGTGATTCTATTCATTAAAAGACATGCTTTAGAAAATGAAAAGACAGGTAAGATCTGAGAGAAAATATTTACAAATCACATATCTGATAAAGAACACTTTTAGATTATATAAAGATTTCTCAAAAAATCTAAGGAAACAACACAAAAAACAGGTTGGCAAAAGATTTCAAGAGACAGTTTATAAAATAAAATGTACAGATGGTTATTAAACAAATGAAAATATGCTAAACATCATTAATCATTGGAGAATTGCACATTTATACCACAATGCGTCATTACTACACACTAATTAATGCAACTAAAATAAATTAACTAATTGAATAAATAAACTGAAAAGCTGACAATACTAAGTTTCAGCCAGGTTGTATGGCAACTGACACTCTGATATATTTCTGGTGGTGATACTGTTAATAACCTGGTTATTATTAACAGGAAGGAAGCAAAAGGAAGACTAAATGATATAGACATGCTATTTATACAGCTTTGCCAGGAAGCTGCAGTTAATATTCTCCAAACCTATTCCATGCAAATCATTGGGGGAAGGGACTGGACAAGAGACACGTGCCAAGTCAAGTCTAGGTGATATGGGAAAGTACTTACTTATCAGTCACACCTGGGAACAGGGCATTCTCCAAAACAGATGTGTAGGAGGCGTGGCCACTGCAAGCACTGGAGATTTTATATTAAACTCCTAAAAAATGGGAGTTCCCTCTCTTGGCTCTTGAGCTCTTGGCCCTTTTGCTCTCTTGGACTCTGGTTGCTGGGTCCCTCTCCCCTGCATTTTCCCACATGGCCCCAGCATGTGAACTCCACAAAATGGACTAGGGCACTTTAACTAGCCTGATGCTACGTCGTTCCCAGCTCCATCATGGAAGGGACACTCTGGAAACTGACCCTGCTTTAGTCCTAGGAAACCCCCAGCTGCACATTTTCCAGACTGGTTTAAAGACAATGGGAGTTTGCATACAGAGGGATGTACCTCCATGAAAATAAAGCCTTTTACCTCATCTCATCCTCCCATGAGGTCCTCTGGAAATTCTTATCCCAATGGTATCCTAAGAACTCCACTCCCACTAGCGACAGAAGGATTTTACCCACCCAATCCTACAGCAACAGTGGGAATACAAAACATATTTTGAAAAACAGTTTTATTTTATCTTATTTACTTAAACATAAATTTATTGTATCATCCAACATTTCTGCTACTAGATATTTGCCCAATTAAAAATATCCATGTTCTCATAAAAAGTTGTATATGATTTTTTAAGCAGCTTCATTTATAATTGTTCACATCTGGAAAAAAACCAAATGTCTCTTAAATGGGGAATGAGAAAATACAGTGCATTAAAACTGAGCAATGGAATTCTACCCAACAATATAAACAATCAACTACTGATAGACTCAAGATCTGGATGTATAGGGCAAAAGCAGAGAAGGCTTTTGAGTATTTTAACAACCTAATATGGAAACACTATGAGCTATGACAGTTATGGCAAGTGCTATGTCAACACCGAGGTAATTAGGTATAAGGGGAACATCCTTAGGAGGGGCCAGAATGCCCCAAACCACAAGCTGGACATTTGGATAAGGACTCCATCTGGACACCGACCAATATGAATTGCAACCTCCACCCCTTGAGGGCTATAGGAACTCAGTGCCCCATCACCCCCAACACTGGAGCTTGGCTGTACCGTGAGTCATACTCGAAGTCCTGTCAGAATTCCACTCCTCTGGACATGTGCTGCCACCCTAGCTGCCTGGCTTGCAACCAATGCCCACTTTCCCTTTTGTGGACACTGCCAGTGACTGAGACTTCATCCTGGACACTGGCTCTGCTACTTCTATTGTGTAAGCTCCTCCTCTCTGTGTGTAACTTGTGCATGACTCTATTGGCTTGTTGGGGAAGTCTTTTGTAATAAACCTGGCATTGTGGAAAGACGCAGATGTGTGTGAGTGACTCCTTTGAGGGATGTTCCCTCATGACAATGAATGAATATGAAATGATTTATAGAGCATATGATAAGCCAGAGACAAAGAATATAGACTACTACATGTATGATACTAGAGGCCCGGTGCACGAATTTGTTCATGGCTGGGGTCCCTCTGGGTGGCCTGCAGGATTTGGGCCGAAACTGACAGTCCAATGCCACCTGCAGCTCCTACCTACAGTTCCTGCTCATCCAGGCCCCACTGTGCCTGCCATGGGCTCGTGCCCAATCAGTCCCAATTGGGAGAGGCTCATGCTGCCTCAGCAGTGCTCACCAGCCATGAGCCCTGTGTCTGTTGCCCTCCTAAGGGGAGTGGCATGCAGGATCGGGCTGAAACCAGCTCTCCAACATCCCCCGAGTGGTCCTGGATTGCGAGGGTGCAGGTCAGGCTGAGGGACCTCACTGATGCACAGTCGGGCTGGGGAGGGACCGCAGGAGGGCTCCAGGGCATGTCTGGCCCATCTCGCTCAGTCCCGATCTACCAGACCCCAGCAACAAGCTAACCTACTGGTCGAAGCATCTCCCCCCTGGTGGTCAGTGCACATCATAGGGAGCGGTTGAGCAGCCTTAACATATCATTAGCATATTACGCTTCAATTGGTTGTTCAGTTGTTCTGCCGTTTGGTCTATTTACATATTACCCTTTTATTATATATGATTATTGTAACAGCAAAACTCAAGACAGAAAAAAAGTCGAGTCATTTCTAAAGGCCTGGAATAAAATGACTGGTTGATTATCAAAGGGTGACTAGGCCTTCAAATTCCCCTCAGCCTGCTTAAACGTAAGAAGTTTTCTTCGACTGTATATCTCAAACTTCCCTTTTCTTAGAGCATTTACTTGAGAAAACGTTCAGTTGTAAATTTTTCTCTTCCCTTCTGAGATGTTAATCTTCGCTCAGATTCTTGCCAGTTTTATAACCCATGGGATGCATTTCTCAAGGACCTGGGAGCCATCCATTTGAAATGTAATCATCAAGAAAGAGCCCCTATTTCCAAGTCTCTAGGAAAGGGTAGGGACATAACTTTGATAAGCCCCAATTAGCAAACTCAGATGGTCTATTCATGTTGACAACCTCACCTCTGGTGTTCTGGTGTTCTTTTCCACTGGTTCACTCCAGCTTTAAATACTCTCTTGCCTTTTGTTTCAGTGAAGTTGTGTTCAATTATTTCCCTATTGCAATAGTGTTGACCTCTATTGTATTGTCTTAACAAGCTTTTACTTGAAACTTTAACTCTGTCCAGTGGGATTTCTCTATAACAAGAGCGGTAGAAATTTATTTGAGATGATAGAGCTATTCATATTGATTATGGATGTAATATGAGGAATGTATACGTTTTTCCAGAATTGAAGACCTGTGCACTAAAAAGGGTGAAATTTTCTATATGTAAACTTACATCTTGATTTTTAAGTATGATTTTTTTAAGAAACATGCTCCTAACTAATATGCAATACTGGTTTTAACCAAAGGACATGATTTCTATTATTTTTTGCCCGATGAAAGTTTCATTGTAAGTTAGTCTACATGAAGATAATAGTGAAAGAAGAGAATAAACTGAAGGAGGACATGGAAGATTTCCGGAAAGTGTCATATGCAAGTTTAGCCCAAATGTTAATGACCCAGGGGTCAAGGACAAAAAAGTGTTCCAAATGCTTTTCAGGAACTTAAAGAAACACAGTGTGACTATTGCAAGAGGATTGGGTTGGTGGGATTCCTCTGAAACTAGTGGGAATGGGGTTCTTGGGGTGCCACTAACTGGAATGAGCACTTCAGGAGGCCCCCACAGGAAGATGAGATGTGATAAAAGGCTTTGTTTCCATGGAATTACATCCAGGGGTTTCTAAAGTCCCATTGTCTTTAAACCTGTCCGGGTAAAGGTACAGCTGGGGATTCAGCAGGACCAGAACTAAGCCAGTGTCCAGAGTTTCTGTTCTATGGTGGAGCTGAGTCCAGTATAGCATTAGGATAGATGTAATCCATTGGTCCATTGTGTGGGTCCCACATGGCCACATGGGCAAATATCAGGGAGCACACCACCTGAAGCAGGAGGCCCAAGAGAGCAAGAGGGCCAAGAGCCCAAGGACACAAGAGAGAGGGAACACCCTTTGTTCAGGAGTTTAAATATCAATTCTTCCCATGATTATAGTGGCTACACCAATTCTGGCCACTGACTTGACCCCAGGTGTGACTGACAGGTAAACATCATACCACCTCACCCAGACCTAATTGCACATGCCTCTAAACTGCCTTCATCCAGTTCTTTTCCCCATTGATCTTCGAGGTATAGACTTGGAGAATGTTAAACTGTAACTTTCTGGCAAAGCTGTATAAATGGCATGCATGCTTTTATTATCTAAGCTTTCCTCTACTCCTGTCCTGTAAATAATAACCAGGTTATTAAATGGTATCATGACTACAAGGAGATGAGAAGAGAATCCTGAGTACCTAAAGGTCAGGAGAGAACTCACAAAAGATAATTAATTAAATAGCAGGAAGGACTACTAGGCATAAACTTGAAAAAAATGGATAAATACTACATTTAAAATTAGAAAGTCTGTTGAGTTCTATTTCACTCAAATATAGTATCTTCTTTGTATTATGTCAGAACGAAGATCCCCAATATCTGCTTGAAGACATAGGAATGACCTGAGATCTAATTTATCAATCAATGGCATAATAATTTCTTGACCAATTTATCAGAATGAATGAAAAAGGTGTGCTGTAATAAAATTAACTGAAAGTAACCTCACAGGGTGATCTGATCATAAATTCCTAACTGGGCAGGTCACAGGTGAATATTCACACCCCAAGCATATACTTTTTTTAGCCAAGACTTATCTTTGCCTGAAGCAAGCTCTGTCCATTGTTTCTGTGCATGTAGGTTAACACACCTTTGAAATGCCTGTTTTTCAGACCCCCTATGAAGCTATACTACCCTCAAGAAAATACATGATCTTAACTATTCTCAAAACTAACCTCCACTTTGATTTTCCCCCCACCTTCATATAGTCTTCTTTACATTGTCTCCTTAATTCCAAATGCATTAAAAAAAAAAGTGGAAGCCCTGGCCGGTTTTGCTCAGTGGTTAGAGCATTGGCTTTTGGACTGAAGGGTCCTGGGTTCTATTCTGGTCAAGGGCACATACCTGGGTTGCGGGCTCAATTCCTAGTGGGGGGGTGTGCAGGAGGCAGCCGATCAATGATTCTCTCTCATCAATGATGTTTCTATCTCCCTCTCTCTCTCTCCCTTTCCTTTGCTATCTCTCTCTCCCTTTTCCTTCCTCTCTGAAATCAATAAAAATATATTTTTTAAAAATGGAAAACTGTTATTCTCAGGAGCATTTAAGATCTAGCTTCCTGGCATTGTCATTAGTTTGGCTAAAATAACTTCTTATAAAAATTCTCTACAGGTTTAGATGCTTCTTAAGTTGATATCAGGTAGAATATAAGAGGTTGGTGTCTCTTCCTCTGCTTATTCTCCAGATCTTTGATATCTTAATTAAAAGGAAAACGTGTTTTATAAAAGCTATTATAATTAACATTAAAAACTAGGAGAGGAAGAACATGTTAAATTAATGTAGTTTCTACAAAGACTGAGAGAGTCTCCTTTTGTGCTTTCTGTAAAGTTATAGATGCATATAGCAGGGAACCTTCAATGGAAGCAGGAGTTTCCATGTATATTCATTCAGGTCAACTATTTGAAATTAAACACAATTTACCTATGTCATGTAATGCTGTTAAAGACACAAAACAGTGTAGGGGAGGGAAAGAATAAGAAAAAGAAAAAAAACTGGCACTGTCCTTCTAAGTTGCTGGCCTAATAATTAAATTGACATATGACAAATTAATAAGAAAAAACAAACAAAAAAAAACAAACAAAAAACAAACAAACAAACAAAATTTTTTTCTGGGAGACATCCAGGAAAATTCAGTAACTCCCCAAAATAGCTACTATTCTCACTTAAAGACCAAAGGAGATGTTGGTGGTAAGAGAGTTCATTATGGGAGGTTACCAGGAAAAGCCCAGTAAACTAGAATAAGGCTGTTGTATAGGTTTAACTCATTGTCTTCTGCATTGATAAGAGTTTCTAGAGATAAGGTCATTCTCCTCTTTCTAGTACAGCAAGGAAGACCCCTTACAAATGAAGATTTTCCTTATGCAAGTGAATTTTTTCATGATAGGGTAACTTCTACTCAGGTTTAGAACTTTACCTAAGCCTGTGGTTTCTTAAAAATAAGGAACTTAAAATAAACCATATGCAAAAAGGACATGTTTGGTGGTGGCCGAATCTCTTCGCCTAAAACAACATGGTCCATTAAGGATGCCTATGGGCAGATAATAGTCAAATATTATTTAAAAACTTGGAAGTGACACCATTTACATTATTGTTTACAGCTATAACATTAAAGAGGAAGCCACAGAAATATGGAAAACAGGAAACAACAAACTATAGCCTGTGGGCCAAATCCAACATTTTCCTTAAACACAGTTTTACTGAAACACAGCTTTGACCATCTGTTGGCACTGTCTGTGGCTGTTTAAATACTACAACAGAAAAGTCGAATAATTATGACAGAGGCCATAAGGCTCAAAATATTTACTACCTGCCCTTTACAGGAAAAGTTTGCCTATCTGATCTATGCAGTGCTGCCCAGTTGAACTAAGTAGAATAGCAATGTTTTCCACACTGTCCAGTTAAGTGTTAGCCACATGTAGCAAAGGAGCATCTGGAATATGACTAGTGTGACTAAGGACCTGAAGTTTTTATTTTATTTACTTAATTTTATTTTTTAGAAATATATTTCATTGTTATTAATTATTATTATTATTATTATCATTATTACTATCCTCACCCAAGGACATGCTTAGAGAGAAGAAGGGAGAGGGAAAGAGAAAAACATCCATCGGTGTTGGGGACCAACCCCAGCAGTCCAGGGGTTCCCAAAGGTGTGGACGGAGTCGGGGAGGAATGGACACGGAGACAGCGTTCAGTTGATCAGCAGCCTAGCCAGGTTCTCTAGCCAGGTTCTCTTGCCAGGTTCTGTCTTTATTCTCCTGTTACATCTGTATTTATACCATTTGATTTTAATCCTATCCATTCTATTCCAAAGGTTATGGCATTTGTTATCTCCATTCCAAGGTCACTACTCTATTGTTCTGTTAAGCTACAAGGAAGTAACTGAAGGAGATTATCCTAAGTAAAGATTATGTAGCTTAAGCGTGATTGTTCGTAGTTAAAGTGATTAATTACCCTCCTGGCACTTAGTTAAGGGGTTTTATTCCCTTCCTTAGTCCTGTTAATCCCTAACTCCAGGGAAAAATCCCCACCTGGGGAAACAACCTTTCTCGGAGAGGTGACCTTGGTTAAAACACATAGCGCTAAGAAGGGGAGCAAACATGTTAAGAACAGTATGCCATATATGCCAGGTCCCTTGAAACATATGCTGTGCAGATGTTTCTTCCCTGCAGCGACTGTGTCAAGCAGCAAGGATGAACCGGCTTCCGGCACATCGGTTGCCTTTCATATGCACACTACCGAGGATCAAACCTGAAACCCAGGTATATGTCCTGACCAGGAATCAAACCAGCAACTTTTCCACATGGGACAATGCTCCAACCAACTGAGCCACTCGGGCCGGGCATTAATTTTAATTAACTTCATTTCAAAGTTGAATAGCTGCATGTGACTGAGTAGCTACCTTACTACACAGGACAGGTCTAGAGCAAGAATATTTGGGGCATGAAGAACAGCAACACAAAGCTTCTGGAATGAGCCTATCTTATTCCCTCAATAGAAAAATAATCAGGCTGGCTGAAGAGAAGGAAACGAGGGCAAAGAGACTGATGTTTGAATGGTACACAGAGAACAGATAAAAACTTGGAGATAGTAGTAAGGCATTTGGATTTTTTTCTAAAAATGAGAAGTCACCATAGGCTTTTTAAAATTTTATTTATCTTTACTATTGAAAGTATTACAGATATCCCCTTTGCTTGTTTGTTTGTTTGTTTCCCATTCACCCCCCCATCCTGCACCCACCATTCCCAGTCCTGCACCACTCTATTGTTTGTGTCTATGGACTATTCATATCCTATATAATAAAAGGCTAGGTGGCATCATGTGTGATGTCATCACAAGATGGCTACCACAAGATGGCCGGCAGGGGAGGGCAGTTGTGGTCGATCAGGCCGGCAGGGGAGGGCAGTTGTGGGTGATCATGCCAGAAAGGGAGGGCAGTTGGGGTGACCAGACCTGCAGGGGAGAGCTGTTGGGGGCAATTGGTGGTGGTGGTGGTGGTGATGTGTATGCATGTGTTTTGTTGTTCAGTTTTTCCTTTCCAAAAATTATCTGTTCAGTGGAGGTAGATTTATCTTCTTTTTCCTCACCTGGGCCTCTGAGCAGGCATTAGGCATTAGAGTTGTTGCAAGGTGATCTCATTCCAAAGATATATATTTCTTATTTCTGGGGACAATTTAGCCTGATTTTCCAGAATGGCTCCTTCCCTTTCTATTGCCACTTCAAGAAGCAGGTAGGTAGGTACCCCTTTTTGCCTCAAATAGTATTTTCAGCCTTTCTTCCACCCCCTTTTTTAAACATTGTCTTCATAGGTGGCGGGGGCAAGGTTAATTCTAGATTTCATGCTTATTTTCTGGCTTCATTTCTCCATCAAGAATATTGTGGCTTTGGTACAATTTCCTGGTCATCATCTTGTGTTTGAGGTTTGGAGTTTAGCAAGTCTAATTCTTTAACCTTCACTACTACTTTCCTGTCACTCTGTCCAGAAGGAGGATAATTTTATTTTTCAGAAGAGCTAGTCCATTTGATATGCTTAATAATCATGATAAAATCTTTAGCAAGTCCTTTTCTCTTTTGCATAATTCCAAATTGTATAGAGAAACATTCCCATCCCTCCTCTAACCAACTTAAAGTACTGTGAGGTCCCAGAATAGACTCTCTAATAAGGTACTAAGTGTACTTACCCAGATAAGTGCTTTATATTTCAACTAGAGATTCAGTGCATGAAAATTCATGCACTGGAGGGAGAGTCCCTCAGCCCAGCCTTCCCCCTCTCACAGTCCAGGAGGCCTCATGGGTGGGAGGCGACCCGGCGATCAGGGGAAGGCAATGCCCCAATCACACCTCTGCTGCTGCCACTGCCGGCAGCGCAAACCTCAGCCAGCCCTGGTTACCTGAGCCTCGGGCTGACCCTCGGCTGCTGGGCAGCCACCATCAGAGGCTTGCCTGCAACTCTGGCTGGCCCTGGGCAGCTGGGCAGCCACCATCAGAGGCTTGCCTGCACTTCTGGCTGGCCCTGGGCAGCTGGGAAGCCACCATCCAAGGCTTGCCTGCACCTCTGGCTGGCCCTGGGCAGCTGGGCAGCCACCATCAGGGGCTTGCCTGCACCTCTGGCTGGCCCTGGGCAGCTGGGCAGCCACCATCAGAGGCTTGCCTGCACCTCTGGCTGGCCCTGGGCAGCTGGGCAGCCACCATCCAAGGCTTGCCTAAGCCTCAGTCAGTGGGGGGTGCAGGAGGACCTGAGGCCCCAGTGGGGCTGAGTGGACTCTGGAGGCAGGTGCACGGAGCAGCCGGCCCCACCTCAGCTGTGGGTGCTGCCATCTTGTGAGGGCTTGATGGTCAATTTACATATTTCCTCTTTATTAGATAGGATTATGGATCTTCTGAAAGTTTTCTTATGACTGATTTTTAGTAAATTCCAAGCTTTTCGGAAACTTTTCAGCTCAGGAATTCAATATTAGTAATAATGAGTAATAATGGAGTTCTACTAAACCCTATTCATATAAAAGACTAACACAAGGCTACTTTTGTTCTTCACACTCTTGTTCCTTATGTGAGCCTGGAAAATTTCCAGATAGAAGTATAGGATGTCTCTGATACCTCTTATATTCCTCTTTTCTTTTTCTATGACTTACAGACTTTTAAAATACATTACATAGACATTAAACTTGTGTTTTGATTAAGACCTATTCCTTTTGCAATCAGGAGCAATGACAAATGTAGGATCAAAGTAAATTATAGATCAAGTTGAATTAGAGCAAAGGCATTATATTATGTTTATCCATTCATCTTTCTGTGAACATTTGGGGTGTTTCCACTTTTTGGCTATTGTGAATAACCCTATTATGAACATTGGTATAAACATATCTGTTTGAGCCCTTACTTTGAATTCCTTCTGTATATCTACCTAGAAGTGGAATTGCTGGATCTTATGCTGATTCTATGTTTAACTTTTTGAAGAAACAGCATAAGGTTTCGACAGCAGCTATACCATTTTACATTCCTAACTCCAATGCATGGGGGTTCTGATTTCTCCATCTCGTCAACACTTGTCATTTTCTTTTTAATAATAATCATCCTAATGATTGTGAAGTGGTATCTTATTGTGGAATATATCTTTATCTGAAGGATTATACGTATTTGCTTCTGGGTGCTCTATCTCTGTGTCTTTTGTTTAAAGATAACAAACAATAATTAAATTGGCTCTTATGGCATAATCTGCTTTTGTTGGATATAGGTTGCAATGGCCCACCCTATATCTGGGGATCAGGGTTTTACTGTGTCCTTACCTCTTCTCCTCAGAACCAGCTCCCTACTGGTGCATCTACCTATGGGAATTATTTTCTCCTAAATGCCACCCAGAAAAAATATGCTTCGATAACATTGTTAAAATACTTTATCTTTTCTAGACAGTTAAATTTTAATATCTGATATTAAGAAAAATTTAAAGTTTAGATATTTCTTACCATGACATAAATATTATATTCACTGTTTTCATCGATACACTCCAAATTCATAAACCAGTTCTCCCGGGTCAATCCATAGTACTGATAGTTGTAATCATAGTGATGTTTGTTGAGTCTTTATTATTTTTCTGCTTTGTTCTATATATTTATAATTATCAATTAAATTGGTTACATCCCACTATGTAAAATAGATTTTAGTATTATTCCCTTTTATTTTTTAATTCAATAACCTGAGGGATAGAGAACTTAGTTAACTCACCCAAACCACAAAGGTATTAGTGGAAATTTAGAAATTTAACTTACAAAGTATGATTCTAAAGCTTCAGTCAACTAAATTTTATACTTTCACCTCAGATAAAATGAATTAAGTCATTGTACTATATCTAGTCTCTAACTCTAAACTCTCATGTGTGTGTGTGTGTGTGTGTGTGTGTATATATAACTATTTTACCTGAATATACCTGTATTTATTATCATTAATCATTGATTGTACATATTTAATTAGCCATGCAGCATTTAGTATTGAGAAAAATGTCTGAGCTGTGGTGGAAAATAATATAGAATATGAAAGACATTAGATTATGTATTAAGCAGCTTCCATATTAAAAAAGAAAAGAAGCACAAATGCACAATGATTGTCATTAACTTATTTAAAAGATTTTTCCAGCCCTGTTATGGCCTAATCATCTTGTTATTTGCTATTCATGTGACCTAACAATTTGTGTAGTTACTTTGTCAGTCACCAGTTTATATTTATTGCTTCTCAGCTCCAAATATACTCTATTATTTTCAATGAGATCAGAACCCTTAACCTTAATCTTTCTTGAGTACTTAAATACATTACATAGACATTAAACTTGTGTTTTGATTAAGACCTATTCCTTTTGCAATCAGGAGCAATGACAAATGTAGGATCAAAGTAAATTATAGATCAAGTTGAATTAGAGCAAAGGCATTATATTATGTTTATCCATTCATCTTTCTGTGAACATTTGGGGTGTTTCCACTTTTTGGCTATTGTGAATAACCCTATTATGAACATTGGTATAAACATATCTGTTTGAGCCCTTACTTTGAATTCCTTCTGTATATCTACCTAGAAGTGGAATTGCTGGATCTTATGCTGATTCTATGTTTAACTTTTT
Source organism: Myotis brandtii (assembly GCF_000412655.1). Lineage (NCBI taxonomy): Eukaryota > Metazoa > Chordata > Mammalia > Chiroptera > Vespertilionidae > Myotis > Myotis brandtii. Next base: position 451,187 of record NW_005363099.1, on the reverse strand, counting down.
GAAGAAACAGCATAAGGTTTCGACAGCAGCTATACCATTTTACATTCCTAACTCCAATGCATGGGGGTTCTGATTTCTCCATCTCGTCAACACTTGTCATTTTCTTTTTAATAATAATCATCCTAATGATTGTGAAGTGGTATCTTATTGTGGAATATATCTTTATCTGAAGGATTATACGTATTTGCTTCTGGGTGCTCTATCTCTGTGTCTTTTGTTTAAAGATAACAAACAATAATTAAATTGGCTCTTATGGCATAATCTGCTTTTGTTGGATATAGGTTGCAATGGCCCACCCTATATCTGGGGATCAGGGTTTTACTGTGTCCTTACCTCTTCTCCTCAGAACCAGCTCCCTACTGGTGCATCTACCTATGGGAATTATTTTCTCCTAAATGCCACCCAGAAAAAATATGCTTCGATAACATTGTTAAAATACTTTATCTTTTCTAGACAGCTAAATTTTAATATCTGATATTAAGAAAAATTTAAAGTTTAGATATTTCTTACCATGACAGAAATATTATATTCACTGTTTTCATCAATACACTCCAAATTCATAAACCAATTCTCCCGGGTCAATCCATAGTACTGATAGTTGTAATCATAGTGATGTTTGTTGAGTCTTTATTATTTTTCTGCTTTGTTCTATATATTTATAATTATCAATTAAATTGGTTACATCCCACTTTGTAAGGTAGATTTTAGTATTATTCCCTTTTATTTTTTAATTCAATAACCTGAGGGATAGAGAACTTAGTTAACTCACCCAAACCACAAAGGTATTAGTGGAAATTTAGAAATTCAACTTACAAAGTATGATTCTAAAGCTTCAGTCAACTAAATTTTATACTTTCACCTCAGATAAAATGAATTAAGTCATTGTACTATATCTAGTCTCTAACTCTAAACTCTCATGTGTGTGTGTGTGTGTGTGTGTGTGTATATATAACTATTTTACCTGAATATACCTGTATTTATTATCATTAATCATTGATTGTACATATTTAATTAGCCATGCAGCATTTAGTATTGAGAAAAATGTCTGAGCTGTGGTGGAAAATAATATAGAATATTAAAGGCATTAGATTATGTATTAAGCAGCTTCCATATTAAAAAAGAGAAGAAGCACAAATGCACAATGATTGTCATTAACTTATTTAAAAGATTTTTCCAGCCCTGTTATGGCCTCATCATCTTGTTATTTGCTATTCGTGTGACCTAACAATTTGTGTAGTTACTTTGTCAGTCACCAGTTTATATTTATTGCTTCTCAGCTCCAAATATACTCTATTATTTTCAATGAGATCAGAACCCTTAACCTTAATCTTTCTTGAGTACTTTCCTTAGTCTTAGAGTTCCATATAGAATTTTTGTAGATCTTATAGTTATTCTTTTATTAAAGCTAATTATTTTTAACTTCCACTGTTTAACTACTCTGTGATTTCTTTTTCTCATTTGGACCAAAATTACTATAGTTACAATTGATAGCAATATAGGAATATTTTAAAAGTCATGCCATGTCAGCCAGTATACTGTCCCTCAGTATAACAGGTTTGTTGATACATACATGACCCAAAGCTTTATCAAAGCATATTATATAACCTTTATTTTTATTTTACATGCAATCATTTATATTGGAAAATATTGCCTTCTGGCTCACAATTCAAGGAATTAGGATCAGAGGTTAACAGATAAAATACCAGAACATTGAAAGCTTCATAACAGTCTATTATTTTCTGACAGTGAGAAAATTTGCATAAACCCCTTGCCACCAGAACCTACCATGAGACACTTAGAAATAGGCCATTTACTTTTACTTCACTGTTACTGCAAACTAATGAATGAGCCAGTGAGATTCACATATTTTTGTTCTCTATATATTATGTCAGATAGTGAAGAGTGAAAGAAAGAGTATTTTCAAATTCAGAAGGCAGTTTTTCCTAAAGGCAATTGGCTGTTTTCACTTAAAAGAACAATGTTTTAATGAGTGAGGTAAAAGAGCAGAGAATTTTGCTCTTCTGGGAATTTTTCAATTTAATTACTGTATAGGATTCTAGATTAGGAGACCGGAGACTTAATCCATCATCTCTTCTCAATGATGACAGTGACTTGCTCTGTCACTCATATACTCGTTGAGTTTTGGGAACTACAACTTGAGATAATGAACATTACTGGTTTAGGATATTCTTGAACTATTTCCCTTAAGTCTTGAAAACATGGAGAAACTCTATCTGACTGATAGAATTGTTTATATCCAGCCTCCCAGTAAGCCATGATGGTATAGAGCATGCTTTTGGCTTCAAGTTGGAAGCTGGGTACCTTTCTGGCTCTACCACATACAAACTCCTTTTGAGATGGATGGCAGATATCTTAAACTATGTGATACAGAATTAGGGCCATTATATTTGTAAAAATGAAATTAACTGAAATATTTTGCAAATTATTAAGAACTGAAATAGTTTGAAAAAATATTAAATGCTATACCAATAAAGTAATTATCATAGTTCCATGTCTATAATAGACATGTGGCTGTTGTTTTTATAATTAATAGAAAACGTCAGAGAATAGCAAAGTAACTTCAAAAGGTACAGAGAAACCCCAAATTCCACAAGCTACTCAGCAGAAATCTCAGCAAGCCAATTTGAGAGCAGCACATAAAATGGGGAGGGAGTTTTCTAGGATGCAACAGGACCACAGTAGGAACTATCGAAATGAATTAATTATAACTCCCTTTGTCCAAAAAGTACAAAGCCCTGACCTGAGGAGGAATCCTGAAAGTAAAATCTAAATTGAACTGACAGGTTCAATAGGAGCAAATGAAAAGAGAGGCTAGAAAGAAGTTGGGGTGGGATGAAGCAAATATTTTTAACACTTGGGAAAAGTGATAGAAAAAAAACACCTCTAGATGATGAAAATGAGAGAGCTGATTTAGTCCCCTCTCCTCCTTTTTGAATTATTATTAGAAATATTTTTTATTCTTTTAAATATTTTTTTATTATTGAAAGTATTACATATGTCCCCTTTTCCCCCCAAAGTATTGCATTGACCCTCTCCATCCCCCCCTACACTCCCCTGCCCCAGGCCTTCAGCACCCTATTGTCTGTGTCCATGGGTTATGCATATATGCATACAAGGTCTTTTGTTGATTTCCATGCTTCCATTTCTCTGGATCCACCCCGTTCATCAGTTTATTTTATTACTTAGATTCCACATATGAGTGCGATCATGTTATACTTATATTTCTCTGACTGACTTACTTCACTTAGCATGATACTCTCCAGGTCCCTCCATGCTGTCTCAAAGGGTAAGAGTTTCTTCTCTTTTATCGCCAATCTCCTCTTCTAATAGTTCAAGAAAACATACATTCTCAAGAATATTGTGATTATAATAGTCTCCCATAATAATGACCAAATATTCATTAGCAGGGGAACTGATCAAATATAATGTGTTATATTCACATAGGAGACTACTATGCAAATACTATTTCAATTTAAAAAAATGATAAATTCTATCTCTATGTACTACTATGAAGTGAATTACCATTATTTTAAAATCAAGTGGATAAAATTGTGTGTATCTAACATAATGTGAAAAGGGAGTGTCTTCATTTATTAGGATGGCTACAACAAAAATACTATATACTGGGTACGTTATAAACAACAAACATTTATTACTCACAGTTACAAAGCCCACATTTATGGTGCTAGCAGTTTTGGTGTCTTCTGAGAGCCTGTTTCCTCACTGACAGCTGTTTTCTCACTGTAATCTCACATGGCAGAAGGCATGAGGGGGCTCTGTGGGGCCTCTGATAAAAGCACTAATCCCATTGATGAGGGCTCCACTCTCATGAACTAAGCCCCTCCTAAAGGCCCCACCTAATACGATCACATTAGAGATTATGTTTTAACACATTAATTTTGAGGGGACACAAATATTCAGCCTGTACCAGGGAGAGAGCTACAAATTTGAATATATATATATATATATGTATATATATATATATATATATATGCAAACACACATTG
>NW_005363099.1:419947-447100 GCF_000412655.1 Myotis brandtii | reverse complement strand
TATATATATGCAAACACACATTGTTATGCATATTTAATTATATGCTAAAAAAGCAATAGAACAATAAACTGTAATAGGGGTTAATTATTATCTATAGAAAGGGAAAGAATAAAGAATAGCGTGGAGAGGCACAGAGATAGAAATATACCATTATATAGTTTTGATTTTAGAACCAAGAAAATATTTTACATAAAGAAGGTTTTCTTCAAAAATAAAAAAGTAAACTAAAACAAACCAACCTAACTTTAGATTGTGTTCCACAGAGAAAAACTCTTTCAAGTAACTTTGAAGCACAGTAAGTTAACTGTACATCTAGTGTGATATGAATTAAGGATGAAAAGAACTGCAAAAATAACATGTTTTTAGAATTTGTGTCATTCGTGATAGTTCTGTGATTATTATTCTAAGGTAGTTGTATGAGCATTTTGAAAAAATAAATGGGTGGTGTTATTGTGTGCTAGGATTTGTATTGAATGGGAAAAAAATCTATAATAAAAGCCTAAGCAACCATTATGGCAGAACAATCAAAATGGATGAAAAGAACTGCAAAAATAACATGTTTTTAGAATTTGTGTCATTCGTGATAGTTCTGTGATTATTATTCTAAGGTAGTTGTATGAGCATTTTGAAAAAATAAATGGGTGGTGTTATTGTGTGCTAGGATTTGTATTGAATGGGAAAAAAATCTATAATAAAAGCCTAAGCAACCATTATGGCAGAATGATCAAAACCACTGGTCGCAATGATGTGCTCAATGCAGGAGCTGCCCCCTGGTGGTCAGTGTGCTCCCACAGGGGGAGCACCAATCAGGCACAAGCTGAACTCATGGCTGGCGAGTGAAAAGGCGGTGGCAGGCGCCTCTCCTGCCTCCACAGCAGTGCTTAGAAGCAGTGAGCCAAGGAGCAGCGAGCAGGCGAACAGGCGGGTGGTAAGGAGTGAGGGTTCCCAAACTGCAAGAGGATGTCCGACTGCCGGCTTAGGCCCACTTTCCCTGGGGAGCAGGCCTATGCCGGCACCTGACCTTTAGTGACAATTATAAGATCCGTAAGACTAAGTAAGAGCTGGGTAGTTCTAATTTTGGCCTGAAAATGGTGTTTTGTCTTTATATTATGTCACATACACACATCTTATTATGTAGTATGTGTACGCCTGTGTGTATGTGTATTGATAGAGATAGCCTTAATGCTCTCCTCAGTTTGACTGTACTTGAGACAGATTTCTTCCTGACTCTATTCACAGACTTCCCTTTTCTTCTAGCATTTACTTTAGAGAACTATCAGTTGTAAATTCTTTCTCTGCCACATGGGGAGGTAAATCTCCCAGTCTCCTCCTAGTTTTACAATGCAGGGATGTCTTTTTTAAGGACTTGGGAGCCGTCTATCTGAAATGTAATGATCAAGAAAGAGGTCCTATTTCCAAGACTCTGTGAAGGGGTAGAAATGTACAATAGAGGCACATTTATAAGGACAAAAAGTAGATTGCTTGTTGCCTAGGACAGGGAGATGGGAGGGGACTGCTAATGGGCATGTGGCTTATTTTAGGGATGAAAAAATATCCCAAAATTCTATTGTGCTGCAGCTTACATAACTATGCAAATATACTAAAAACTACCTAAATGTAAACTTTAAATAAATTGATTTTATGTGACTTAAGCACCTCCTAAAGGCCCCTACCTTTAATAAAATAGATGCCACTAAAATATCTGTATTATTTTCTATTTTTCTGGAATACACTGGTTTAATGTGCCAAATATTTTATTTAACTATTATAATGTAAAATAAATGTAATATTTTACCTCTGCTTCTAATTTTTATGTAAATAAATTACTCTCTAATTTCTAAGTAAACAAACTTAATTTTCTTTAGCATATAAATGCATAATATTAGACAATGTAATACTTGACTGGCACAACGTAATATGTGCCAATCCCATTGCATACAGGTAATGAGGATATTAATTAATGTTTGGAAGTTGTACATTCATTGAAATAAACTGTGTAATTAAGAAAAATCATGACTTCATACAATAAGAGAAGTTATCAGCAACAAATAATTTGTAGTTATATCTCTAGGTGTCCCAAAAATGTATATACACAATGAATAATTATAAAAGCAGTATTTATTAAAATACATTTCATTTTCAAAATTGAGCTATCAACTGTTAAAGCATTGATACCCTGATTATTTTTCTCGAAATCAACAACTGTGTTTCAAAAAATTTAAAATATTTTCTTAGTTATATCTTTTTATTAGATACTCCACCCCAATGTTTGTTATTTTTTAAATCTAATCCTGAATAATTTAGTCTCAGTCTATCACATTTCAGTACAGTACCAAGTAGTTTTAGAAGTGTGTGATGCAGCCACATCACACTTCTTGGATGTGTGAATTTAGACAAGTTATTTAATTTCATTTTAACATACGCCTTTGTGTTTAAAAGGGAGCAACCATAGTTTACATTATTGATTTGTGTGAGGACAAAGCGAGTTAAAGTATGGATAGTACCTGATAATGTTACCTGTTACTACTTTTACTTGTAGACAGATTCCTGGGTCCCTTTTGTTACTCTTACTGTCACTGTCAATGCACCTAACAAATATCCCAGGACATTACCTATCGCAGATACTTTCATAGTACAGTATTTATAGAGTAGTTAATGACACTTTACATGTTGCATTTCAATATATTTTATGCACATTTGTTGTATTCAGTAATTTAAATGGTAATTGATTTTTATTAATGTACTGTAAAGGATGAGGGTATTTGTGTGTTTTTAAGCAGCAATTTATTAAATTTGGAATGTTTAAAATTTATTTCAACTGTTAAGTGAAAAAAATTATTATATGGTTTTACTCTGACATTCTAGGTTTTGATTAAAGTCTTGATAAAAAAAATGTCATTTGTGAGCCCTGACCCAGCTCCATAAAAACAAGTCAGTAGCTTAAAATCAGACATGGTAGCAGTATTTACACCATGGCCATCAGCAAAGACTACAAACCAGGTCCTTTTCATCCCCAGGAGAGCCCCTTGTTAAAATTTACTGGCACACCACTGCTTCCAACTTCCAGCATTTGGAAGAGCCCACTTCATCATAGAGGCTAAAATCTGAACATTTCATTGGGAAACATGGTAGTGATCATCAGTAGTAGAAGGAGCACCTGCAGCCAGAGGGGCACTTCTAATGCATGGGGCACTTTATCTGAGAGCTATTGGAGGCTGCTGTCATAGGCTATTCTTTTTATTTTTTAAATTTATTTTCATTGTTGAAAGTATTACAGATGTCCCCCCCTATTTTTCCTATTGACCCCCTAAACCCTGCACCTCCCTCCCCAGGCCTTCACCCTGTGTCCATGGGCTATGCATACATGCATGTAAGTTTCCCGGTTAATCTCTGCCCCCTCCCTGCCACCCCACCTTCCCTCTGAGATTCCACAGTCGATTCCATGCTTTTGTGTCTCTGGATCTATTTTGTTCATCACTTTATTTTGTGCATTAGATTTCACATATGAGTGAGATCATGTGATACTTGTCTTTCTCTGGCTGGCTTATTTCACTTAGCATAATACTTTCCAGGTGCCTCTATGCTGTTTCAAAGTATAAGAGATCCTTCTTTTTTTTACAGTTGCATAGTATTCCATGTTGTAAATGTGCCACAGCTTTTTTATCCACTCATTAAGTGATGGGCACTTGGACTGTTTCCAGATCTTAGCTTTTGTAAATTGCACTGCTATGGATATAGAGGTGCATATATTCTTTCTGATTGGAGTTTCAGGTGTCTTAGGTGTCCCAGAAGTGGGATCACTGGGTCAAATGACAGGATACAAAATTAACACCCTGAAATCTCTTGACTTCTGCAAAACTTTCCACTTAGTATATCCCTTTTCCAAATGTGAGAGGTGAGCCTTTTCTGATCCTGACAGTTTCTTTAGCTGAAGGAGACAGGCTTAATCAGAGCATACTCACTCAGAGAAATTGGTATTTACATAGTGAATCACTACAGAGGGCAAAACACCAAAACGTTGTATGAGTTCCCTGTAAATGTTGGAGATTAAACCCTTATCAGAAATATCATTGGCAAATATGTTCTCCCATACAGTGGGCTTTCTTGTTGGTTTGTTGATGGTTTCTTTTGCTGTGCAGAAGCTTTTTATTTTGATGTAGTCCCATTTGTTTATTGCCTCCGTAGTTTCCATTGCTCTAAAAGCTGTATTAGTGATGATACTGCTTCAGCATCTCTGAGATTTTGCTGCCTATGGATTCCTCTAAGATTTTTATGGTTTCCCATCTTACGTTTAAGTCCTTTATCCATTTTGAGTTTATTTTTGTGTATGGTGTAAGTAGGTGGTCTAGTGTCATTTTTTTTTTGCATGTATCCATCTAAATTTCCCAAAACCATTTATTGAAGAGACTGTCTTGACTCCATTGTATGTTCTTGCCTCCTTTGTCAAATATTAATTGAGCATAGTGGTTTGGGTCAATTTCTGGGTTCTCTATTCTATTCCATTGTTCTATATGTCTATTTTTGGAATTTCATTTGGTAAAATCAAGTACTCATTGAAAAATCATATGGATTAAACATAGAAAAAGATTATTTCTCCCATCACATTTTACATTCAATAGAATTTATAGAATTTAATCAGTCAGAGTGAGCATTCGTATGAGCCAATTACTCTTCCAAAGTAGAGAAAGAGAAGACACAGTTTATCTGAAGTAGAAGAAGAGAGGACACAGCCTCTATTCTTATCAAGTTCAATGCATGGCAGGTGAGGCAATTATGAAACAAAAAGGCAGTTTAGCTCTCTGGGCACAGTGATAGAGGAATGCACAGCACATTAAAGGAAAAGAAAGGAAAGACATCTTGCACATAATGAAGAGGCATGGTTACAGGAGAAATTTTATAAAGAAAGAGAACAATAAATTAAGATGTTTTCTGCTAAATGAGGAGGTAAGTAATAGCATTTTATGCAATAATAATAATATTTTTCAGTTAAGTACAGAGGTGGAAGGACCTGTGGTTGACAAAGAACCCTAAGTTGTTTTTGTTCTGACCGCAGCAGCATAAGTTGACTTTAGGAGATGTGCTAAATATTATGTGTCTAGAGAATCTGGATACATAAAGACAATGAAGGAAGAGGCATACATGCACATAGTGGTATTGGCGTGGCCTGAATGGGAACCCATATACTCTATTTATATGTGGAAAAATATTTCATTTCTAGACAATTTTACCATGAAGAAATGGGGGTGGAACATTGCCCCATATGCTAAGAAAAATTGATAATACCAGCACTGAAACTAAGCAAATAGTAGGTAAAGGGTTGGTACAACATTGAAACAGTTTTAGAGAAATGAAAAGGCATACAAATCAGGCAGAAGTTATGATGTAATGTCCATATAGTTATACCAAATGTGCCTGCATCTCCTGCCTTTCTTTGCTCCTTCTCCACCTCTTTTACATCTGCCAACCCCAGACAGCAAGACCAACCCTCCTCTTCCTCCTCCTCCTCTACCTTTTTAGTGTGAAGACAAAGAGAATGAAGATCTTTATGGAGTTCCACTTCCACTTAATGGACAGGGAGTAGTCATCATGCTGTGCAGTGAATAACCTGATCTGTTGTGTATGTATGTGAGCTTCTTCATTTAAAACATTTTTGTGCCATTATCACCATCATTATTGCCTAAGTATTTGTTGTGTAGAATACCATGTGCAAGACTTATATTGAAGTGGCTAGCCTATCCTTACATAGGTATAAGATGAGTGATATCCTATATAATAAAAGTTTGATATGCAAATTGTCCCCTTGACCGGGAGTTTGACCAGAGTTCAACCACTTGCTATGACATGCACTGACCACCAGGCGGTGGCGCGGAACATGGCGGGCATCAGCAATGCACTGCAACCTCTCGCCAGCTACCTGGGGGCGAGGGTGACAGGGACAGAGGTGCCATGAGAATGCAGGGTGTCCACCAAGCTCGCTCTCATTCCCCTGAATACCTGCCCCAGGGCTCACGTGCTGGGGAACTCCCTGTGCTCAGGTGCTGGGCGCCCGCAAGGAGCCCACCCTGCACCCGCACACATGGCGTCTTCTGGGTGAGCCAGGCCGCAGCCGCCTGGACCCCAGGGGCCAGTTGGGCTCCCCGTGGTTTCACACAGGAGCCGGTCTGCAAGGCTGGCCAAGAGAGAGCGTGCTGTCCACTAGGCTTTCAAGCGGCGCTGCTAGGCAGCCCAGAGGCCCACACGGTATCCGACCACACTCACCGCATCTCTGTGTGGGGACTAGGGCACCATGACTCAGGCAGAGGGAGGCACATGGGGTCCTAAGTGCTGCCTTTAAGGCCCAGAGGTCAGCTGGGATCTGCCCTTCCATGTCAGATGCTCGCACTTCAATTGCCGGCCAGGCCTCAGGACTGCACCCATGCACGAATTTTGTGCACTGGGCCTCTAATTTTATATAAAATTTAAATATGTGTTTTCTTATTGTTTTATACATTTCTTTTTAGAAAATTTCAGTATGCCAGTCTCTCGTAATTGAAAAAACTGCATATCATCCTATCATCACAGGTAGGTGAATGTAACAATATTTCTAATATTGTATTATGAATATAACAGTAATATTGTATGTCATAAAATTGTATAATAATGTATTTGTTAGTGTATAGGCTGGGCTACCAGAAAGCAATCATATCAATTACACTGGGCTACCATAAAACACTTATATTGCTGCTTCATTTCTTTTTCATATTATTTTTTATATGTTGTGTTAGTAAATGTATAGCATCTACAGTGTTTTGTATTATATAAGACAATATTGATAAAGGCACTGTCAGAAAGATGATTTTTTTGTAAACAGATGATGTAAATTTACAGTTTTGATAAATATATTACAATATTCCAAATGCATTTTCTTTTCCTTATAAGTTTCCTAAAAACATTTTATTTTCTCTATCCTCCTTTATGGTAAGAATACAGTATATAATACATATAGCATACAAAATATGTGCTAATTGACTTTTTATGTTATTGGTGAGGCTTTTTGTCAACAGTAGGCTAAGTTCTCAGGGGGTCAAAAGTTATTTGTAAATATTTTACTGCATGGGTGGTCAGCATCTTTAATCCCATGTTTTTCAAGGGTCAATTGTAAACTTAGGATCATACACTCATTCCTCAACTCTTTGTACCACATTTCCAACAGTCTGTGCCAAACATATTTGGAGTTTTGATGCTGTGACCTTCTGTGAATTTAGAAATGATGGTTAAGAATTTTCAAAACTATCAGTTCAAGTATTCAAAAATGTCAAAAATACCTAGAGTAGTTTACAGAGAATTCCACTCACTACTGACTTGGTTGTCTTAATGTGTTAAAGTAAATTAAGGAAGGAGAGAGAATCTTAAAGTAACTTCTGATTTTCATGTCTGATTCTCATAGTTGCACATATTTCCAAGTTTTAGTACTAGATAATTGGTCATTTCCCATGGATTGGAGCTTGTCTGCTTAAGAAAATTAAGCATTTGGAATGAAGACCAGACAATCACACATAAAACAATACTAAGCAGAGCCAATTAGGATGTTCTCTGTGAGCTCATTGCCAGAAAATCCAGAAAAAGATTCAAAGAACCTCTGCTCTAATTCAGGTGAAAAATATGGATGTTTAGAAGATTGATGGATTTAATAAACAGTTAGCTAAGTGACTGGCTAACATTTAACCACTTTGAGCATGCTTGGTCTAATGAAATTTAAAGAGGATATATAAAATTGTTCACAAAAAATCGAGCAACACATAGCTAGTGTTAGTTAATTATAATACTTCAAATTATCTAACTAAAAACAATATAGATTTGTTATTGGCTTCTCTGCTATTATAAAATAATCAAAATTATTTAAATAAAATAGAGGCAGTCTAATTCAATACCTGTTTATCTTAATATTTTGTTAAATATAAATCAACCCAGATTAGGTACTTTCTTCTAACAGCAGCAAATTTTAAATTATATATCATGTAAACATATAATCTATACTAATAATAGCCTAGGTGGCATCATGCCCACACACATCACACCCTAATATTGTCACAAGATGGCCATCACAAGATGGCTGCATGCACAGCGGAGGTGGGGCCCATGCGGTGAGGCCTAGGGGTCCCATGGTTCTGCACGGCGCAACGGAGGCTGGTCCAGGTGTCTCCACCACCTTGCGCGGAGGAGGAAGGTCCAGGTGGAGAAGGCAGGTCACAGCAGGGGAAGGCAGTTGTGGGTGATCAGGCCAGCAGGGGAGGACAGTTGGGAGTGATCAGGCCAGCAGGGGAGTAGTTAGGCATCAATCAGGCAGTCAGCGGAGTGGTTAGGGAGTGATCAGGCAGGCAGGCAGAAGCAGTTAGGGACAAACAGGCAGGCAGGCAGGCAGGTGAGCGTTTAGGCGCCAGCATTCCTGGATTGTGAGAGGAATGTCTGACTGACTGCGGGATCGGGCCTAAACCAGCAGTTGGACATCCCCCGAGGGGTCCCAGATTGGAGAGAGTGCAGGCCAAGCAGAAGGACAGCCCCCCGTGCACTAATTTTGTGCACCAGGCCTCTAGTTAATTCATATAAAAATGACATTCTCCCTTTTAGGAAGGAGATTTAGCCTTGTTTTTTTTATACAATCTTCTCAACAGCAGGTTACAGTTAAAGATACAATTACAAAATCACAATCATCTGATATAAAAATAGTTAATGCCATAGGATATAAAAAAGTTGATATTTATTAACTATACTAGAGGCCCAGTGCATAAAATTCATGCATGGGGGGGCGGTGTCCCTCAGCCCAGCCTGTACTCTCTCCAATCTGGAACCCCTCCAGGGATGTCCAACTGCCAGTTTAGGCCTGATCCTGGTGGGCAGTCGGACATCCCTCTCACAATCCAGGACTGCTGGCTCCCAACCGCTCGCCTGCCTGCCTTATTTCCCCTAACTGCTTCTGCGTGTCAGCCTGATCGCCCCCTAACCACTCCCCTGCCAGCCTGATCGATGCCTAACTGCTCCCCTGCCTGCCCAATTGCCCCCAATTGCCTTTCCCTGCCGGCCTGGTCACCTCTAACTGCCCTCCCCTGCTGGCCATCTTGTGTCCACATGGGGTAGCCATATTTGACCACATGGGGGCAGCCATCTTGTGAGTTGGAGTGATGGTCAATCTGCATATTACCTCTTTATTGTATAGGATAATTTTGAAAGAGGTGAAATAAGGTGCAGGGATGAGATAACAATCTTAATTCCAAAGAATTGGAGAGAGTTTTAAGAATTAAAAGGAAATTGATGAGTAATGTACTTACACAATTTTAACTGAAGTTTATATAGAGTAAGAAAATCGTATTCTTTTTTTATAGGCCTTATCACTACTCTTTGTCTTATGGGAGATAAGTAAATATTGCTTTGTTAAATCTGAAAAACATATATATATACACATATATATAATGTAATACACATATTATATAAACAAAGATATGGGAAAGAGAGAGAGAGAAACCCTATGGCATTTTTTTTTTAGTTTACCTGAAAGAAAAAATATTTGTTATTAAATTATATTATTAAAGTGCCTCATTTAGAAACATTATTTTCAAATTGTTCTCATTCATTTTATAAGCCTCTACCAATCAGAATCTCTGAGCTTTGTGTTTTTCCTCATAGCTGTGACCGACAGGGACAGGAACCAATTCTTCCTCTAGTGCAGGGGTGGGAACCTTTATCTGCCAAAGGCTGTTTGGATATTTATAACATCGTTCTCAGGCCATACCAAATTATCATCTTAAAAATTAGAATGGCCCTGCCCTGACGGTTTGGCTCAGTGGATAGAGCGTTGGCCTGCAGACTCAAGGGTCCCAGGTTCGATTCCGGTCAAGGGCATGTACCTTGGTTGTGGGCACATCTCCAGTGGGGAGTGTTGCAAGAGGCGGCTGATCGATGTTTCTCGCTCATCGATGTTTCTAACTCTCTATCCCTCTCCCTTCCTCTCTGTAAAAAATCAATAAAATATATTTTTAAAAAAATTAGCATGGCCCTAGCTGGTCTGGTTCAGTGGAAAGAGCTTTGGCCTATGGACTGAAGGTCCTGGGTTTGATTACGGTCAAGGGCACATTCCCAGGTTGCTTGCTCAATCCCTGTGCAGGAGGCAGCCAATCAATAGTTCACTCTCATCATTGATGTTTCTATATCTCTTTCCCTCTCCCTTCCTCTCTGAAATCAATAAAAAAATATGTTAAAAAAATTAGCCCGCTATATTTGGTGAAACATTTACCTAATTCATGCCTAATGCCTTGGCAGGGTCAGACTAAATTATTTCTCAGGCCTTATACTGCCCAAGAGCCGGATGTTCCCTATCCCTGCTCTAGTGGCTAATAACAAGGTTGACTCCCCATGAGATGCATATGACCACAAAGACCAGTAATGCAAGAAGTGATCTATAACAGTAGTAGATATAAAATAAGGAGTACAGATTATAAACAAAATAATACATACTCTGAGTTGAATAAGGGAAAAAATCAGTGTCTTTAAGCCATGCAATGAGCCATGGAAAAAGTTGGACTGCACTATGCAGTTTGAAAGATGGATCCAGTAAAACACCTGCCTCTGGATTTCCAAGCCAAGTAACCACAGGAGATGCTCTGTAAAATCACAATAATTTTTAAAACAACTTTTTAAAAAGCACTTTGAGACTTGTGGAAGCTGATGAACCATATCTTAGGGTAGGTAATAATTTTACCAAACCAGGTGGAAAATGCCGAATTAAGTATAAGTACCACAGGGGTTTTCGCTTAAGGATTTTTCTTTCCATAGACCCTGAGCTACACATTTTCTAATGCTGAAAGTCATGTTAAGTTGCATTCAAATTTTCTACTCAAGAGACAAACGTTTTCACTTTTTTGACCAGTCTATAGAGGAAACTACTACTCCTGAAACAGCATAAATTGGATTATAAAATGAAACTTATTTTAACTATAATCTGGAAACCTGATATTTCTATCCTCCTCTCCAGTTCCCCCTCCCTCACCCTTCCCCCTTTAAACGGTTGAAATATTTGGCTTCTTTAAATTTCATTAAGTTAAGAATCAGGCACATCTCCTGCTTTGCTTTTCCCTCTCATTTAAATCACTTGAGTGTACCCAGACTTCAGGCTGTGGTCCCAGTCTGGTGGGAGCAGGACAGCTTTCCCCAGAGAGGCCTGTCACAGAAAGCCTTTGTAATTACCCAGTATATTAGGTCTGAGAAAACCCACACAGGTTTTCAACCAGGAGCCAAACTCCTCAACCCATTCTATCATTTGAAAAATAAATGAATGGATAGCAATTGCTTTAACCTACTTCATAAGACTATTGGAAGATTTCTGCATATTTGACTGTAAGATTAAATAGTGACTACTAATACTTTTTTTTTAAAAGAGAGTCACAATGAGAGAGTCCATGATAAATTCATAAAAATAGTAAAAAATTTTTCACTTCCATCAACTAACAGGTTAACAGGATTCATTCTTTAATTTTAAAAGGGTATGAGACCTTAAGAAAGTCAAATATAAATTAATCAACAATTATGGAAAAGTCATACTAATCTCTGAGGTATTGAGTGCTATAAAAATGGGGGGAAAATGGAGAGAAATGCACTGGAACAACTTTAGCTTTTAAATAACCACCCCAAAAAACAGAGAAACATTGCAAAGGGTTAGACCAGTTTTCACTGGGCTGGGGCTGCAAGATGAATTTATTTTCTGAGTACTAGAAGTTGAAGAAAAGTGTATGTGATTGAAAATGGTATGACAAGCTTTCAACAAAACACAACAAATCACAATTGCCTATTTCATTCCTATATTTCTGGAAACCCTCAAAAATAGATAAGAGAGAAAGCACAGGGGAAAAAACTAAATATAGTGTGTATGTGGGTTTATGTGTGTATATTTATATAGCTCTTAATACAAAAGGGAGAAAAATCCTTTCTTTGCACTTCTGGGTTTCTCAGCTATAACCCATCTCATATTTACCTGAGGCCAAAGAAAAAGCCTTGTGATCTCAAGCAGGCATAAGCCTTACTGCATAGTAGAGCCTAGAAGCCAGTGAAAGGAAAGTCTAATGAGAACATTCCCCAAAATATATATAATGGACTATGTCATCCTTAGAAAATAGATTGGGGCCCAGACTATTTTACAGAGAAAATGATTTAGCTCAAGTTTCTGAGAGCAGACATCAAATGAACCCAATTCCACACAAAAGATAATCATTTGTTCCTATGGAGCTTCATAAAGACTACCTCCAAGCTCTTAAAGTAGTACTAAAATTTGAATCTTACATACTATATTGCTGGTTTTTAGATTTTAATGAATTAGATAGCATAATCTTAGGGGAAAAAAAACTAATAGTACCAAGAGTAATATTTTAGATCAAATGTAGAGGAAATAATAATTTTTAAAAAAGAGGCAAAAGCAAAACAATGTTACAGTTTCTCTGAAGTAATTATTGCTTAGTTGAAGGTGGAAGGGAGAGGTTTTATGTATGGCAATTGGGGTGATATTTAGCAGTGCTTTGTATTTTAGGGACAAATTCATTAAGTTCTGGGGGCAAAGATTTATACTGTCATGGACAGAAAAAAAATTAGTCATAAGTTTATGTTATATGATGGAACTACTTATTATAAATGGAAATTTAGATAACCTAACTCATTTATCATTTATTGTATTAATTTAAATAATTGGAAAGATATGACTTACCTTGATGGTTGTGCTAAGACAATAAGAGCTGGGATAAATAAGTATACACTAAGGAAAGCTATATTCATTTAATTACTCTAACTCATTATGCTTAATATTCTTTTAAAAAATCCATTGTGCATTACAACATTTATTTTATGCCCTGGCCTGGTGGCTTGGTTAATTGGGACATCATCCTGTGCACCACAATGTTGAAGGTTGAATTCCTGGTCAGGTGGTCAGGCAGGGCACATACCTAGGTTTTGGGTTCAATCCTTTCAATCCTTAGTTGGGTGCTTAGGGAAGGCAACGATCATTGTTTCTCAATCTCTCTCTCTCTCTCTCTCTCTCTCTCTCTATACATACATATATGTGTGTATCACACACACACACACACACACACACACACACACAATTTTTGTAACTCACACAATCATCCCTATTGGTCCAGTCAATATATAAATAAAATATACACATATATTGAAAGCCCCTACAGGATAACATTTTCATTGAATGTAATGCACTTGTCTAGTATGTTATAGAGCATCCAGTGCTCTCCAAAGTGTTAACAACTTAATACATATATATCCTTGATTATTCTTACCTCTACACATATCCCTTAATTATTCTCTGCTGTTTTTTAAATCCATTTGCTCTTTCAACAAATATTTATTATTCACCTACTTTCTACACTTGATACTCAGAATACAGGCATGGAGGGATATGATTCCTATTCTCTAAGCATAGTATTGTCTTTGGACTTACCACTCATGACTATCTCTCTATTTTTAATCCTCAAAACAAACTCTTAAGTGTTGCCAATATTTGCTTTCTCATAGTAAACACTTTTAAAATATTCTCCACTCATTTTCACCCATTCACCTCACTTTAATCATGACATATAGTGCTCATTGATGAGTCTGAAATGAGTGGCTCCAGGCTAGATATCTTCCCTGAATTGCAGAGTGATTTATTAATCAAAACTTAAATATGAAACTAAATAAATCATTTCCAGTCTCAGACATATTTTCTTGTGTAATTGACTGTGTATGTGTGTACATATATATAGAAATAGAGACTATATTTGGAATATTTCAAAAATATACAAATATTATCTAATAAACAGGGAATATGCAAATTGACGATCATACCATAATGATCAAGATGGCTGCGCCCACAGTGGAGGCAGGGTTCCCATAAAGAGCTTTAATGAACAATCAGAAGGGAACTGAGGCTGCGTGGTGCTGGGCTGGGGCAGGGGACCTGAGGCTGCACCCCCCGCCCGCAAGGCTTGATGGGGAACTTCAAGATGCACCCCCACCCCAGCCCAGGCCGGGGGTCCTCAGGTCATGCCCCCACCCAACAGGGCTTGATGGGAACCTCAAGGCATGTCCCCTGCCCCAGACCGGGCTGGGGACCTTAGGCCATGCACCTGGCTCTGGGCTGGGGGACTTGAGGCTGCACCCCCCCCCCACCTGTGGGGCTTAATAGGGGACCTCAGGCCACACCCCCCCACCCATGGGGCTTGACAGGGAATCTCAAGGCACACCTCCCAGCCTGGTCCAGGAGACCTCAGGCCATGCCCCCCGTCCTGGCGCCGGAGCATGCCAGGCAACCTGAGGCTGTGCCCTGTACCCGGTGGGGCTTGATGGGGGTGGGGCCGGCCAGGTCTGGATCTAGCCCAATGGGGCTTGATGGGGGTGGGACTGGCCGGGTCTAGGTCTCACGTGATTTCAAGGCACATGTGGGTGGTGGGGACTTGACTCTGGTTCCCGTGGCACACCCCAGACTCTGGCAGGAGGAAGATTTTTATATACATTTTACTAATTTCCTTTCATCTCTGACACTTCTATTATAGAGAAAGGGCAAATAGCAATATGAAAATATTTCCTCTAATTAATTCCCTTTTAATCTGCCTGAATTTCATGCACCGGGTCACTAGTTTTTAATAAATTACATTATCACACCCCTTTTACTATAAAACATGCTTATTTCACTTAATTTTATTTTTTTCTTTTTTTTATTTTATTCTGGGCCAGCTTTAGCTCTGGCTCTAGCTCTGAGGCTTCGTATCTGGTTTGTTTGCCGTTCTATAATCGAAACAATGTATAACTTCAGCTCTGAGATCCCGGCAGGCTGAAAGCTGGTTTCTGGGGTTTTGTTTAGCTTCTTATTTGCAACATAGTACATAGTTGCTTAGAGTTGCAACTCAGAGGCCGGCAAGTCAGGCGGGGAACGTTGGAGTCTGCAGTCACTGGAGCAAGCAAGCCTCATGTTCGCTTCCAGCTGCATGGCTGCCGGCCGCCATCTTGGCTGACAGTTAATTTGCATAAGGATATGCTGATTAGCCAATGGGAAGGGTAGCGGTCGTACGCTAATTACCATGTTTCTCTTTTATTAGTGTAGATAGAGACTATATTTGGGATATTTCAAAAATATACAAATGTTATCTAATAAACAGGGAATATGCAAATTGACGATCATATCATAATGATCAAGATGGCTGCGCCCACAGTGGAGGCAGGGTTCCCATAAAGAGCTTTAATGAGCAATCAGAAGGGAACTGAGGCTGCGTGGTGCTGGGCTGGGGCAGGGGACCTGAGGCTGCACCCCCCGCCCGCAAGGCTTGATGGGGAACTTCAAGATGCACCCCCACCCCAGCCCAGGCCGGGGGTCCTCAGGTCATGCCCCCACCCAACAGGGCTTGATGGGAACCTCAAGGCATGTCCCCTGCCCCAGACCGGGCTGGGGACCTTAGGCCATGCACCTGGCTCTGGGCTGGGGGACTTGAGGCTGCACCCCCCCCCCACCTGTGGGGCTTAATAGGGGACCTCAGGCCACACCCCCCCACCCATGGGGCTTGACAGGGAATCTCAAGGCACACCTCCCAGCCTGGTCCAGGAGACCTCAGGCCATGCCCCCCGTCCTGGCGCCGGAGCATGCCAGGCAACCTGAGGCTGTGCCCTGTACCCGGTGGGGCTTGATGGGGGTGGGGCCGGCCAGGTCTGGATCTAGCCCAATGGGGCTTGATGGGGGTGGGACTGGCCGGGTCTAGGTCTCACGTGATTTCAAGGCACATGTGGGTGGTGGGGACTTGACTCTGGTTCCCGTGGCACACCCCAGACTCTGGCAGGAGGAAGATTTTTATATACATTTTACTAATTTCCTTTCATCTCTGACACTTCTATTATAGAGAAAGGGCAAATAGCAATATGAAAATATTTCCTCTAATTAATTCCCTTTTAATCTGCCTGAATTTCATGCACCGGGTCACTAGTTTTTAATAAATTACATTATCACACCCCTTTTACTATAAAACATGCTTATTTCACTTAATTTTACATTTTATTCATAAGATGACAACCAAACCAGAAGAATGAGAAAATGATAAAATAATTAGTATTAAATAATCTAATAACTTACTGACCAAGTAATTTAATGTACTATATAAAAGGGCTTTTAAAGTACTTTTATTCAAGCTGTATTTTCAAAAACATAAATATTTCCTTAAAAATAAAATATGATACATCTTCTGAAGCAATATTAAAATGAATGTGTACATTAATTTCCTGAATAACCAAAATCACATAATAAGAATAATTACTCTTTATGCATATTCATGAATTTAATCATACCTTCCATATATATTTTGACTATTATGTTACTAATATTTCTATTTAAAAGATTTTTTAAATACGGACTGATAATTTTAAATTATTTTTATAAAACTACATACAATCTTTAAATTTGTATATTATGGTTAATTGTTTTAGTTCCAATATATTTATTAGACAATTCTTTGTAGAACATATTTTTAATTGAGTAATGACTCAAGAGTTGCTGAAGTACCTTGTATACTCAAAGCAGAAAGTTAACTGGAAGGTTTTTACATTTCTATCTTTCTTTACCCATTCATTTATTGCTAGACACTTAGTTGTGTGTTTTTTTTTTCATTGTAAATAATGCTATGATAAACAACATGGGGATGCATATAATTATTTTCAAATTAATATTTTATTTTATTTAGATAAACATCCAGAAGTGAAATAGCTGGATTATATGGTAGCTCTAATTTTAATTTTCCAGTAACTTTCATGCTGTCTTCCTATAATGGCTGAAATAATTACATTCCCACCAAAAGTGTACAAGGTTTCCCTTTTCTCTATATTCAATTGTTTTTTCTTGTCTTTTAGATAATAGCCACTCTAACAGGTGTGAGGTAATATCTCATTGCAGTTTTGATATGCATTTCCCTAATAATTAGTGATGTTGAACCTTTTTTCATGTACCTGTTGACCATCTGTATATATTCTTTGTAAAATGTCTATTCAGATCCTCCCTCTACCTACTTTTAAAAATATATATATATTATTGATTTTTTTTTACAGAGGGAAGGAGAGGGAGATAGAGAGCCTTTTACCCTTTGACCAACATCTCCTATTCCCATTCCCTCAACCCCCACCCCTGTCAACTACAACTCTACTATCTATAGCTCAGTTCTTTTATATTCTGCATATAAGTGAGAACATACAGTATTTGTCTTTCTCTGTCTGACTTACTTCACTTAGCATAATGCCGTCAAGATCCATTCATGTTGCTACAAAAAGCAAGATTTTCTTTTTATAGCTGAGTAATATTTCATTATGCATGCATGCACGTGTGCCTGTGTGTGTGTGTGTTTGTTCACATCTTTATATATTCATTCGTTAATGGACTCTTAGGTTGTTTACACATCTTGGCTATTGCAAATAATTCTGCAATAAGTATGGAGGTGCAGATGTCTCTTTGAGATAGTGATTTCATTTTCTTTGTATAAATACCCAGATATGAGCTTGCTGGATCATATGGTAGTTCTACTTTTAATTTTTTTGAGGAATCTCCATACTGTTTGCCATAGTGGCTATACCAATTTACATTCCCACCAACAGTGCAAAGGGTTCCCTTAACATCCTCACCAACACTTGTTTCTTGTCTTTTTGACATTCTAACAGGTGCGAGGTGAGATCTCATTATTGTTATAATTTGCACTTCCCTGATGTGATGTTGAGCATGTTTTCTTGCTTTTGTAGGCCATGTGTATTCTTTGTCTATTCAAGTCTATTCAAATCCTTTGCCCACTTTTAATTGGATTGTTTATTTTTTGCTATTGAGTTGTATGAGTTCCCTGTGTATTTTGGATATTAATCCTTTATCAAATAGATGGTTTGCAGATTTTTTCCCCTCTTCCATGGTTGCATTTTTATTCTGCTGACTGTTTCTTCTGTGCAGAGCTTTTTAGTTTAATATTTCTGTGAAAAATGTCATTGGAATTTTGGTAGGGATTGCACTGAATCTATAGATGATATGGATAGTATGGGTATTTTATAAACTTTTCTAAATTGATTTTTAAAGAGAGATAGAGATCAATTGGTTGCCTCCCAAACTCACCCTGACCAGGAATCGAACCCACCATCTTTTGGTATATGGGACCAAATGAGCCACACTGGCCTGGTCAGTATGGATTTTTAACACTAATTCTCCCATTCCATGAACACAAAATGTATTTCCATTTATTTGTGTCTCCTCCTATATTTTTCAGAGTACAGATATTTCACCTCTGATATTTATTTCTAGGTATTTTATTACTTCAATGCAATTGTAAAAAGATTGCTTTTTAAAACTATCTTTCTGAATGTTTTTTACAATTTATAGAAACACAACATTTTTTTTGTATATTGATTTTATGTACTTCTACCTTATTGAATTAGTTGTTGAGTTCCAATAGGTTTTTTTGCTGGATTTGTTAGGATTTTTCTATATGTGATATAGTGTCATAAAATACTGAATTTTTTTTTTACCATTTTGTGCCAATACGGATGTTTACTGATACATCTTGCCTAATTGCTTTATGGTGCTACATTGCATAAAAATGGTGAGAGAGGGCATCCTTGTCTTGTTCCAGGTCTTAGAAGAAAACCTTTCAACTTTTTACCACTGAATATGATTTAGCTGTGTGCTTTTCATATATGACTTTTATTTTGTTGAGGTGCATTCCTTCTACGTACGTTTTGTTGAGATTTTTATCTCAAACAATATGTTCTGTCAGATGCATTTTCTGTATCTATTCAGATGATCACATAATTGTTATCTTTTACATTGGTTGGTTTGCTGATGCTAAACCATTTTATATCCCTAAAAAATCCCACTTGATCATGGTTTATAATCCTTATAATGTATTATTAAATTTGGGTTGCTAATATTTTATTGAGGTTTTTGCATCTATGTTTATCATAGATATTAGCATGGATATTAGCTGTAAGTGTGTGTGTGTGTGTGTGTGTGTGTGTGTGTGTGTGGTGATGGTGGAAATGGCAGTATCCTTTTTCTGGTTTGTCTGGTTTGGGAATCAAGGGAATGCTGGCCCCATAAAATGTGATTGGAAGTGGTCCCTCATAAAATGTGTTTGGAAGTGTTTATACTGAAGTAGCTTATGAAGAATTGGTATCAATTATTTTGAATGTTTGATTGAATTTACCAATGAAATAGTCTTGTCCTGGACTTTTATTTACTGGGAGGTTTTTATTACTTATGAACATTCTTATTAGTTACCAGTTCATTCAGATTTTCTATTCATGATTCAGGTTGATTGTGTGTTTCTATGAATGAAACCATTTCTTTTAGATTGTGAGATTTATTGGCATATAATTGTTCATAATAGTCTCTTATGATCCTTTGTATTTCTTTTTTGTTTTGTCTTGTTAATCCTCACCCCAGGACATTTTTTCATGGAATTTTAGAAAGAGTGGAAGGGAAGGATGAGAAACAGAGAAACATAGATGTGAGAGAGGCACATCGATTTGTTGTCTCCCACACCCCAACCAGGGCCGGAGATTGAGCCTACAACCAAAGTATCTGCCCTTGGTTGTACCCGGGACCCTTTATTCCATGGGATGATGCTTTATCCACTGAGCAAAACCAGTTAGGGCAATCCTTTGTATTTCTGTGGCATCACTTGTAACATCTCCCTTTCTGGTTTTATTTTAATACTCCTTTTTTTTCTAGGTAAGTCTAACTAAAGGCTTATCTTTTCAAATAGCCAGCTCTTGGTTTCATTAACCTTTACAGTATCTATTTTACCTATTTCTTCTCTGGTCTTCATTATTTTCTTTCTTCTACTAACTTGGGATTTCTTTGTTATTCTTTTTTTTAATTCCTTTGGTGTAAAGTTAGTTTGTTTGAGATTTTTCTTGTTTGTTGCGGTAGACATTTATTGCTGTGAACTTCTTAGAACTGCCTTTGCTGCCTCCCATAAGTTTTGGTAAGTTGTATTCTCATTTTCATTTGTCTTGATGTATTTTTTTTATTTCTCTCTTGATTCTTCTTTGACTTGGTTGTTCAGAGCATGTTGTTTGGTCAAATATTTGTGAATATTCCACTTTTCTTGTAGAAATTTATTTTTATTTTTATACAATTGTTGTTGGTATGATTTTATTCTTTTTAAATTCATTAAACTTTGTTTTGTGGCCAGAAATTTGATCTTTCCTGCTGAATGTTTCATGCACACTAGAGAAGAATGTATATTACAATGTTTTGGAGGGAACATTCACTATAGAGGGGTGGGCAAAAGTAGGTTTAAAGTTGTGAGTATGTGAAACACGGAGTTTATTCTTGTATTATTATTTTGTAATCATTTCATTTATTTGTATTACAACTGTAATCCTACTTTTGCCCACCCCTGTATATCTGTTAAGTCTCTCTGGTCTAAAGTGTCATTTAAGGCCTTTATTTCTTTATTGATTTTCTGTCTGATTATCTGTCCATTAATGCAAGTGGGGTATTAGAGTCCACTACTATTGTTTTGTAGCTGTCTATTTCTCCCTTTAAATCTATTAATATTTGCTTTGTATGTTTTGGTGTTTCTATGTTGGAACCATAAATATTTACAAATGTTTTATACTCTTGTTGGATTGACTACTTTATCATTATGTAATGACCTTCTTTATCTCTTATTTCAGTCTTTGTTTTGAAGTCTATTTTGTGCTTTGGCCAGTGTGTCTCAGTTGGTGGGGCATTGTCCTGTGCACCAAAGGGTTTTTTATTCAATTCCCAGTCAGAGCATATGCCAGGTTCCCAGGATCGATCCCTAGTAGGTGGCATGCAGGAGGCAGCCCATTGATGTTTCCTTTCACATCCATGTTTCTTTTTCTCTCTCCCTTCCCCTTCCTCTCTCTCTAAAAATGAATAAAAATAATTTAAAAAGTAAAGTATATTTTGTAAGCTGTAGGTATAGCTACCTTACTTTCCTTTAGTTTCTAATTGTATGGAATATCATTTTCCATTCCTTCACTTTTAGTCTGCGTGTTCTTGTACTTGAAGTGAAACTCTTATAGGCAGCATATACATGGGTCTTGGTTTTTTCTTGTGTTTGTTTGCTTGTTGTTGTTGGTTTGTTTGTTGTTGTTTTTTGAATTTGTTAAACAATTCTATATTCTTTGAGAGCAAAATGTTAGTCCACTTACTATAAAAATAATTATTGATATATACTTATTGTCATTTGATACATTTTTTAGATGTTTTGTAGTTTCTCTCTTTATTCTTTGCTTGCTCTCTTACTTTGTAGTTTGATGACTTTCTTTAGTGGTATGATTAGATTTATTTATTTTTATTTTGTGTTTCTACTATAGGTTTTTGCTTTGTTGTTACCATGATACTTGCATATAACAACTTTTATTTGTAACAGGCTATTGTAAGTTGATAACTTAAGTTTGAATACTTTATAAAGCTCTACATTTTTATTCTCCCACCCATGTTTTATTTTCTGATATTACATTTTACCTTTTTTACCTTTTTTATATCTTAACAAATTATTGTAGGTACAGTTACTTTTACTACTTTTGTCTTGTAACCTTCATACTAGCTGTGATTATTCTACTATTACTCTGTATTACCTTCACCAGTGAGATTTACACTTTCATATGCTTTTTTTTCTTTTCAGTTTGTGCCTTTCTTTTCTTCTTGTTGTTCTGATTGGATGAGTTCTACTTCCCTGCCTTCAAGTTCACTGATCCTTCTGCTTCAGCCATTATGTTTTCAAATCCCTCCTATGTATTTTTCAGTGCAGTTATTGTATTTATTCTTTAGCTCTATTTGGTACTTACCTAATTTTTCTATTTTTCTGTTGAAGTTCCCATTTTTGTACATTCATTCTTCTCCTGAGTTTGGTGAGTATTTTTAGGACCATTACTCTAAACTCTGTGACAGGTAAATTATTTATCTCCATTTCAAACTTTTGCAGTTGTCCAAGCAGCCAATGTTATTTTTTATGGATCCCAGTAGCTTAGGGTGTTCCAGGACCTGTGCATGTCCCAAAGGGAAGGATCTCAATCAGCACCTAGATTCAGGCGGACTGGAGCCCAACTCTGGAAGCCAGACTCCGATGCAGCCAATTTTTAAAGCATGCAAAGTATAAATCTCTTGGGATCACAAGCACAAGCCCTGCTCACTACCAGTGCCAGCAGGTCTGTAAGTGTTTTCTGGGTGACAGTTGCAAAAATCAAGGCTCCCGATAAGTTGTATAGGTTCCTGTATGAGACACCAGCACATGGCAGTGAGGCAGAGGGAAACGACAGAGATGATATGCACAGGGCTATGTTCCCAGAGAGCACATCCTTAGGCCAAGATGTATGCCAAACCCGGAGCTTCTCTAGGATGAAGCTCCAGGAAAAGAAAACAAGGCTCTTTCATAGAAATGCTGGGTCTGTCAATTCAGTCTGTGTCTGTTCAGTGCCTGGGGGTGGTAGACTGCCCTGGCACCCAGGAACACAAAGTTCTTGACCAACAGAGTCATGAGATCAAGAGACATTCCCTGGATGGCAGCCTTAACTAGGGAACCAGAAGTAAAAATCAGGCTACCAGACTCATAAAACCTCCCTTCTGTGAGATAGTGGAGTTCTGGATGGTAGTAGAGGGAAACCATGAAGAAGCCTACCTGCTGAGCTCTCTGAAAATAATTATAGCCAGTGCTTAGATGCGTATTCAATTAGGTGCCTGCCCCTGAGGCTATAGTTATGGTGATAAATTGATGAGCCTCTTTCATACGAAGACTGCACTCCCGGGTCTGTTTCCTCTGGCTGTGCCATGCAGGTGGTCACCATTTAAGAACACTTTCTCCATTATTTACAGTCCACTGGGACCCATTAGCCCCAGCTGTGCCTGCCCCCAGAACCAGGCAATATAGAGCTGTCCCCTGGCTGCAGCCTCAAACACTGTGGCAATAGATGTGTATAAAAGCTCCCCTTCAGCCTGGTCCGTATGGCTCAGTGGTTGAGGGTCAACCCATGAACCAGGAGGTCACAGTTCAATTCCCAGTCAGGGCACATGTCTGGGTTGCGGCTTGATCCTTAGTGGGCGCATGCAGGAGGCAGTTGATCGATGATTCTCTCTCATCATTGGTGTTTCTCTCTCTCTCCCTCTCCCTTCCTCTTTGAAAACAATAAAAATATATTAATGAAAAAGCTCCCCTTCAGGAGTTACTGACACTCTTGAACCTGCCAGAGAGAGGGCATGTAGATGGTGACCACAAGCTGGAGTGTGGCAGAGGGAGAGTGTAGAGATGTCACCCAACGGGAAAGAGAAAAAAAGAAGAAGGAAAAAAAACAACCCAGAGTTTAAAAAAATATATTTAAAAAGATGGCTTACACATGCTGGATCAAGGTAGAGGGAAGCCTCGAAATGGCTCTGCCAGCCACCATCCAGCAGAGCACCCCAGCAGTCCCCCATCTGTATGTCAAATCAGATGCGTGCCCTGCAGACTGATGCTCTAATACAAGCAAATGAGTCTCTCCTACTCAAAGTCTGGGCACCCGCTCCATCAGTTACTTCTGCTCTCGGCCCTGGAGCTGATCAGTCCCAGCATGTGAGCCCTTTCTCTGATCACTATAGTCTTGTGGGTCTCATGGACACCAGCAAGTCTGGTTTTCGAAGCCAAATGTTTTGGGGGCTCATTTCTCAGGTGAAGTTCTTAAAAGTTGGGGTGCATGACTTTAGGGTCTTACTTTTTGCTCCTCAGGGAGAAGCTGTGTTTCTAATTTCCTCTTATCTGTGCTTCACTGTGCCAGGGGCGGGGCTTAAAGAGAGATTGTGTCCCAGCCTCTTCTACCAATTTGCTGTGGGTCTTCTCTCTTTCTCCCTCCCACAGGATCACTCAGCCAGTCTTAGGGTTTTCAGAGGATGTTTTTCCACGTGTATCTGTAGATTCAGTGTGTTCGCAGGAGGAGGATCCTTTTATGACACCATCTTGGACTAGAACCTTTCATTTCTGTTTTAATGTGCATTTCATATTTGTTATTAGTGACCTTGAACACATTTTCTATGTTTATAATTTTTGCATTATCTGTGAAGTGTTATTTTACTATTCTCAAATCGTTCTAGTACAGGTATCCCCCACATTCTAAAAGTCCATGTTATGCCACTTCACTTTTACAGAAGACTTTCATTAGCACTTGTTTTTACTAAGAAAAAAACAAACAAAGAGAATTTTTACTTTTATGAAAAGAATCATGTAATAATGTAGGTCTTCATAAAAGTGGAGTGAAACAATGCAAAAAAAGCAGTGTACACACTTCATTTTATGATATTTTGGCTTACAAAATCTTTCATAGGAATGCTCTACCATTGATAGCAGGTGAAACCAGTATTCCTTCATTGTTTTGAAAATAAAATTGCCCTTGTGAATAAACTGCAGATTCCTCTAAATCCTTCACACATCTTTACTCTCAATGAAAATGTGTACCCTATTTTAATTTTTCTTTATTTTAATTCTTCTTCTTTGGTCCCAGTATAAATATTCAAATTTGGACTCCCACACTAAATTGGTAATTTTTCCTTGGATCTTATGTTCCTCTCTGTCTTATTCCTAAACCAATCTGTTCTTTTTAAGAATGCCATCTCTTTGTTGGCCTGATTTTCTATAAAGTGTCTGAAACTCTCCATCTGCTAGGCCGAGTTCAAGTGGACATCAGGCTGCTACTATGATCCTGTGTTGGCTGTGAAGGAATGTAATGAGGGTCAATATCAAAGACAAGGTAAATAAGATAAAGCTTATCCAATGAACTTTGCTAGTTACTGGTTGGTAGTTGGTTGGTTCAGATAGGTAGAGTAAGAGAGTTAGGAATTTGTTAGTAATCTTTATAATATATTCTAACCAAATACCATATCTAAAGCAAGAGTTTTACATAGGGACCCACCAGTGATTAATAATGGCTTCAAATAAATATTTGATGATCACTTTATAAAGAACTGTTTATTTTAACTTAAAGTAGAACCATAAGTTTTACAATGAATATCAAATAGTGTTTAGGTAGTGTATTTTTTAATTGATTACATTCTATGTTTCATGCTTTATATTAAATCTTGGAAACATATCAGTAAAAATAACATAGGCACTGATTATAGGAGGAAAGAAAACATTGCTTTAGGAACAAATACAACCTGACTTGGGGCATACAAGCAGGGTTCTAATGAAATCTGAGAAGTCCAGCTGAATTCCTCTGAGGTGATTTTTAAGCTGGATCTAAGAAATACCTTTTTTACCTAAGCAGAAGAGAGGGAAGGTGGTGGAAAGTTTCATAGGGGAAAGAAATCCTCTGTGAGTGCCCTAAGATGGGAAGAAATCCTATCTAATAATAGAGAAACATGGTAATTAACCATAACTTTGCTACCCTTCCCATTGGCTAATCAGCGAGATATGCAAATTAACTTCCAACCAAGATGGCGGCTGGCAGCCATGCAGCTTAAACGAACAGGAGGCTTGGTTGCCCCAGCGATGGAGGAAGCCAAGGTTCCCCACCTGCAGCCGCGGAGCTCTGAGCTCCTGAAGAAACAGCTCCAAAAGATACAATGTTTCAATTATAGAAGCTAAAAAATGGTGGTTAATTTGCATACGCAGGCTCCAAGCAGTGGAGTGAAGCCAAACAGCCCTGAAGCCACAGAGCAGCGAGGCCTCCCTGCCTGGGGATCAGCAGAGCCAGGAGGCCTCAGGGCCCCAGGATCAGTGAGAGGCCTCAGGGCCCCGGGATCAGTGGAGCCGAGAGGCATCCCGGCCCCGGATCAGCGGAGCCTGATGGAAGCCCTGTGTGTTTATGCACCCTGGGGGTGCAGAGGTCCTATCCTAGGCAGAGGCCAATGGCAAAACTTCCGACTCTGAGAAGTGGCCTGGGGGCTGGAAGGCGGCTCCCCTGACCTCAGTGCTGGAGTCCTGCCACTCCACCAGGAGAGGAGCAGAGATAGGCCCGAGCCTCCCTCAAGGTGACCCGAAACCCCCACCCACACCAGGCAGGCTGCTGGGCCTGTGCGCGGAGGATTCACCTCCAAGCCCAGCCGGTGGTCCTGCCACAGCCATGGCACTCCTGGGTGCAGGCCCCAGCGGGATGCGGGGTGGTGGCGGGGGTGCCTTGAGTCCTGGGCTCCGTGCCTGCCTTCAACGGCTTCCTCCTGCTTCAGGGCCTCTCCCTCAGCCGGCCTCCTCCTCCCCAGCTCCCAGAGCAGAGGACCCACCGAGGGTGCTCCCCGCTGGACAAGGGGGTGAATGGAGTGGTGGGGACTCCCGGGTGAAGGGTCGCCCTGGGGAGGAGTCCTGACACCTCCATGCCCCGCTCCTGGAGCGCTGCCCAGGCCCTGAGCTCAGCCTAGAGCCGCGCAGGCCTGGAGGGCACAGGTGGGGGCGGGGGCACATGTGCCTGGTGCAGCGGGAAGTGCTGGGGAGCCGCCCACCTTCGGGGGCCTCCTCCTGCTTCCGGGCCTCGCCCTCCGAGGGCACTCCCCACTGGCAGAGGGGGTGAATGGAGCGGTGGGGACTCCCGGGTGAAGGGTCGCCCTGGGGAGAAGTCCCGACGCCTCCAGGACCCACTCCTGTTCAGCAACATCCCCAAGATCGCACAGCTGCACCGCGGGCTGTGGGGCAGCATGATGGCGCCGATGGTGGAGAAGGCGCTGCGCACGCGGGAGCTGCTGCAGCCCCGGACCTCGTCAAAGGCTTCAAGATGTTCGGCTCCCTCTTCAAGCCCTACATCTGGTACTGCATGGAGGAGGAGGGCTGCATGGAGTACACGCGCAGCCTGCTGCACAAGGACCTCTTCCGGGCCTACGTGATGTGGGCCGAGAAGCACCAGCAGTGCCAGCGGCTGAAGCTAAGCAACATGCTCGCCAAGCCCCACCAGCGGCTCAGCAAGTACCCGCTGCTGCTCAAGTCGGTGCTGAGGAAGACAGAGGAGCTGCGTGCCAAGGAGGCCGTCATCACCATGATCAGCTCTGTGGAGCGCTTCATCCACCACGTGAACGCGTGCATGCGGCAGCGACAGGAGCGGCAGCAGCTGGCCGCCATGGTGAGCTGCATGGACGCCTACGAGGTGGTGGAGGGTAGCAAAGATGAGGTGGACAAGCTCCTGAAGGAATTTCTGCACCTGGACCTGACC
>NW_005363099.1:419175-419799 GCF_000412655.1 Myotis brandtii | reverse complement strand
TGTTGGAGGGCAGCCTGAGGATGAAGGAGGGAAAGGACAGCAAGATGGATGTGTACTGCTTCCTCTTCACGGACCTGCTCTTAGTGACCAAGGCAGTGAAGAAGGCTGAGAAGACCAGGATAATCAGGCCACCACTGCTGGTGGACAAGATCGTGTGCTGGGAGCTTCGGGACCCTGGCTCCTTCCTCCTCATCTACCTGAACGAGTTCCACAGTGCAGTGGGGGCCTACACATTCCAGGCCAGCGGGCAGGCTCTGTGACGGGGCTGGGTGGACTCCATTTACAATGCCCAGCACCAGTTGCAGCAGCTGCATGCGCAGGAGCACGCGGGCAGCCAGCAGCACCTGCAGAGCCTGGAGGAGGAAGAGGAAGAGGAGGGTGGGGAGAGTAGCACTTCCCCCGCCAGCGCCCAGGCCCCTAGATTTACTACAGGCCCCTTCACCCCCGCCCTCTCCCTGCCTCCGCTGCCACACCCCTGTCCAGCTGCTGCCCCGCCTGCCCCACCTGCTCAAGTCCAAATCTGAGGCCAGCCTCCTGCAGCTGCTGGCAGGGGCCGCCACCCAGGGGGCGCCCCCAGCCCCCAGCTGCAGCCTGTCAGAACTCTGCTTGGCTGCCACAGCCACC
>NW_005363099.1:410740-418368 GCF_000412655.1 Myotis brandtii | reverse complement strand
TTCTCTCTTAACTGCAACTCATTTTTAAACTAGATTGCTTTTAAAAGAAGACTAAATAAAGTTTCCCTTAAGTTATTTAGGCGGTGCTGGGGCTGCTGGGGCTGCTGAGGGCCTGATAGAAGACACAAACACGCAGGGGGGGCCTGTACCCAGCAGCCCCAAGGCCTACCACCTTGGTGCTGGGGCTGCTGGGGCCCTGATCAAAGACACAGATCCGCAGCCCCAGCACCCAGCAGCCCCAAGCCCCTCCATCAAGGTGCTGGGGCTGCTGGGGGTATCAGAGACACAAACCCGAAGGCCCGGCACCCAGAAGACCCAATGCCTTCGTGGCAGCACTAAGGAGCAGCAAGCCGAGCAGTAGGAAGCAGCAAGCAGGTGGGCAGTAAGGAGGGAGGGGTCCTGGACTGCGAGGGGGTACATGCTAGGCTAAGTAACCCCCCCACCCATCCCCAGTGCACGAATTTCGTGCACCGGGCCTCTAATTTAGTTATAATAAGAATAGATTATCACTGCAGGAAGAGAAATAAGACAGAACCTACCTTTATCATTAAGGACTTACCCGCCACATTAAGGATTTTGGAATGTATCCCATGAGAAAAGGCAAGCCATTGGATGATTTTTAAGCAGGTGAGTGGCATCATTAAATTTGCCTTAAAAATTAGTGAATGAATTGATTTTAAAAGGAAAGAGTAATTTTAGAAGATCAGCTAGGAGGTGTTTGCCATGGTCTAGAGATGATATGATTACATCTGATGATCATTTTAGTTTATTTTTGTCTTTTAACACTATATTTTAAAAAGCTCTTTATATTCCTTTGTTGCATTATTCTAATTTGTTTCCTTTCAAGCATTTAATCTTGTTTATATATTTACCTTAAGTAGACTTAAACCCAAAAACCAACATGTGAGTCATTTATTAATCTGTTTTAAGTTTCATCTTTCCACCAATTTTACTTTATGGAGAAAAGTATTTAATTTCTACTCTGATCTATGAAAGTGAGTGACTTTGAAGATAAAAAATAAAATGAAAACATTAATTAATGAATAAGTTATTGGTGAACTGCCAGCAGTGTGATTGGAAAGAGAAGAATGACTCCACTTAATCAGTCCAACAACATAAATCTGAATTCAGCACCTAAAATGGAAAATAAGTATATGAGTAGTTGAGATAGTTTAGGCATAAAAAGATAAGTGCCAAGGACATTACATTACATTTATTTATTTTGCTTTAGCTCATATGTAAATTCTAAATTTCTATTTTGAAATCCTTATTTCCCCCCTGCTGAATTCTGACTATATCTTCATCTTTTGTCTTTGCTCTAAGACATAGCTATTATTGTATGTTGTTACCTTTCATCAAGCAATGAAATACTAATAAATAAATGTCAGATATTTCACAGAATTCTGTAATTGATTATAAACATAAGCCTGTCTGAGAATATGTTTCTTACTCTCTATATGATCAACCAGAATGTAGAAATGTGTTTAATTTTTTTTTGTAAAGAAAAAAGGCCTAGCTGAATTAATAGGAAATGTCAGATATTTCACAGAATTCTGTAATTGATTATAAACATAAGCCTGTCTGAGAATATGTTTCTTACTCTCTATATGATCAACCAGAATGTAGAAATGTGTTTAATTTTTTTTGTAAAGAAAAAAGGCCTCGCTGAATTAATAGGAATTATATTATTAGTACTAAATTTAGGGAATAGTAAAACTATTTTTATTAAACTTTAGTATTTGTTTATTAATAAATATTGTTAGACTATATAAAAATATTTATACATGAATGTTTATTTTTTCACAGCTCTTTGCCTATAGACAGTGATATATCCAGTGGCAAACAGAATAGCTAGATAACACTTTAAATTCCTTAAATTAATTTCTAAATACTACGACCAGCTAGACATATTTTTTCGTAATAGAACTTTACAATCAGATTCTTTCTAAAGAGAAACCTAATGTGTTTTTCCTCAAATGTTATTTTTTCTACAATAATTTCAAGACCACCTTTCATTTTTGTTCCTCCCAGATTCTGATGCCTGGTCTTTCCTATATGAATATGCCTGTGTTGTTTTTATTGTTTTCTGGAATAGCAAATCAATTTTTTTTCTGGAGTAGATATTCTTGTTTTATACATTAATACTCAAAAGAGTGTGATTAACTTACATATATGTGTCCAATAGTGTTGCAGAAATAAAATAATTATAAAAGTTGTGTGTGTTTTTTTTCCGATCTTTTCACCACATTTTAAAGACAAGAGGAACTCTATAAAGTAGCATATAATCAAATCTCAAATAGTTTAAGCTGAATGTCAGGTTTATTATTTAAAAAATAATACAATTGCAGTTATTATCATTTCAAGAAGGAGGTGTGCATTGTTCTAGAAAACAGTGTGAATTCCTTCACAGGAAGCAGAGTAATTTGATTCCCTGTAAACAGACTGGCCTGTAAGCAGCAGGGCTATAAAGGCAAATTAAAATATGACGAATTTGTAACCTGGTTTCACTGGAGTAGACCTTGTACCTAAAGGGATAAAGTCTAATAATTCAGTGTATCTTTCAGCATTCAATCAAACAAAACCACTAGGAATTAATCCTAACTAATTTGGAAAGTGGTTAAATCGTCTCCGTGAGGCCATTGTATGTGTCTGCTGCTATAACTAGCAGTCTTCAGGATAAGCAATAGTAAAGGGACGATGCAAAGGAACTAGGAAGAGAGAACACTCTGGACATAGCAAGGTTAATTCTAACCAAAGAGAATGGACTGCAAACTGAGTTGATGTTTCAATTCCTTCAAGCCTCCAACAGGTATGCTGGGTGGTTCTGTGGGAGAAGCTCACATTCTTTGTTAAGGAGTTTAACATTCACGTGGCTTAGTTATTGAAGAAGCTGCAGGAAGATCCTGGGGAACAGGAAGACTGGTGGTCCCATCTGCTGCTCTGTACCAACCAGAATAGCAGTAAATAGCAGCAGGCATAAAAGTTTGCAGCTGTACTTTAATTTTTTATATTATTCACTACGTATCTCCTGGGACCCCCATTAACCTGGAAATACCAAGAGAGGAGAATTTTGGACACATGTTTTCAAAAGCTTATATAAGTGGATATGATACAAATCCATAAAAAATGTAATAGATTGATTTAAAGGATAAGTGGAGGGATTTAGACTTGATACAATGGCAACATTAAGACCTTGTAAAATATTGAGTCTTCACAAGAAAATAGTAAATAATGTATATATGATTTCTCATTATTATATATATAATGCTAAGAATAGGTGTATATATTTTTAGTATATTTCATATTGTACATGTTATATGCATATAGTATTTTGTATATTGTACAAAATGATGAAAATTATGAAGATGGACATTTTATGTTAACTAAAAGACGCAGTTTATATAGAGGTAAATATTATACTATTTCTGGAAAATATACATATATGTATTTTTAACATGTTACTAGTGAAATTAGGTGTGTCAGGCACAAAATATGCTAATTTTGAAGTCTATTAATTGTTTTATTAAATATTTATTGAGAACATACAATAACTAGCAAAGAACTACTATGTTCTAGGTTTAGAGCACAGAGCAGTTAAGGTTTTTTCACTTATACATTTGTTCAAACTAACTGAAACATTTCCTCTATTGCAAAAGTTAGAAATCAGTATTTCTGGAATTGATAAACAAGCTTGACAGAGTGTGTTCATAATCCTCTGGAACATTTCAGCATTGGTATGGTATCAAAGCCAACTGAGGTGCCTGAAAATACAGATATAAAACAATCACTGGACATCTTGGGAAGAAGGCACAATCTTTAATACACATTTCAACTAAGGTTAAATTATATAAGAGCATACAATTTAATTTTAAGTATGTAATATATATATAATGTATACAATTAGAATAGAAGTAGAATTTAAATATAGATAGATATTCATGCTGCTATGCTGTAGATGATTACTCATTAGTTGGGATTGTTTCCTCTAGAATTATATATCCTACATTATACACTCTTTTCAAAATCATCTGTCTGAATTTCTTTCACCAATGAGAATTTTTCTTAATCTATTTAAAATGTGAATCATTTTTTAGAGAATAAGCAAAATTCATTAAAATCAAGTTTATCTTAGGTATCAAAATGTTATTTTTTTGGAATTACCAGCATATTAATATATTTAAATTACATTGTTTATCTAAAACTATATATGAGAATATGAGAGAATGTGAATGGAATTAAAAAGAAATACATTAATGCACTTTATATGAGTACTAGAGGCAGTGCATGAAATTTGTGCATGGAGGGGGGGTCCCTCAGCCCAACCTGCACCCTCTCCAATCCAGGAGCCATCAGGGGATGTCCTACTGATGGCTTAGGCCCACTTGCCATGGTTCTCTGCAGGACCTGGCTGCTTTGCCACCGCCACAGCGACGAAGCTGCCACGCCACACTGTCCTCTCTTTCTTTGGGGCCTGGGGGCTTCGCCACCGCCGCCGCCACAACCACACGAATGGAGCCGCCATTTCCTGCTGTCCACTCTCAGTCAGCCGTGCCTGGGGGCTTCTCCGCCGCCGTGGTAAAGAAGCCCCCATGCCCCGCTGTCTACTCTCTATCTGCCAGGCCTGGGGGCTTCACCGCTCCCACGCAAATGAAGCTGCCACGCCCTGCTGTCCGCTCTCTATCTGTCCATAGGCAGGCGAGCAGCGCCACCCTACCCCTCCGCCCTGCGAGTCTGACAGGACTGGGGACTCCAGCAGCAGGGCTGACAGGACCAGGGACTCCAGCAGGACTGAGGGGACTGGGCGCCGCCATCTTGTGGCTATGGGCATCGCCATCTTTGTGATGGAGTGAGAGTTAATTTGAATATTATCCTCTTATTAGATAGGACAATACTATTCAAAGTTTATCTCTCTGTATGAATGTTTAAATGTTTTTTTAATGTTTGTTAAATAAATACATACACTCATTTATAAATATTATTTAAAAGGATTTGAAATACTCAGAAATATTACATATATATGCTAGGTATGTATATTTTTCTTTTTTTACTTTTATTGAATTTATTGGGGTGATATTAGTTGATAAAATTATATAGGTTTCAGGTGTAAAATTCTAAAATAAATTATCTGTAAATTGTATTGTGGGTTCACCACCCCAAGTCAATAAGTCAAGTCTCCTTCCACCCTTTGCCTTATTCTACCTTCCCCATTTCCCTTATTTTTTCTTAATAGCTTTATCTTTTTCACCCAGTCCTTCAACCCTCTCCCCTCTGATAGTTGTCAGTCTGTTCTCTGTATCTATGGATCTGTTTCTATTTTGTTTATTTTGTTCATGAGATACCACATATGAGTGAAACCATGTGGTACTTGTCTTTCTCTGGCTGGCTTATCTATATTACAAAAGGCCAGTGGCCATAACACCATAACGACCAAACAGCCGGTCACCAGGTGGTGCATGGAGCACCTCTAGGTCCCTCCCCCTGGCCCGCAAGCCACTTGTGGCAGTGGAGCTGGGCTTTCGGCACATGTGGCAGAGCTTGCAGCGAGCTACTCACCCAAGGCGGGTCTGGGGTCCCGCCGGTGC
The DNA here is from genome assembly GCF_000412655.1 of Myotis brandtii. NCBI lineage: Eukaryota > Metazoa > Chordata > Mammalia > Chiroptera > Vespertilionidae > Myotis > Myotis brandtii. The sequence continues at coordinate 412,786 of NW_005363099.1, read as the reverse complement.
AGTGGGTCTGGGTCTCGCATAATTTTGTGCGCTTGGCCTCTAGTTTCACTTATAACACCCTCTAGGTCCATCCATGTTGTTACAAAAAATAAGATTTCCTTTCTTTTTTACAGATGAGTAGTATTTCGTTGTTTATTTGTACCACAGCTTTCTTATCCACTCATCAACTAATGGAAACTTAGGCAGCTTCCAAATCCCTGGCTATTTTAAATAATGCTATAATGAACATAGGAATGTATACATTCTTTCAAATTAGTGTTTCAGGCTTCTTCAGATAAATACCCAGAAGTGGAATTTCTGTGTCATAAGGCAGTTCCAGTTTTAATTTTCCTTCCTTTTTTTTAAAAAATCTTTATTGTTGAAAGTATTACATCTGTCCCCATTCTTCCCCAATTGACCTCCTCTAGCCCACCAGTAACTCCATGCTGCTTTCTACAGTGGCTGCCCCAATCTGGGTTCCCACCAGCAGTGCAAGAAAGTTCCCTTTTCTCCACATCCTCGCCAACACTTGTTGTTTTTGATTTACTGATGATAGCCATTCTGACAAGTGTGAGGTGATATCTCATTATGGTTTTACATTTCACTTTTCTGATGATTAGTGCTATTGAGTATTTTTTCATATGTCTGTTGGCCATCTGTATGTCCTCTCTGGAGAAGTATCTATTTAGGTGCTTTGCCCATTTTCTAATTGGATTGTTTTTTGTGTTGAGTTTTATAAGTTCTTTCTAAATTTTGGATATTAACCTGATATTAATCTGATAAAATGATTCATTGACGAATATGTTCTACTCTATAGGTTGTTTTTTTCATCTTGTTAGTTTCCTGTGCTGTTTAAAAACTTTTCAGTTTGATAATCCCTTTTGTTTATTTTGCTTTTTTCTTGCCTGAGTAGATATACCAGAAAAAATATTGCTGTAAATATGTCCTGAATTTTACTGCCTATGTTTTGTTCTAGGATTTTTATGGTTTCAAGCCTAACATTTAAGTCTTTAATCTATTTTGAGTTTATTCTAGTGTATGGTGTAAGAAGGTGGGCTAGTTTCATTTTCTTAAACATTTGTCCAATTTTTCCAACACCATATATTGAATAGTTTATATTTACCCTATTCTAAGTACTTGCTACCTTTTTCAAATGTTAATTGACCATATAGATATGAATTTATTTCTGGGCTCTCTATTCTCTTCCATTGATTTATATGTCAGTTCTTAAGCCAGTACCATGCTGTTTTGATTATAATGACCTCATAGTTTGGTATCAGTTAGAGTGATTCCTACAAGTTTTTTTTTTTTTTCAAGATTTCTTTGGCTATTTGGGATCTTTTGTGGGCCCATATAAATTTTGGAATATTTGTTCTAGTTCTGTGAAATATGCCATTGTTATTTTTATAGGAATTTCATTGAATCTATAGATTGTTTCAGGTAGTATGGAAATATTAATGATGTTAATTCTTCCCATCCATGAACATGATATATGCTTCCTCCTATTTGTATCTTTAATTTCTTTCTTCTGTGTCTTATAATTTTCTAATTAAATGTCTTTTACCTTTTTCATTACATTTACTTCTAGGTATTTTATTTTTTGATGCAATTGTAAGTGGGATTGTTTTGTTTCCCTTTATAATAGTTCATTATCATCATAACTAATAAAAGAGTAATATGCAAATTGACCATCACTCCAACACATAAGATGGCCGCCCCCATGTGGTCAAACATGGCCGCCCCCATGTGGACACAAGATGGCCACCACAAGATGGCCAGCAGGGGAGGGCAGTTGTGGGAGATCAGACCAGCAGGGGAGGGCAGTTGGGAGGGACCAGGCCTGAAAGGGAGGGCAGTTATGTGTGACCAGGCCTGTAGGGGAGGGCAGTTGGGGAGGACCAGCCCTGCAGGGGAGGACAGTTAGGGGCAACCAGGCCGGCAGGGGAGGGCAGTTGGGAGTGACCAGGCTGGCAAGAGAGGGCAGTTGGGGGTGACTGGGCCAGCAGGGGAGGGCAGTTAGAGGTGACCAAGCTGGCAGGGGAGGGCAGCTGGGGGCAATTGGGCCAG
>NW_005363099.1:405078-410649 GCF_000412655.1 Myotis brandtii | reverse complement strand
CACTGGGATTGGGCCTAAACGGGCAGTCGGACATCCCTTGAGGGGTCCCAGATTAGAGAGGGTGCAGGCTGGGCTGAGAGACACACACGCCCCCCTGTGCACGAATTTCATGCACCAGGCCTCTAGTTGATATATAAATATGCAGCTGATCTCTGGATAATTATTTTGCATCTTGCTATTTTACTGAACTCATTTATCAGTTTTAGTAGTTTTCTGGTGGAATCTTTAGGGTTCTCTTTTTTATATCTTCAAATGATGACAGTCTTACTTATTCCTTTCCAATTTGGGTGCCTTTTATTTGTTCTACTTGTCTGATTTTGTGTCTAAGACTCTGAATACTATGTGGATTAAGAGTAGTGAAAGTAGAAATCTCTGTCCTTCTCAAACTATTCCAAAAATATCAAAAGGATAAATGATTCCCAAGCTCATTTTATGAGGCTAGCATTATCCTCATTCCAAGACCAGATAAAGACACTACAAAGAAAGAAAATTATTGGTCAATCCCTGATGAATATAGATGCTAAAATCCTCAAAAAATATTACCAAACTGGATTTAGCAGTATATTAAAAAGATCATCTAACATGATCAAGTGTGATTTATTCTGGGAATGTAAGATTGATACAATATCTGCAAATCAATAGATGTGATACACCATATAACAAAATGAAAAATAAAAATGACATGATCATATCAATAGATGTAGAGAAAACATTTAGTAAAATTCAGCACCCAATTATAATAAAAACTCTTGACAAAGTGGGAATGCAGGAAACATACCTCAACATAATAAAGGTCATATAAGACAAACCCACAGCCTACTCAATTGGCAAAAACTACAAGTGTTTCTCTTAAGATTGGTAACAAGACAGGGGTATCCACATTCACCACTCTTATCCTATATAATAAAGAGGTGATATGCAAATTGACCATCACTCCAACACACAAGATGGCCGCCCCCATGTGGTCAAAGATGGCCACCCCCATGTGGACACAAGATGGCCGGCAGGGGAGGGCAGTTGGGAGGGACCAAGCCTGAAAGGGAGGGCAGTTGGGAGGGACCAAGCCTGAAAGGGAGGGCAGTTGGGAGGGACCAAGCCTGAAAGGGAGGGCAGTTGGGGGGGACCAGGCCTGCAGGGGAGGGCAGTTGGGGGGGACCAGCCCTGCAGGGGAAGACAGTTTGGGGGAACCCAGGCCTTCAGGGAAGGGCAGTTGGGGGGAACCAGGCCTGCAGGGGAGGGCAGTTGGGGGTGACCAGACTTGCAGGGGAGGGCAGTTGGAGGGAACAAGGCCTGCAGGGGAAAGCAGTTGGGGGGAAGCAGGCCTGCAGGGGAGGGCAGTTGGGGGTGAACAGGCTTGAAAGGGAGGGCAGTTAGGGGCATCGAGCTGGCAGGGGAGCAGTTAAGTGTCGATCAGGCTGGCAGGGGAGTGGTTAGGGCAGTGATGGCGAATCTTTTGAGCTCGGCGTGTCAGAATTTTGAAAAACCCTAACTTAACTCTGGTGCCATGTCACATATAGAAATTTTTTGATATTTGCAACCATTGTAAAACAAAGACATATTTTTGATATTTATTTTATATATTTAAATGCCATTTAACAAAGAAAAATCAACCAAAATAATGAGTTCACGTGTCACCTCTGACACACATGTCATAGGTTCGCCATCACTGGGTTAGGGGGTGATCAGGCTGGCAGGCAGAAACAATTAAGGTCAATCAGGCAGGCAGGCAGGCAGGCGAGTGGTTGGGAGCCAGCAGTCCTGGATTGTGAGACGGATGTCTGATTGCCTGTTTAGTCCCGATCCCGGTAGGGTCCCAGATTGGAGAGGGTTCAGGCTGGGCTGAGGGACACCCCCCCCCTCCCCATGCATGAATTTCGTGCACTGGGCCTCTAGTTCACATATAATTGAGTAATTAAATCATTACTGGGTAAATAAAGTCTAATATCAGACGTGTTTTTTAACTGTCTTGTAATCAATTGTTTTACAAGAACCACTGGAGCATCTAAAAATAAAATCTAATCATTAACTGAGAATCATATCAATTAAAAAAAAAAGACTAATCTTAAAAATTTGTCAGCCATATGACTTAAGTGATCCCACATTGGTTTTGTCATATGCTGTCAAATATTTCTGAATGAGTAAAAATAAATTCAGTGAAAACCTGACAAAATATGATTACTTTAGAATAAAAATATCTCAACTTTACGTATGTGTACATTTCACATTTTCTGTCAGATTAAGTTAAAATAAGATTATTTTAATATTAAATTAATGGAAAGTTTTTGTTGACTAAACATTACTAAACTACAGATATATTTTAAGTATACAAGTTTCAAAAAGTGTCTATAAAAACATATACATATATGCATATATTGAACTGTGACCTCCTGGTTCATAGGTCGATGCTCAACACTGAGCTATGCCAGTCAGGCAAATATTTTGGGTACTAATCCCTTATCAGATATATCATTGGCAAATACCTTCTTCATTCATTGTTATCTTTTCATTTTGTTGATAGTTTCCTTCATTGTACAAAAACACTTTGGTTTGATGTAGTCACATTTGTTTGTTGTTTCTGTTGCCTGAGGAGACATATTCAAAAAAATACTGCTAAGAGGAATGTCAAAGAATATACTGCCTATCTTTTCGTTGAGGAATTTTATGTTTTCAGGTCTTACATTTAAGTCTTTAATTCATTTTGTTTATTCTTGTATATGATGTAAAAAAAAGTGATACATTTTCATTTGTTTCCATATGTCTGTCCAATATTCCCAACTCCATTTATTGAAGAGACTGTCTTTACCCCGTTGTATATTCTTGTCTCTTTTGTCATAGATTAATTGACCCTATAGTTGTGGATTTATTCTTGGTTCTCTGTCATTCCATTGATCTATGTGTCGGTTTTGTGTCAGTACTATGTTGGTTTGATTACTATAATCTTGTAGTATAGTTTGATATCAGGTTATGTGATATCTCCAACTTTGTTCTTTTTCTCAAGATGGCTGTGGCTATTCAGGATCTTTGTAGTTTCATATAAATTTTAGGATTATTTGTTCTACTTCTGTGAAAAATGCCATTGGTATTTTGTTAGGGATTGCATTGAATCTACAGATTGCTTTGGGTAGTGTGGACTGGAAAACTATTTTATTTTTTATTGTAAATGCTATCCTTGCTGTGGATAATAGTTCTGGTATAGGTCTTTCCTTTTCTTCACTTTGAATATTTTGTGCCTATCTCTTCTGTCATGTAAAATTTCTGTTAAGAAATCAGTTGCTAGTCTTATGGGATCTACCTTGTGTGTAACTACCTGCTTTCTCTTGCACTTTTAAGATTCTTTGTCTTTAACCTTTAGCATATTAATTATGATGTGTCTTGTTGTATGCCTATTTGGGTTCATCTTATTAGTGAATCTGCCCTTCTTAGATTTATATGTTTATTTCCTTTGACAGGTAAAGGTAATAGTTTTTCAATCCCTTGCTATTTGTCTTCTCCTTCTGGTACCCCTATAGTACAAATGATAGTATTCTTGATGTTGTCCCAAAGGTCCCTTGAACTATTCTCAATAATTTATTTTCTTTTTGCTGTTTTGATTGTGATTTCCTCTACCTTGTCTTCCACATTGCTCAATCAATCCTCTGCTTCATCTACATCTGTTAGATACTATCTAATGTGTACCCTCTAATGCAGTGGTTCTCAAACTTGGCTGCACTTTAGAATCACCTGGGAATCTTTTTAAAATCCTGATTTCTGGGCCTCATCCTCCAAGATGCGGCCCAGAAATCAGGATTTTAAAAAGATTCCCAGGTGATTCTAATGTATTGTTGTAGATACCCTATAATGTATCCTTCATTTCAGTTATAGTATTCTTCATTTCTTACTGGTTCTTCTTTATGGTTTCTATTTCTTTGTTGAGGTTCTCACTGAGTTCATCTATTCTTCTCCCAAGTTCAAGCATCCTTATAGCCAGTGTTTTGAACTCTGTATCTGGTTGATTGCTTGTCCTCATTTTGTTTAGCTCTTTTTCTGGGGGTTTGTCCTGTTCTTTCATTTAGGACATGCTTCTTTGTATTCTCATGTCAGCTGAATTTCTGTCTTTGTTTCTATGTATTAGGTAGACTTTCTCCTAGTCTTGGCAGAAGGGCCTTATGTAATAGGTGTCCTAAGAGACCCAGTGGCAGCTTCCCTGTTCTGCTGTGCTTGATGGTTTAGGGGCTCCCTTGTGTGGGTGTGTGTGCCCTCCCCCTATAGTCAGTGAATGGGATTCGCCCTCAGCCTGAATGGCTACAAGGGATGGCTGTGACTATAACAGAAAATATGTTGTATGAGGGCTGACTGAGGCAAGAGTTGCTTTGATGGGGCACTGGTGCCACCTGAGCCCTCCCTTTCATGTTATTTGTAGATCTGTTTGGGTGTTGCTTTGGTCTGAATCCTGCCACTGGCTGGGCTTTTCCTATTAGGAGTGGCTCCAGTTCAGGAAAAGGTCAGCCATTATTTGTGCCCAGGTTGGGGCTGCCTGGTGGAAGCTACAAAGTGGTTACTACTTCTGCTGGGCTTGGAGGTGCTGGAGAGTGTCTTTGCTGCAAACCACGGCTGACTACAGCTAGTGCCAGGCTTGGGATCCTTTGGTAGGCAGAAGCAAGCCACTACTTCTATTGACCTGTGGCTTTGTTGAAGCTATGTTCTAGCCAACACTAGCTATAGCTTATACCAGATTTGGGGCTACCTGATAGATACTGGTAGCTACTTGTGCCTGGCTTAGGAGTCACTTATTAAGAGGTATAGGCCTGTTGCTGCTTGTGTGGGGTTTGTGGACCTTGAGAGATTTTAGGAAAGTTCACAGCATGAGTGAGGTGAGCCCCTTGTGTAGAAAAGCCACTGAAAAGAGCTCTGGCTGGGCTCACAAGTTGGGTGGGGAACCATGTTAGCCCAGTTAATAGAGATGTAGTGCCCACCTGTGCCTGCTGGATGGGTTTCCAGGGATCTCAACAAGGACTGGCACCTGCCAGAATTTTTGTCCCTGGAGAGAGCTGTTCTGACTCCTTCTCTTCTAGTCCCTAACTTGAAGTTAGTCAATTTAGTACCTCCTCATATTTCCATGGCATTTGTTGAGCTGCTGTCCCTTTGTTGGAGCTGAAAGTGAGTAAGTCTGTGTGTGGACCCCTTAAAACCTGTAGCACCTTGTCTCCCTCAGCCCTTTGATCTCTGGGACTATTCCCCACTGTTTTCACAGCCAGATGGTATGGGGACTCTTCTTCCTGGCCCCGATACCCAGGAAGTCTGTAATAAACACAAAAACATACCATTATTGTACTTTCTGTTTTGCATGATTTTCACAGATATTATTGAGTGAGAGAAAACCTAGATACAGAAACAGAACACATGTAGGTTCACATGTGCATATGTATCTAAATTATGTTAATATTAACAGGTAGCATGCAAAAATTGGATGTATTAAAAAATTTTAATGTGGAAAACTGAGGTGGAGGGCAGTGCCTGGTAGGGTTGAATGGCAAAAGAGAAGTGGAGGGAAAACTCAATCAAAAAAGCCTAAATAAAATGAAAATAATTGTC
>NW_005363099.1:377786-404991 GCF_000412655.1 Myotis brandtii | reverse complement strand
ATCTATTGTAAAATAATGAAAGTGTACTTGTGTATCCTGAAATTATCAATAAATGTTAGAAAAATTAGGCAAAATTTTATAAACAATTTAGTCTGGCTTTAATAGTATAATACTGTGAGCTTTATGAACAATATTTTGGCTTCCCTTTTTCCTCCTTTATTAAAATATATTTAATTAGCTAATAAAATCCCATGCTTTCTCAGTATAGATAAGGTGATTGCAATCTCTGTGCCTTAATACAGTTCTATTTCCGTAATTCCAAAATATGTTATTTCTGGGTTGATACATAACATTGCACATCCTGATGATTATTTCCAGAAAAGAACTGACTAAACTAAGAATTAATTAGCTAATGCAGATCTCAAGGTTGTCCAACAGACATGCATACTTACAGTGTCTGCATTGAAATTGAGAAGTTTTATAGACATATATAGAAACTTGTTTATAGTAAATAATGACTGATTTTATGTGCTAATAAAATTGTCAAATTTAAAAAGTGTCTGGATTCAACCCAGCATCAATAATTATTTTATTTCATCTCTAAGGATGAATACTTGACCTGGATTATTAATTTGGTTATTGCATTTCTTTTCTCTTTATCTTTATGATTGATATATTGGTTCTTTTATTAATTAATTCATTTACTGACATTGACTTAAATGTCCTGAGAGGTGCCATTATGGTCTTTCACTTTATGAGTGCAATAAATTGGTGACTGAATTACTCTGCTTGTGTGTAAGACAAATTCAGGTTGTACTTAGATAGAATTCTATAAGCAAGCTGAAGACAGTTTGAGCTGTGTTATGAATAGAAATTTTAATGGATAACATAATATGAAATACATTAGATTTTTATTGCATTAATTTTGGAATCATGGATACTATAATCCTTTAATTAAATATTTAAAAATATAAACAATAGCATGAGTATTATAACACTTAGTTTCTTATAACTCTTAGTATCTTATAAACATTGTTCATTGTTTTTGTAACTCATTTGACTGATTACATGTATTTTCAAAGGAACAAATCTTATTGTTACAATATAGCATTTGAGAATGTCATATCTGATATTAGAGTGATTATTATCACAATACACTTTTTAACAAATTTTAGACTCTTTATAATAGGATCTAAAAAGTGAGAAGAGTGGGTTAAGGAGTATGGACATATTTTAACCTTACAATGCTGACTTTTTGAAAGTAACAGTTTCAGTAAAATTCCACCAACATTTGTTATTCTAAGTTTTCAAGTATGGTTAATTTAATAGGCAATGGAATGATATACCTCCATTGTTTGTTTTATTTTATGAGTTCATATTTTTGCTTATTTACTTATTGTGCTATTATTGATATTTTATAAAGTACTAGAGGCCCAATGCACAAAATTTGTGCAAGGGGCTTAGCCCTCGCAGCAGCCCCGCCTACCTTGGGGCCCCACCCCCTGCCCACTGGTCTTTCTGGAAGGTCATCCCGCCATCTGGTCTAATTAGCATATTAGCTATTTATTATATAGAATTAAATATGTATATTTTCTCAGTCACCTGTATATTTTTGGATATATACACCAAAGTAAAATTATTGTGTAATTATAATTATTATTTCTATGCTATCATACTGTTTTATCTTAGACTAATTATCTCTACAGATTAGCAATATTTTTATTTTCTAATGTTGCTTATGGTTTATTCTTTAAAGGACACACACACACACACACACACACATAGGCAAGGTGTTCGCTTAGTCATTTTTTCAATGTTGCTGTTCTTATTCAAATACCTTTTTGTAAAATTTCCCTAAATTATAATTTTCCTAAATTATAATCATAGAAATAATAGTATCTATTTCTTCCTGTGTGTGTTATCTGTTTCTTCATGCCTTAATAGACTTTTTTTTGGTTGAATTTAAAGATTTATATCTGATAGAAATTCTCAAAATACTATCTCATTTGTTCAGGATAAATAGAAATTTAAGAATGTGCTGTTTTAAGTTTGGTTTTGATAAAATTCTAAGCTTTAGGAAAAAAATATGAAACTGCACTAACATGGTATATTAACTGATATAGGTACTAACAATTGCTTTTAAACTACTTCATAATTAGATCTATGTTACACACCTTGTCATTTTTTCCTTTAGTTTGAATGCTACATCTAGTCCAATTTATTCTACTAAGGGAGTTAGCAAAACTAACAGGATATTAAAATCAATGCTTTAACTGATAAAATATTTTATTTTTAATGAAAATGTTAGCCACTAATAACTAGCTCCTATTAACTAGAAGTGACATTATTTTAAAACTATTTTAAATAAAACTATCTTTTAAATGATGCCAGCTTTTTATTTAAAATTTAAAAATTCAACCAACTTGATAAACATGTATATCATAGAAAATCTGAAAAAAATTGGATGCATAAGCAAATATGACACTTTTAGCAAGAACTTGAAAATCAAGTAAATATATTTTGTATATAATTTTATAGTAGGAATATTATGTTATGCATTATAAAGTGTTGACTTTTCTTATAATATCCTTTATATTCAACAACTTTTGTTGAATGAAAATCAATAAATTCAACATAAGTGACAAAGAGCTTAGTGATATTTCATATAGAGTGTCCTCTCAAAATGTACACATATACTTTGAATAATTATAAAGGAAATCTCTAAAGAGCAGAAGAAACTTTTAGAAGACAATATAAGAAAAATAGGATGAAATATAGCTTAAAACACAAAAACTTTTAGTGCTATTGTGATTTTGAGAATCTGTTCAGCATGTTTTCAGCTGGATACCTATTGTTATGAAAATAGTTTAATGTGGAATGCTTTCCTAGACCATCTCAATTCATGAAACCCCTACCCTTTACAACACCCCTTAAATAGGTCTTCTCTATTAACGCTTCCCTAAACCAGTCACACAACCTTCTTAAATTTGTTAAACAAAATGAATATTTATATCATCATACATTTTATTTTAGGTATTTATGTGTGTGGATTTTCAAGTTATACAAAAAAAATTACTAGTACCATGTAGGATCTGTAGTTACATTGTTAAGTATTTTACATACATTTACTCACTTAACCCTCATAACAAACAAAGAGCTAGTGTTTGTTGTTTGTTTTACTGCACCTATTTTAGAGATATGAAAATTGAAGGAAGTTTTAGGTAACTTACCTGTGGGAAGAGGGCTTCTGAGAACTAAAACATAAATTAGAACTCAGGTAGTATAGTTCCCAATTTGTTCTTAAACACCAACCTACATGTACTGCTTTAATACCTCTTGTTGCAAACACAAAGGTGGGTATTTTCCTTAGCTGTTGAGCATCATCTATTATAATTGGCCTTTAAAATATTAATTTGGTGACTCCTCTTCAAAAGCTTTCATCTGCACCTTGTTAATAAATCTGTAATTGTCTGTCATAAAGTAGATAGATAACCTTGTTACTGTAAATAATCTGCTTGGGGAGTACCTAAAACTTGGTGTTATATCCTACAAAAAAGGCACAATCTTAGCGCACTAGGCTATCTGTTTTTCTTTATCCCTATATATTTTAAAACTTTTGGGGTGATTATTATTTGAAGCATAAAGAATAATTGAGAGGCTACTACAATACCATAAAGGAGAATGATACAGTACTATAGGGAACTGCTCAGTACTTTTCCAGATTCAAAAACTGTTCGCATTCACTCCAATTGCTTGCTTTAGCAAACTCTCTCCTTTCAAACAATTTGAGAGAAAGATTAAAATATTGTGTTTATCCCTAAATAGTAGTGTGCATTTATGAACAAAATAAAATTATCAAAATCAGGAATTTATCATTGACATGATACAATTTTCAAAATCTGTATCCATTAAAATTTTACCTCTATTTTTGCAATTTTCTGATATAATTTTTAATAGAAAAGTTAGAATATGAAACAAAAATACAATAGGAACAGAGAAACACAAATCCATTTTTCCATACACTAAAATATTGGGCATATTAATGCCTCAGTAGAATTTGTCATAGATAATTCAGATTTTCTAAACAACGGTATTTATTACTGCAGACACCAACAAAACAAAATGTCAACTTCACCTATTTCTTAATCTTTTTTTTTTTTTTTGAGGAATAAATTTAAGAATGTGCTGTTTTAAGTATGGTTTTGATAAAATTCTAAGCTTTAGGAAAAAATATGAAACTGCACTAACGTGGTATATTAACTAATATAGGTACTAACAATTGCTTTTAAACTACTTCATAATTAGATCTATGTTACACCCCTCGTCATGTTATCCTTTAGTTTGAATGCTACATCTAGTCCAATTTATTCTACTAAGAGAGTTAGCAAAACTAACAGGATATTAAAAATAATGCTTTAACTGATAAAATATTTTATTTTTAATGAAAATGTTAGCCACTAATAACTATCTCCTATTAACTAGGAGAAGTGACATTATTTTAAAACTATTTTAGATAAAACTATCTTTTAAATGATGCCAGCTTTTTATTTAATATTTAAAAATTCAACCAACTTGATAAACATATATATCATAGATAATCTGAAAAAAAAAATGGATGCATAAGCAAATATGACACTTTTAGCAAGAACTTGAAAATCAAGTAAATATATTTTGTATATAATTTTATAGTAGGAATATTATGTTATGCATTATAAAGTGTTGACTTTTCTTATAATATCCTTTATATTCAACAACTTTTGTTGAATGAAAATCAATAAATTCAACATAAGTGACAAAGAGCTTAGTGATATTTCATATAGAGTGTCCCCTCAAAATGTACACATATACTTTGAATAATTATAAAGGAAGTCTTTATTAAAATGCATTTTATTTTCAAAATTGAGCTATCAGCTGTTAAAGTGTGTGTACATTTTTTGAAGATACCCTGTATATAACTACTTGGGAGGCTAAGACATAGGCAAAATGACTAAAGGCTTAGAAGTAGATTGATTGTGAACATTTATATTTATAACGCTCTCTTAATATCAAATTAAGATAACATAAAATTAGCCCAAAAGAAAAAAACACACAATAAGTTAATGAGCATTTCAAAAAATCTATCTATATAAACAGGGAATATGCTATTAGCCAAACGTCATGACAGCTCAGGAGCTGCATCACGTCGCTCAGGAGGAGTTGCATGCACAGATAGGCAGGAGGGGACTGCGTGCTGCCCCCACCTCAGCGGCCTAAAAAAAAATTACTAGTACCATGTAGGATCTGTAGTTACATTGTTAAGTATTTTACATACATTTACTCACTTAACCCTCATAACAACCAAAGAGCTAGTGTTTGTTGTTTGTTTTACTGCACCTATTTTAGAGATATGAAAATTGAAGGAAGTTTTAGGTAACTTACCTGTGGGAAGAGGGCTTCTGAGAACTAAAACACAAATTAGAACTCAGGTAGTATAGTTTCCAATTTGTTCTTAAACACCAACCTACATGTACTGCTTTAATACCTCTTGTTGCAAACACAAAGGTGGGTATTTTCCTTAGCTGTTGAGCATCATCTATTATAATTGGCCTTTAAAATATTAATTTGGTGACTCCTCTTCAAAAGCTTTCATCTGTACCTTGTTAATAAATCTGTAATTGTCTGTCTGTCATAAAGTAGATAGATAACCTTGTTACTGTAAATAATCTGCTTGGGGAGTACCTAAAACTTGGTGTTATATCCTACAAAAAAGGCACAATCTTAGCGCACTAGGCTATCTGTTTTTCTTTATCCCTATATATTTTAAAACTTTTGGGGTGATTATTATTTGAAGCATAAAGAATAATTGAGAGGCTACTACAATACCATAAAGGAGAATGATACAGTACTATAGGGAACTGCTCAGTACTTTTCCAGATTCAAAAACTGTTCGCATTCACTCCAATTGCTTGCTTTAGCAAACTCTCTCCTTTCAAACAATTTGAGAGAAAGATTAAAATATTGTGTTTATCCCTAAATAGTAGTGTGCATTTATGAACAAAATAAAATTATCAAAATCAGGAATTTATCATTGACATGATACAATTTTCAAAATCTGTATCCATTAAAATTTTACCTCTATTTTTGCAATTTTCTGATATAATTTTTAATAGAAAAGTTAGAATATGAAACAAAAATACAATAGGAACAGAGAAACACAAATCCATCTTTCCATACACTAAAATATTTGGCATATTAATGCCTCAGTAGAATTTGTCATAGATAATTCAGATTTTCTAAACAACGGTATTTATTACTGCAGACACCAACAAAACAAAATGTCAACTTCACCTATTTCTTAATCTTTTTTTTTTTTTTTGAGGAATAAATTTAAGAATGTGCTGTTTTAAGTATGGTTTTGATAAAATTCTAAGCTTTAGGAAAAAATATGAAACTGCACTAACGTGGTATATTAACTAATATAGGTACTAACAATTGCTTTTAAACTACTTCATAATTAGATCTATGTTACACCCCTCGTCATGTTATCCTTTAGTTTGAATGCTACATCTAGTCCAATTTATTCTACTAAGAGAGTTAGCAAAACTAACAGGATATTAAAAATAATGCTTTAACTGATAAAATATTTTATTTTTAATGAAAATGTTAGCCACTAATAACTAGCTCCTATTAACTAGAAGTGACATTATTTTAAAACTATTTTAAATAAAACTATCTTTTAAATGATGCCAGCTTTTTATTTAAAATTTAAAAATTCAACCAACTTGATAAACATGTATATCATAGAAAATCTGAAAAAAATTGGATGCATAAGCAAATATGACACTTTTAGCAAGAACTTGAAAATCAAGTAAATATATTTTGTATATAATTTTATAGTAGGAATATTATGTTATGCATTATAAAGTGTTGACTTTTCTTATAATATCCTTTATATTCAACAACTTTTGTTGAATGAAAATCAATAAATTCAACATAAGTGACAAAGAGCTTAGTGATATTTCATATAGAGTGTCCTCTCAAAATGTACACATATACTTTGAATAATTATAAAGGAAATCTTTATTAAAATACATTTTATTTTCAAAATTGAGCTATCAGCTGTTAAAGTGTGTGTACATTTTTTGAAGATACCCTGTATATAACTACTTGGGAGGCTAAGACATAGGCAAAATGACTAAAGGCTTAGAAGTAGATTGATTGTGAACATTTATATTTATAAAGCTCTCTTAATATCAAATTAAGATAACATAAAATTAGCTCAAAAGAAAAAAACACACAATAAGTTAATGAGCATTTCAAAAAATCTATCTATATAAACAGGGAATATGCTAATTAGCCGAACGTCATGACCACTCAGGAGCTGCATCACGTCGCTCAGGAGGAGCTGCATGCACAGATAGGCAGGAGGGGACTGAGTGCTGCCCCCACCTCAGCGGCCGCTGGGAGGCTGGGGCTGAGGGCAGGCCAGAGTGGAGACACAACACACAGAGAGTCAGGGGCTGGGGGCAGGCTGGAGCAGAGACATAACACACAGGAGCACCTACCCCCACCCCAGCAGACACAACACTGCAGCCAGCCAGCGCTACAGGTCCTGGGCCCCCATGGGGTGCCTCTTCCTACAGTGGGAGGCAGGCATGGGTATTTTCCTTAGCTGTTGAGCATCATCTATTATAATTGGCCTTTAAAATATTAATTTGGTGACTCCTCTTCAAAAGCTTTCATCTGCACCTTGTTAATAAATCTGTAATTGTCTGTCATAAAGTAGATAGATAACCTTGTTACTGTAAATAATCTGCTTGGGGAGTACCTAAAACTTGGTGTTATATCCTACAAAAAAGGCACAATCTTAGCGCACTAGGCTATCTGTTTTTCTTTATCCCTATATATTTTAAAACTTTTGGGGTGATTATTATTTCAAGCATAAAGAATAATTGAGAGGCTACTACAATACCATAAAGGAGAATGATACAGTACTATAGGGAACTGCTCAGTACTTTTCCAGATTCAAAAACTGTTCGCATTCACTCCAATTGCTTGCTTTAGCAAACTCTCTCCTTTCAAACAATTTGAGAGAAAGATTAAAATATTGTGTTTATCCCTAAATAGTAGTGTGCATTTATGAACAAAATAAAATTATCAAAATCAGGAATTTATCATTGACATGATACAATTTTCAAAATCTGTATCCATTAAAATTTTACCTCTATTTTTGCAATTTTCTGATATAATTTTTAATAGAAAAGTTAGAATATGAAACAAAAATACAATAGGAACAGAGAAACACAAATCCATCTTTCCATACACTAAAATATTTGGCATATTAATGCCTCAGTAGAATTTGTCATAGATAATTCAGATTTTCTAAACAACGGTATTTATTACTGCAGACACCAACAAAACAAAATGTCAACTTCACCTATTTCTTAATCTTTTTTTTTTTTTTTGAGGAATAAATTTAAGAATGTGCTGTTTTAAGTATGGTTTTGATAAAATTCTAAGCTTTAGGAAAAAATATGAAACTGCACTAACGTGGTATATTAACTAATATAGGTACTAACAATTGCTTTTAAACTACTTCATAATTAGATCTATGTTACACACCTTGTCATTTTTTCCTTTAGTTTGAATGCTACATCTAGTCCAATTTATTCTACTAAGGGAGTTAGCAAAACTAACAGGATATTAAAATCAATGCTTTAACTGATAAAATATTTTATTTTTAATGAAAATGTTAGCCACTAATAACTATCTCCTATTAACTAGGAGAAGTGACATTATTTTAAAACTATTTTAGATAAAACTATCTTTTAAATGATGCCAGCTTTTTATTTAATATTTAAAAATTCAACCAACTTGATAAACATATATATCATAGATAATCTGAAAAAAAAAATGGATGCATAAGCAAATATGACACTTTTAGCAAGAACTTGAAAATCAAGTAAATATATTTTGTATATAATTTTATAGTAGGAATATTATGTTATGCATTATAAAGTGTTGACTTTTCTTATAATATCCTTTATATTCAACAACTTTTGTTGAATGAAAATCAATAAATTCAACATAAGTGACAAAGAGCTTAGTGATATTTCATATAGAGTGTCCCCTCAAAATGTACACATATACTTTGAATAATTATAAAGGAAGTCTTTATTAAAATGCATTTTATTTTCAAAATTGAGCTATCAGCTGTTAAAGTGTGTGTACATTTTTTGAAGATACCCTGTATATAACTACTTGGGAGGCTAAGACATAGGCAAAATGACTAAAGACTTAGAAGTAGATTGATTGTGAACATTTATATTTATAACGCTCTCTTAATATCAAATTAAGATAACATAAAATTAGCCCAAAAGAAAAAAACACACAATAAGTTAATGAGCATTTCAAAAAATCTATCTATATAAACAGGGAATATGCTATTAGCCAAACGTCATGACAGCTCAGGAGCTGCATCACGTCGCTCAGGAGGAGTTGCATGCACAGATAGGCAGGAGGGGACTGCGTGCTGCCCCCACCTCAGCGGCCTCTGGGAGGCTGGGGCTGAGGGCAGGCCAGAGTGGAGACACAACACACGGAGAGGCTGGGGCTGGGGGCAGGCCGGAGCAGAGACATAACACACAGGAGCACCTGCCCCCACCCCAGCAGACACAACACTGCAGCCGGCCAGCGCTACAGGTCCTGGCCCGCCATGGGGTGCCTCTTCCTACGGCGGGAGGCGGGGCGCCTCCTCGCGTGATTTCAATTGAGCGCTGGGCCTCTAGTAATTATATAAAATAATTTACAGTATAATAGTCCTCTCAGATAGGTTAAGAATTATTAGGAAAGTATAATTGATTATTTTCCTAATTATATGTTCTTTATTCTGTTCAATTCAATGAGAATATAAAATACCTATAATTTGTAAGCATATCACAGGTTTTTTTTCAAAAGTTGTCACATGAAACTAGAAAAATTTTGAAAAATCTATGGATAAAGAACCTTTATTGTTGCTTTAAAAGCTATTTTTGATTGAGTGTATATACTGGAATAAATGTTTGCTGGGATATTTTTGACTTTTGAAACTTAAAGCTCATATCTAATGTATTTAAATTTCAAAATATTTAAAAGTTTTTACTATACTATGTAGGCACTCTTTTAATTAGAATTTCTGTAGATGGCTGTTGAGACATAATACTTGTTTTGTTTGGTCATGTCAGAAAAAAAGAAAAGTTTAAACTGTGCAATATAAACACTTCAATTAAATGAGATTTTAGCATAAGTTTTAACATAATGACCCAAATCTGTATGTTTTACAAAAGACTAGCTTCAAAACTTTTTATTCATGTGCATTAAAGTTTTAAGATATTTATTATAGTTCACCATGATGCAAATATGATATCAAAAACTTTAACATTCTGATCTTGTGAAAATATTTTATTCCACACACCCCAAAATAGCAGTCCTACAGACTCTGTCTAAGGTGCTTGATTTTATAACTTAGTTCAACATATACACAAGGAGTATAGTTGAATGATATTATGGGATTTTGACCTTATACTTTTTTAAAAATCAGTCTTTTACAAATACTTCATAATAACCATGCATCCTATATAACAAAGAGGTAATATGCAAATTGACCCTCACACTGTAATGTTGTCACAAGATGGCTGCGCCCACAGCAGAGGCGGCGTTCCCATAATACAGATGGCTGCACCCAAAGTGGAGGCAGGGTTCCTGTAACGAGTGCTCAGCAGGGACCTGAGGCTGTGTAGCACCAAGCCAGTCAGGGGGGCTGACCTCAGGCCATGCTGCCCACCAATCAGGGTTTGATGGGGGACCTCAGACTGCACCCCCTGCATAAAGAAGTATTAAGTAAATAATGCCTGGGACATAGTAGTGTTAAGTAAGCTGTAGTTAAAAACATTCTGCTTCTTATTTTTAATTTAGAGGTCTTCTAAAATGTTTTCATCCCATGAATATTTATGTAAGTACTTCTAGAATAATGTTAAGGCTATTTCACTGTAGATATAAAAATGTAACCACAAAATACAAATCCAGAATTGTACTGAGCTTAAAAATCTGTAGTTTTTCTTCCTAATTAGAAATGCATTTGGCTGCAAGTTAATGTTGTGTTTATGGTACACTCAAGTTGTATGTTCCTCTATTACTATTACTTGTTTTACATTTTAAAAATGGGAACAATTAATAATGATAAATTGTTTGGATTTTGAGGAAACTTGCTTATGAATTACTTTAATTCCCCTTTCAATTTCTTAGTGCCCAAAACTAATTTGCAAAAATGTTAACAGCATAGAGTAAAAGGAAAATATGCTTTAAAAATAATCTTTCAAATAACCCAGAAGTTATCAAAAAGGGAGAAGAAATCCAAATTGTCAGATTTTTTTGTTAAGCAATACCAACAAAACTGAACCAAAGTTTTAACTTTAACATAGCCACCCTACCATCATCTTCTATGATTTTTAAATTAGATCTGATAAGTTGAAGTCTAAAAGTTAAATTTAACAAATATACCTTCAGTTGGCATAGGTGCTCTTTTTCTAATTTTGGTAACATTACTCCCTTGTATCCAGATTCTCAAGGAGAAACAATCTTAGTGTTAAAATTTGGATGAGTTGGAATCCAATCAAACAGTATTTCTGTGTTTGTTTGTTTGTTTTTTGTTGTTGTTGTTTTTGCAAAATATAACAGCCATTTTTTTCTGATGTTAGTAGAAATATTTTCTCCAGGGTCTGTTAAATAGCAATATAGGATGTCCCAAAAATGTAAACACACACTTTGAATACTTATAAAGGCAGTGTTTATATAAAATACATTTCATTTTCACAATTGAGCTATCAGTGGTTAAAGTGTGTACATATTTTTTTGGGAGGGGGGCATTCTATATATAAATTTTTGGACCATGTATATCTTTGGTATACGAATAGAACATGGCTTGTCATTTAATTTGTCAGATGCAGTAGCTCTCCAGCAAGGATGTCATCACTCTCATAAAGGGCTTTTGGAAAAGAATGAAGGCATTTTATTGGATGTTGCACTTAAAGTCATATGTAATGAAATTTGCTGGTCAGTATCAGAAGTAGTAATCTTTTTATAATCAGAGAGACATTTCTATAGAAAGATGAATTATCTCACCCAAAATGCCAAAAATCTCTGTGAGAAACACTAATATGCAGTATACATTTTTTTAATTTTTTATTTAGAAATGCTGCATCAAACAAGTGACAGGAGTCAGAAAAACAATATATGAAACACCTCCATGGAGCTTTAATACATGAGAAACTGTCATAACATAAAGAGATAAGGGGGGAGAATTGAAATTTATATGTAGAGATAGATGGTGGGATGTGGAACTGCCTGGAAAGTGAAATGAAAGTTGACTTGTTTTATAATGTAACTTTCCCCCTATAATAAAGGGAAGTCAAATGACATGGTAGACTATAATACTTTATACAGAATGGCCCCTTAATAATTGTGCATTAAGGATAGTAATGGTTATGGTAGGAATAGAAGAGAAGTTAAAATCTGAAAGGTAATTTGAAGTAATGTGGCCCACATTTAGAAAAAAGTAAGATGAGAAATGCTTCTGAGGCATTTATACAATGGGATGGTGATGCAAAGTCTGTTTTAGTAGTTGCTGCATCAATTGGCTAATAGAATTTGACTGACTATTGAAATTGCTTGAAAGGAAAGTAGCCTCTCCTTGTTTTATTGTACCTAAACAAGAGAAAAATGTATTAGCTTTAACAACATCTGTGAAGAATAATGTAGAGCAGAATATAAAGATCTTTTTAGATTGGTTATCTTGGATTTTTTCCCTCACACTTCTATCTGTACCTACTGCATAGTCACTCACAGGTTTGGGGTCATTCCTGAGAACACCTGACAAAGATCTTAAGCCAAATCTCTGCTTGTTGGAAAACATGATGATCTACTTTAAAGTGCTGTGGATTGGATACTGACATGCAAGTAAGCCAGTGTCCCTCAGCCACCAAAATTCTTCTGCAATGTGGTTGCATTGTGAAAACTGGAATGCACAGCAGAGCTGACTAGGTCTGCTTATGACTTACATCTTAGAAAATAATCAGAAAAGGATAACACCCTCTAAAATTTTGTAAATTAAAAAGAAATATAATTATTCTGGATCCTTTGGGCTTGTTTATATCACAGTCAAGTTAGGGAATATTAAACTAGCTAAAGAAGTGCAGAAATAAAAGATCGTATGTAACATGTCCTTTGTTTAACATACACGACAAATATTTATCTATCTATGAGGCTGGAACTCCACAAAAGGTATATTTACTAGAGATAAAATTTAAGAGGGGTAGTAAAATTTCTTTAGAGAAAAACTGAGAAGTAAAAAATATATTAACTACCCCTGTCTTGATATTGAGGGAAATATAAAGACTTTCTGGGCAAAATCCATTTCTGAAAAAAAATAGGCTTGATCTTTTAATTTCTGGGGTTGATTTAAATTTTAAGATTGAGATAATTTTTGTGTTTTCTTTTTCAATCTTGACCAATAAGGGCAGCATATTTTTTTTATAATATGATACACCATTCATTTTATCAGTAAAGTTCATGGTTTTTTTCTATTGGGGAAGCCACCCTGTGTCTCTCTGATATAGTAAGGTTACAGGGAGGGTTAATGGGCTAAGGATAAGTACATAAATTTGATAATTATTTCACCATTTCCTAGCAAATTACAGATTAACACATCATGTATAGGAATATAATTTCAAGCAGTTGTTCTAACACTGCTTACCTATGTCCGACACAAAATACAACAGGATTTTTTGGTAGTCTCTATAAAATCTAACTACCATTGCATATTAAAATACAGATGAAAGATCTAGAACTAAGAAATAAAATGTAGAAAAGAAAATCCCCTTCCATTATTTCTTAGAAGTCCTATATATAATCCCAGACACTTTTGAAAGTAAATTTTAAGCAGTGCAGAATATATGACAAGAGGTTTTTAAACTGTATCCAGAGCAGCTTGTATTTCAAGCAAGATTAGGACTGACAATTAACTACTAGATTTGTTAAATGGAGGTATTAAGAGTCATTTGGGGACGTGGTTGTGGTTGCAAAAGCCAGATTAAAGTAAACTCAAAGAGAACAAGAACTAAGTCTGAGTCAAAACCGAAGTAACAGACTTCTCTCCATAAGCCCAACTGCCCATCTTGAAAACAACAAAAAAAATTTGACTAAGTAAAAGAAAAATATTTCTGTGAGAGAAGAAGAACACAAATATGCATGGAATATTTTCAATTAGAAGACAGGATTAGTCAATTTGAAGACAGGTCAACAGAATAAAATTTTATATAGAGAAAAAATGATTACAGACATAGGAAAGAGTATAAAAGAAAAACAGCACACAATAAAAATGTTAACTACATTTATAATTTGAGCCCTGTAAGGCAAGAAAAGAAGTGGTGGAGTAGAAACAATATATGAAGAAAGAAGGCCAGCAGTTTTTGAAAACAAACAATAAAAAGGCATTAGCAGAGAGAAGCAAGTTCTGCATTCTCCAACAAGAGGGATACAAAAACAAAGGAAAAAAGTAAGTAAGAGAGAAAAGAGAGTAGACAGGGAAGAAATAAAAAGGCCATGTTATTAGTAAAATTAAGAAAAAATATGCAATTCAAAAGCATCCACAGAAAAAAAATAATAGTAGAATAAACAAGTTGAAGTATATTCTTCCAATAGAATACTTTCTCACCTATATATATAATACAGGAATATGCAAATTATCTGTTACAGCGTCACATCATGACTGGATCAGCAGGCTGCATCCCCGCCCTCTGCTCAGGCAGCTGCAAGGCCCGGGGTAGGATAGGATATGATAGGAAGGGATAAGAAAAGAGAGGGAGAGGAAGGCAGGCCTGCATGCAGACAGGCCAAAAGGAGAAACAGAAATGCAGAAAGGGAACAAGAAAAAGACGCAGGAATGAAAAAGGGAAAGAAACTCAGGGCTGCACATGGGAGGGGCTGGCGACCCTCGGGGTGGGGAGCAGGTGCGCCTGGCAAAGGGCGGGGAGCAGGCGGTGAGGAGCTGGGAGCCACGCCCAGATGCAGGAGGAGGGCAGTGGCGAGGAGGCGCCCATGGGTCTGGACGGAGTGGTGGATGGTCTAATGCCTTCTGGGTGGAGGCGCTCCAGCTTCACAGCAACAGCTCCGGGCTGCGCGGACCATGGCCATCCTTGCTGGGCCTGGCGTCCCAAGCAGAGAATGGGAGCAGGACAACGGCGGGGAGTCCGGGAAAGGGGGAGCAGCGAACACCTTGCTGGGGCTGAGCCCTGGGCTGGGGGTTAATGTGCCCCCCCCCCCACCAAACAGAAGCTTTAGAAAGAGGATGTATGAGTGAACTGTAAGAGCTATAATGAAAATCAAGTATACTTGTGTACTAGGGACAGATTTTAAAAGTAGGAGTCAGAAAAGAAAAAAAGATAAATGATAGTGAATAATTAGAAAGGTAGATAGATATTAAAACAGTGGAATTAAGTAGAAAAGAAGGTATGAGAAAGGTAGGATGAGAGAAAAAGAGGGAGGGAAGAAAAGTTTTAAAGGGGAGCCAGTAGAGCTTAAAAGGAGAATGGGAAGAAGGAAGAAATAGGGGAGGGAGCAAAGCAGGTCCGAGGGAGGAAGGGAAGAAAAAATTAAGGTGAGAAGGAAGGAAAAGGGGAGGGAGGGAGGGAGGGTAGGAAAAAGATGGGAAGAAGGCTGATGGAACAGAAGTAGGAAATAAGGAGGAAAGAAGTTTACAAATGATGAGTCAGTAGGGAAAAGTGTTACATAAAGGAGAGAGAAAAATTGTGTGAGAGGGAGGAGCCAATAAGGAAGTCAAATACAATTGTGTTTGAAGGGGATAAGATTTAAAAAAACGTTAATAGGGACGACCAGGCTTGCAGGGGAGGGCAGTTAGGGGTAACCAGGCCAGCAGGGGAGGGAAGTTAGGGGGATCAGGCAGGCAGGAAGAGTGGTTAGGGCAGGCAGGCAGGTGAGTGGTTAGGAGCCAGAGGGCCCGGATTGTGAGAGGGATGTCCAACTACTGGTTTAGAAAAATGGCAGTTGGACATCCCCCAAGGATTCCCAGATTGGAGAGGGTGCAGGTTGGGCTGAGAGACACCCCCCCCCCCTGCATGAATTTCATGCACCGGGCCTCTAGTCTATAATAATAAAAGCATAATATGCTAATTAGACTGGACAGCCAAACGACCTTCCGGACGTCCTTCTGGATGACCTTCCACCATGGCTGCGAGGGCCGAGGCAGCTGCTGCGGCTGCAAGGGCCAAGCCCCTTGCACAAATTTGTGCATCGGGCCTCTAGTATAACAATAATAGCAAACTGTACAACCTCATGGAAGATTCTTATAAGCATAATGTTGAGCATAAGAAACCAGACATGTAGAAGCATGTACTCTATTTACACAAATTATATAAAGTAAATAAACTGTGGTTTTAAAATTCAGAATAGTTCCTACTTCTGGGTAATACAGTAGTAGGATGGGTTCAATGGGAGTTTCTGGGGAAAATATACTTTATTATATTTATTTAGTCAGTGGTTATATAGATGTGTTCATTTTTTGAAGACTGATTTCATCCCATGCTTTTGGTTTATGTACTTATACATATTTGTTCTTCATAAAATTTTTAACATATCAACAGAAAGGAGATAAAAAATAACAATATTTACTTTCAACTTTTTCTCTATAATTGTCCTATCCCACATATTTTATTTTTCCCTGGGAGGACCTGACAATCTGCGTATAAGAACTATGGTTAAGATCAGACTTAAAGCTTCTACTTGTTTCGGTGACAGATGAAACATGTAGGAGGAGAGGTGAGGCCTTCTAAACAGGTTTAAGATACAGTGATGTAAAGAATGATCTAAACTTGTATATAAAATAACTTATGAGAGATAAAACATAGATGTGGTAGGTTGAATGTTAAGGTACTCCCTCAGAATTCCTGTTGCCTGGTTATGTATGTTCTGTAATAACCCCTTACCCTTGAGTTTGGGTGGGCCCTGTGACTCTAAAGGTATATTAACTCCAGTTATTAGCTAACATTAATTGACAAAAGTAATAAGATAGGCACTTCTATAAGTTATGATGTATAAAACTCTGTTGTAGCAAAGTAATAGTAATTTGGCTGGCCTTAAAGATGTTATGAGAGGACCTTTGGCAGGGTGTGGGCATGTGGCAAAGAGAGGGTGGTCCTTTGCCAATGCTTGCAAGAAAATGGAAACTTCAATACTGAAACTATATAAAAAAACACACATAATTATAAAAACATTTAGTGAGCTTGGAAGAGGACCTCAAATCTGAAGGTTCAGCTAACATGTAGATATCATCAGACTGTTGTGACCCTCAGAAGAGGATCCAGCTAACCCATACTCAGACTCTTAGCCCACAGACACTGTGAAATAAATAATAATGATTTTTGTTTTAGATGACTAAATTTGTGGTAATTTGCTATTCACCAAAAGAATATGAATACAATATAAAGGAGTATTGATTTGAGTGTGTATATTTATAAATTCTTAAACAAATAAAGCATTACATTAGAAGTGCTATAAAAATATGCAATATTAAGATAAATATCTTAGTTTGTCAGTTTCCTTATTACTCACACAACATTTTCCTTTTGCTTTATTAAACTTAACTTTACAATAGCAACTTCACAAATACTAGGAGGAATTAGCAAACCCAACTGTCTATAATGTGCCATAAATTAAGAGGTGGACAACTATGAAAGCTTTATGAAACAGACAGGATTCATAATGAGTTGTTACAGGCTTGTTCCTTTAAAAATGTATCTCTTAGTGAGTTTGTATATCAACTACATGGAATAAATGAACAATTACAGAGAATTACGCTAAGAGAAAGAGATCAATATAGTCCATGAAGAAGGAGAAGCTGTGAAATATGAATGAGTACTAGAGACAGTGAGTAAATAACAGAATAGGAAGAAGAAAAAACTATTGACAAAGTACAAAATAGTGGAAGAACTAGGTGATGAATATTGCCATCTACTAGAGCAGCGGTTCTCAACCTGTGGGTTGCGACCCCTTTGGCAGTCGAACCACCCTTTCACAGGGGTCGCCTAAGACCATCCTGCATCAGATATTTACTTTACAATTCATAACAGTAGCAAAATTACAGTTATGAAGTAGCAACGAAAATAATTTTATGGTTGGGTCACAACATAAGGAACTGTATTTAAAGGGCCAGAAGGTTGAGAACCACTGTACTAGAGGAACTGTTGAGATGTTACACTTTCATATTCAAAGATCCTCCATAAAATGCCAAATACAAAAAAAAATTTCTCAAGAAATTTAGTTTATCAAACATTTCTCTTTGTAGACATTTAAAAAATCCTATTCAATTAATGTAATTTCCTTCTTGCAATTTAACAGAATATAAAACAAAAAATTAAAGACTATGAAGAAAAGGGAAAACTATGATAAAGCAATTAACATAAGCAGAAACACAGATTACAAATTAACAGATGGAATCCAATCTTCCTTGAAATAAATGCAAATTTGAGCAAGCATGAGAACATTTTTAAATTTGAAAATTAGTAAAGATGTAAAAATAATATAGTATTAAATTTTATAGGTATGTTATTAGGTGAGCACCTTCACAATTCTTTGGATTATAAATCAACAGAATAATAATTACACATTTGACTTAGGAATTTGAATCCATCAATTTCCATGAAGGGCTACACACTCAAAGTTCTCACAGGATGACAAGGTCATATGAAATAATAAAATGTCAAGCACAAGACCATAGGGATTAGTGGGAATTTCATTTATGAAACCTGACTAAAGAAATTTAAATTAAGTTATAATAATAGTTTGGAATTATGTCAGTAAACATAATAGCAAATTAAGAATCTCAAATATTCTTGTTATCCGTAAAAGCAACAAGAACCTTGGAAAGACATTTTTCAAATCAACTTTTTCAGAATTCTGGAAATTAGCTAATGACTTGCACCAATGCAAGGCTTACTTATTTAAGGAAAACTGCCAAATCTCATTTTCAGCAGAAAATTATGTCATTCAAGAAATTATGCCCAATACACAGGAAAAAAAAGTCAATATATGAATGATCTAATCTAATAAAAGACAAACATGCAAATTAACCACTCCTCCACTACTCCCTAAGCCACACCCACCAGCCAATCAGAGCGACTTTATGCAAATTAACCCAACCAAGATGGTGGCTGGCAGCCACAGAGCTGGAGCAAGCAGGAGCTTGGTTGCGCCCCAGCGATAGAGGAAGCCAAGATTCCCGCCTGCCCTTTGTTCCCTCTGCTCAAGGCAACAAAGTTTCAATTATAGAAGATAAATAAATCCCAGATACCTGCTTCCAGCCAGCCTCCACTGGGAGTTTGGGTGGCTGGGGGCCATGGCCAGCCTGCAAACAGCCATCAGCCCCTCACCCAGGATGGCCAAACTCCCATGGGGTGGAGGGTCCCCACTGGGGGCTTGGTCAGCCTACAAATAGCCATCAGGCACTCACCCAGGCTGGCGAGGCACCCCAGCGGGGACCCCCACCTTAAAGGGGCTTTCTCCAGCCTGCAAACAGCCATCATCCCTCACCCAGGCAAGCCAGGTAACCCATTGGAGACCCCACGCTGAACGGGGTGTGGTCAGCCTGAAAACGGCCCTCAGCCCCTCACCTAGGCTGGCCAGGCAACCCAGCCGGACTTCCACCCTGATCCAGGACACCCTTCTGGGCAAACCAACAGGCCCCCACCCGTGCACCAGGCCTCTATCTAATCTAATAAAAGAGAAGCATGCAAATTGACCACACCTCTGCTACGCCCCAAGCAGCAACCACCAGCCAATCACAGCAACTATATGCACATTAACCCAATCAAGAAGGCAGCAGGCAGCCACGGAGCTGGAGCAAGCAGGAGGCTTGGTTGCCCCAGCGATAGAGGAAGCCAAGATTCCCGCCTGCCCTTTGTTCCCTCTGCTCAAGGCAACAAAGTTTCAATTATAGAAGATAAATAAAAACCAGATACTTGCTTCCAGCAAGCCTCCACTGGGAGCTTGGGTGGCTGGGAGCCATGGCCAGCCTGCAAACAGCCATCAGCCTCCCTCACCCAGGCTGGCCAGGCACCCCAGCGGGGATCCCCACTGTGAAGGGGGTGTGGCCAGCTTGAAAAGGCCCTCAGGCCCTCACCCTGGCTGGCCACACCCCCATAGGGTGAGGATCCCCACTAGGGGCCTTGGCCAGCCTGAAAACAGCCATCAGCCCCTCACTCAGGCTGGCCAGGCACCCCAGTGGGTACCCCTGCCTTGAAGGGATTGTGGCCAGTCTGAAAATGGCCCTTAGCCCCTCATCCAGGCTGGCCAGGCACTCCAGCGGGGACCCCCACCCAGATCCGGGACAGCCTTCAGGGCAAACCAGCCGGCCCCCACCCATTCACCAGGCCTCTATCCTAGATAATAAAAGGGTAATATGCAAATTGACCCTAACAGCAGAATGACTGGGAATGACTGGTCACTATGACACACACTGACCACCAGGGGGCAGACGCTCAATGCAGGAGCTGCCCCCTGGTGGTCAGTGCGCTCCCACAGGGGGAGCTCTGCTCAGCCACAAGCCAGGCAGACGGCTGACAGTACAGCGGTCGTGGTGGGAGCCTCTCCTGCCTCCTCAGTAGCACTAAGGATGTCCGACTGCAGCTTAGGCCTGCTCCCAGCTGGCAAGTGGACATACCCTGAGGGCTCCTGGGCTGCCAGAGGGATGTCTGACTGCCAGTTTAGGACCAATCCCCCGGGGAGCCAGCAGGTGGTCATCCCCCGAGGGGTCCCAGACTGCAAGAGGGCACAGGCTGGGCTGAGGGACCCCCCTAGTGCCCAATTGTTGTGCACCAGGCCTATAATATATAATAATATTGAGTGGTAAATTAAGGTGTGTCAAGTAGCAAATATTTTTTTTCAAAATACTACATCTTAGGTAAGTCAGGAGTAGATAGAAGCTCTATTGTCTACTCCTGACTTGTAGAGTTCGGCTATATGATTAAATAGTTTAATAAAGTCAGTGATGGGAACAGAGGGAAATACCTATCAAGGGGGCAATCAGTGAATATAGATGCAAAGGCAGGAAATATACCTGATGTGTTAGAAAAACTATGAGTCTGGATGAGTCAAACTTCTCATGAAATGTCTTCCTGCTGGCCAAAAATTTTATCAAGCGAGATTGGTTCTACTTTTTGAAGAACTTTAGGGTTTTATTAAGAATTAATACTTATACATTTTTATATACTCAATAGTACTATAGCAGTATTTTTCAACCCAGTGTTAGATGTGAATCTCTAGTGTTGCCTATCCTATATAATAAAAGACCAGCTACCATAAGCGTATGACTGGAACGACCAGAGACCAGAACCACCATGGCCCCTTGCAGGGTTGGCACCATCCCCAAGCAAGTGGTGAGGGGTGATCAGGCAGGCAGGCAAGTGGTTAGGGGCACTCAGCTAGGCAGACCAGCAGTTAGGGGTGATCAGGTAGACAGGCAAGTGATTAGGAGCAATCAGATAGGCAGATGGCCCCTCGCAGGGCTGGCCCCACCCCCCAGCAAGCAGTTAGAGTTGATCAGGTAGGCAGACAAGTGGTCAGGGGGGATCAGTTAGGCAGGCGAGTGGTTAGGGGTGATCAGGTAGGCATACGGACACTCACAGGGCTGGCCCCGCCCCCCAGAAAAAAAAGAGGGAAGCCCAGGCCAGCCAAGCCATCACACCCCACACCTGTCACCTGAAGAGGGAGGCCACCAGTGGCAGTGGAGCAGGGGGCAGCGCTGCACAGATGGCAAGCAGTGGCAGCCACAGCGATGGGGCCAGCTGCCTACAGCTGGGGGAAGGAAAGCCCTGATAGGCCCTGATCTCAGGCCAGGCCTAGGGACCCTACCCAAGGGGTCCTGGATTGTGAGAGAGTAAAGGCTGAGCTGAGGGAAACCGCCCCCCCCTCACCGAGTGCACAAATTTTTGTGCACCAGGCCTTTGGTTTTCTTATAATATTACTTGGATATGTACAAATTAACATTTAATGCGTATAGCTTTTATGTTATAACATATCTAATCAAATATATATGTTAAATATGAACAAAAATGGTAATACTTATTCAAATTAATAGCATTCATTTCATATGAGGAGTGCCATTTGAAAATCACAGCTGCTGACATGATACCATGGGCTCTTTTAATTCAGGAAGCTCTATGGCTATGTGATACATCATATCTCAATTTTTCAACATATTTTCTACACCTGAACTAAAGCATTGTTCACACAAGACATTATCGTTACTTCACTGTGACTGAATATATCACATAGGTATAATATTATAAGCTTAGGAAAATTAAAGTAGCATGACTTAGTGTCAACATTATTGGTCATATATATCAGTAAGAATTTTCCCCCAGTATTGGTTAAAAAATGATAATACATATAATCCTAACTAAACTTAAATTAACTTTTTCTTATAGTTCATTATGAAATTAAAATTTTAAAAATCAGAGATCTAACAGACTTTCAAAGATATCATCATGAACCTCAGTTTGAACAAATAAAGCTTTGTAGTTATGCACTTTGATATATTTTAATTAGTTATTTAGATAATAAAATTGTCAAGGTCATACTGTGATATTTTCTTGACAGAAGGCTCTGTCCTAATATTTGAAAATAAGAAAAAAATTGAAAAAGTTGATGAATTTAGTACTAGGTATTTTGAGCATGAGATATTAGTGAAATATTACAATTTTAAAATAAAGATGCCCTGCCCTTGCCTGTGTGGCTCAGTTGGTTGAGCATCCTCCTGCGCATCGCAGGATCGCCAGTTCAGTTCCCGGTCAGGACACATACACAGGTTGCTGGTTCAATCCCCAGTTGGAGTGTGTACAGGAGGCAACTGAGGGATGTTTCTCTCCCTCGCCTTCCTCTCTTTCTAAAAGTCAACACAAACATATTTTAAATAACTTAAAAATAAAGATGCCATGTATATAAAACATAAGGAGCCAATTATTGCAAGCAATGAAAACATTTATTTCTATGCAAGGTCTAATCTGTTTCTAAAGCACATGTGAATATCTCCTTTTTAATCTAACAAACAAGGTTTATTAGCCCTTCTCTCCCTATAGCTGACCCCAAAGAATTATTTCCCTTTCCACTGATTCTATCTACCCTATACCTGAGTCTCCTCTTCCCCACAAGCCTCAGCTTTATAGAGAGTCTTATTCATTTCCGTTTTTGTTTTTGCTTCCCTTAAGCAAAAAAATAATATACTAGTGAGCACTCCTAAAATAAAATAGTAGTGAGCACTACAAGAAATTATGAAAAGATATAAAGATAAATTTTTTAAAATATTACCATTCTAGAAACTGGAAATCGTGTTCACTAAATAAACTTCATAGTTCTCTGTGATGATAACCACTTGCCTGAATTTTCTTATATTGTTAGTTTTATTCCTGGTGGTGGAGCCTGGCAACACTCTTTCATTCTTTTTTTGTTAATATATTTTTATTGATTTCAGAGAGAAAGGGAGAGGGAGAAAGAGAGAAAAACATCAATGATGAGAGAGATCATTGATCGGCTGCCTGCATGCCCCTACTGGGGATGGAGCCCACAAGCCAGGCATGTGCCCTTGACCTGGGACCCTTCAGTCCGTGGGCTGACACTCTATCAACTAAGCCAAACTGGCTAGGGCTCTTTCACTCTACAGTTCCCAGCCACATGGACAGGTTTTCAAGCTCAGTCCCTTCATTGCTGAAGGCTCCAGTAGGGGCCTGAGGAGGTCTTTAATATAGGCCAGTGAGAGACCTCTCCTCTGGTGGGCAATCATCCCCAAAGGAAACCCCACCCAAGACCTGGGGGGCCCTTCTAGTACTGTACAGGCAACACATTTTACAATATTGAACTGCGTTAACATCCATTTAAAATGTAATTCAGTGTACCTGTAACTTTACTTAATTAATATAAATTAATATGCCTGCACCTTAGTTTATAAGTGATTACTTTCCTGTTTTCTATTTAATACAAATGCTGTGGGAACAAAATCAGTGTTTTTTAAGTATATTCTGTAAAGTCTGCTAAGTTGTGAATAAAAGGTAAATGTTAAATAATAGAAATAATGAGCACAGCTAATATTTACAAGATTAAAAATTAAATGACATTTCCCTGGTGATGATGTTTTTAAATGTCCCTTTTGCAAAAACATGGGAATCTTTGTAATTCAACAGACTGAATAAAATAAACAATATGATGTTGCTATCCATGCAACACATTTGCTCTATTGGAATTTTCAGTTTTATTTTCCATGTGAATGGATTAATAGAAGTTTTCAAACATTTTTGACAACTATAATTGGTCCTTAAACTCTTATCATCAAAAAGGCACTAATACTCAAATTTGCATGTAAATTCCTGTTCTCCAGCATATACCATGTGAATGAAGAAAATAACTGTTTGCTTTTCTAGTCGGATAAACAGCATTTCAGGCAAACTGAATGTGTTGTGTTGATCGTAAGATATAGAAGACAGATGCTAGAGATGATGATCACCATAAAAGCAACTCTGGGAAGGATGTAAAGTGTTTTTAAGGGTGACTGACTGTTCCCCATACTTAGAAGACACCAACTATGGTAAGATCTACACATTCTAGTAAGCAGCTTTTCAAAATTACCTCTTCACCAGGTACTGCGTGCCTATCCCATTAGCACAGCCACTTCCTTGTCATTCACACGGATGTAATGATCACTTCTGCAGCATTTACACCCTGGGCCTGGCTGGCTGGTTGCCTCTTACTCTGTGGCAAGATTATTGATTGCAGATGCTTATTAAGCAAGTATGAGGCAATAAGCCATGAGAGCTGTTGATAATTCAAGAGGCAAAGCTAGTAATTATATGGGGATCAGGAGGATTATTACATGCATGGTCTTGGTAAATATGACTGATTGCTATTGCATCGCTGTGATGACTGTTTGAATTTAAATGCATTATTATTGATTTTTTTGTTTTTATTAAATTTAAATTGACAGACTTTAATGTAAATAGTCCATTCTTCCCAACTAACAGATCCTGTTACTGTAACTTAATGATTAATGGGCATGTGCAGCAGTTAGGGTTTCTTCTACTTAGTCTAAGGCAAAGTCACTGTCTTTTCCTTCCAATTTACTTTCCTTTTATTGCTTTCTAAATGTAGCACATATGGTGCATCAGAATTCCAGGTCATTTTTAATTGATCTATTGGCATTGTTGTGCTAAGTATAAAAATGCCAGTTAAAGAAGTAAATAACATGAAAATCACATACAAATTAAACACAGATACCATTATGTCTTCCTGCCTTTTTAGGCAAGTCAAATCTGTCAAGCAGACAAACACTTCCAAAAAAATATATGATAAAATCTAAAGAGAACTGGATAATGTCAATAGTCTAAAATTTGAACTCAGTAAAGTGAACATATGCAGTAATTGGTTATTTCAAATAGTCAGCGTTGTGATTCCTTGAGTCATTAGAGAAAGAATAAATTTTCGAAAATACTGATCAAAGACACAAAATGGGGAATGTAATCTATGTTCATATTTAGTACAATTTTAATTCATTTGAAAGATGCACTAGAGAATGAAATATTCAGAACTGTGGAAGTTTGCTGGTTCTAAAATCAGAGATTTAAAAAGCAGAACCAATAATAAACTAAACTCATTATAACTTAACATATATAGCATAATTTGACAAAAAATACATTTTCCAAAATAACATTAGTGTGCTAAGTGGCAATTTTGCATTTTTGCAATCTCTTCCATGTCTACCTCAATAGGAGACACATAGATCCTCACATCTACATCTGCCTTCAATCTGTTGTGGCATGTTGTTTAGGTCCAAGTAGGTGAAGAAAAGATATGGCCCTACTCAAGTATATAGTTGGAAAGAGAGGAGTACTTAATAATCTTTTCAGATAATTGTAGCTACTCTTCTCTGATAATATACCAGAGCTCCATAAGTCATAGTTACTTACAGGTTAGTTACAATAAAGAATATGAACTCACATTCATGAACTTATTTTACATTGTTACATTAAAAGCCATTGGTTGATTTTTGCACTTAGAATGAGTATTTTACCCATACATGACTACATAACATTATACTTTGGTCATTTGGAAGATAATGATTAATTCATTGTTAAGTAGATTTTTAAAAAGTTGACATAGTTCATTGTATGATATCAAACAATCACATTTATTAATATCACTACCCATCACATTAGAAAAGTATTAGTATGTTGTCAAATTCACTGTGGCAGACAAGTTTTCCCAAAGTGAAAGCTCAGATTTTTATCCCCAGCAACAAATGCTACAAGTTCTTTTCCTAGAAGTGACAGGCTTACTTAATATATATAATTTACTGCATCAAAGTCATTCTTAAGTGAAAAATATAAAATCAGAGATTAAAACATCTAAGTGTTCCATGAAGTAGATGAATGAACAGATCCTAGAAAATGTAAGAAACAAGGCTAAGAATATCAATCAAAGTTAAAACTGAAACAGTAATTATGATTACTAGTCTTATAATGGCCCACATTTATTGACTATATGCCATATACAAGCTTAATATCATTCTGACAGTAAATAACTTATAAAGTAATTATTTTTATAATCTACCATCAGGCATCCTATTCCATAGGTTCTGCACCTGTGGATGGAAAGTATCTTCGATCTGCAATTGTTTGAATACAAGGACACAGTAACCAAGGACATAGTGGGCCTATCTGAGGGATTTGAGCATCTGTGGAGTTTGGTATCCATGGGGTTCTAGAACAAATCTGCCATGCATATTGAGGGACAACTGTATTTATACATAGGAAAGAACCCTGAGGATAGATTACTCATAAACGTCAGATCTAATACAATTAATGTTTAGCTACAAACATCTTGCCTTTAATGTCAGTATAGTCATTATGACTATAGTGCTGTGGATCTTATTTAAAAAATGCACAAAAGTGTGGCTCAGTTGGTTGGAGTTATCATCCCTTACGCCAAAGGTTGAGGGTTTGATACCCGGTCAGGGCATGTAGGAAAGGCAACCAATCTATGTCTCTCTCTCTCTCTCTCTCTCTTTCTCTCTCTTCCTCTCCCCTCACCTCTCTAAAATAGATAAGCATAATCTCAGGTGGGAATTTAAAAAAATGCACCAAAGTATTCTTTGATAGAGCATTAGATAAAGAAGGTGTGAGATTATATATATAAT
>NW_005363099.1:359162-376747 GCF_000412655.1 Myotis brandtii | reverse complement strand
GGAGAGGCTCCCACCACCACTGCTGTACTGGCAGCCATCAGCCTGGCTTGTGGCTGAGCAGAGCTCCCCCTGTGGGAGCGCACTGACCACCAGGGGGCAGCTCCTGCATTGAGCGTCTGACCCCTGGTGGTCAGTGTGTGTCATAGTGACCAGTCATTCCAGTGGTTCTGCTGTTAGGGTCAATTTGCATATTACCCTTTTATTATATAGGATAGAGGCCAAGTGTATGGGTGGGGGCCACCTGGTTTGCCCTGAAGGGTGTCCCGGATCAGGGTGGGGGTTCTGCTGGGGTGCCTGGCCAGCCTGGGAGAGGGGCTGAGGGCTGTTTTCAGACTGGCCACACCCCCTTCAGGGAGGGGGGTCCTGCAGGGGTGCCTGGCCAACCTGGGTGAGGGGCTGAGGGACATTTTCAGACTGGCAACACCCCCTTCTTGGTGGGGGGCCTCACTGGAGTGCCTGGCCAGCCTGGATGAGGAGCTGAGGGCCATTTTCCAGCTGGCCACAACCCCTTCAGGGAGGGGGGTGTCCTGCTGGGGTACCTGGCCAGCCTAGGTGAGTGGCTGATGGCTGCTTGCAGGCTGGCCACAGCCCCTTCAGGGTGGGTGTCCCTGATGGGGTGCCTGTCCAGCCTTGGTGAGGGGCTGATGGCTATTTGCAGGCTGGCCACAGCTCCTTCAGTGTGGGGGTCCTCACTGGGTTGCCTGGCTATCCTGGGTGAGGGGCTGAAGGCCTTTTTAAGGCTGGCCACACCCCCTTCATGTTGGGGGATCCTGCTGGGGTGTCTGGCCAGTCTGAGTGAGGGGCTGATGACTGTTTGTAGTCTGGTCAGCCTGGGTGAGTGGCTGATGGCTGTTTGCAGGCTGGCCAAGCCCCCCAGCAGGGACCCTGACCCCATGAGGGTGTGGCCATCCTGGGTGAGGGCTGATGTCTGTTTGCAGGCTGGCCATGGCCCCAAGCCACCCAAGCTCCCAGTGGAGGCTGGCTGGAAGCAGGTATCTGGGATTTATTTATCTTCTATAATTGCAACTTTGTTGCCTTGAGCGGAGGCAACAGCCAGCCAGGGCAGGCGGGAAGCTTGGCTTCTTCCATCACAGGCGCAACCAAGCCTCCTGCTTGCTCCAGCTCCGTGGCTGCCAGCCACCAACTTGGTTGGGTTAATTTGCATATAGTCGCTCTGATTGGCTGGTGGGCTTGGCTTGGTTGTAGTGAAGGTGAGGTCAATTTATATTATATATGCTATTATATATTATATACAATATAATATATAAATCTTATATATTATATATATAATATATAATCTGTATATGTGTATACACACACACACACACACACACACTATGGAATACTACATAAGGAAAATGAAATACCGCCATTTGCAACAACATGGATGGACCTTGATAATATTATGCAAGCAAAATAAGTCAGTCAAAAATAGCTAGAATCTTATGATTTCACTCATATGAGGGGTATAAAACAGAAACTTATAGACACAAACAATAGTATTGTGGTTACCAAGGGAACGGGGTGCAAAGTTGTAAAGGGGGGCAAATATATGGTAAAGGAAGATGATTTGACTTTGGATGGTGGAAACAGAATGCAATGCAATATCAGACTATGTATCATAGAAATGTCCACTTGAAACTTACATGATCTTATTCACCAATATTAACCCAATAAATTTAATAAAATGCATGTTATTCATTCATTCATGAGATGTTAGATAATTACTATATGATAACACTCTTCTAAACTCTGTGGATAGAGTGGTAATAAAAATAGTTAAGATCCCTTCTTTCATAATAAAGAAAACAGCAAAAATACATAACCAACTAGAGTATCAAATAATACTGATATTGCCATCAAATTTTAATACTGTAACCAGATAAAGAGTGGTAATGACAAACCTTATATAAGAAAAGTGAGGGGGGCCCAGTTGGCAGGTTGCCTGAAACACCAAGAGCACCGAGTCTAGTGGAATTAAGTTTGAAATTCTTGTAGCAAATTTAAGAAAAGATAAAAATTAGGTAGTTGATTACATATGTCTAGAGCTCCACTGTCCCATGTGATTACCACTAGCCACATGTGGTTATTTAAATTTGCTTTAATTAAACTTAAAGTTCAGTTCCTCATTTACACTAGCTGCATTTCCAGAGCTTAAATAGTTACCTGGGGCTATAGCTACCATATTGGATGATATAGACAAAGAACACATCTGCCTTTGCAGAGATTTCAAATGGAAGCACTGCTTTAGAGATCAAAGAAAGGTCAGATATGGGGACATGAATTTTGAAATTAAAAAATGACAACAAAAGCTTCTTTTACTTGAGCAACTGGTTAGATAGCAGTACCAATTTCTGAGATGAGTAAAGAAGAGGTTGGTATTCACATTGCATATTGAAAGTTTTCCATCTACAGAGGATAAAACTTGAATAATATATTAAAGTATTTAACAAAACTAAATATGATAAGTAGAAGGAAATTTGTAATTA
The DNA here is from genome assembly GCF_000412655.1 of Myotis brandtii. NCBI lineage: Eukaryota > Metazoa > Chordata > Mammalia > Chiroptera > Vespertilionidae > Myotis > Myotis brandtii. The sequence continues at coordinate 374,258 of NW_005363099.1, read as the reverse complement.
AGAATGTTAGTATCAAACTTGAAACACTGCAAGGAAAAATGCCTATAATCCTGACGCACAGATAGATAATCTATATATCTTATAATTTTTAGAAACCTATTGTAGATTGTAGATTTTTTATCATGTCCAATTCATATAGTTCTGTTCCCACAGATGCAGAATCACTTGGATACTAAAGATATAACCAAAACAACTAAATTCCATTCCTAGAATGCTGGCAGAATCAACCCTTCAATTTTCACATAGGCACAAGTACCAACACTTCTGTTGATAATTAAGACTAGAAAAGTTTAGTTCCATTACCTAAATCACCCCAATAACTCCATTTTAGGACACAATGGATTGCACATGCAAAATCCATAGATGATAGGTAGGTAGATGATAGATAGATAGATAGATAGATAGATAGATAGATAGATAGATAGACAGACATATGGAAGGATAGATATAGATATCTCCTTTCTTTGATGATCTTATGAATATTTTAAATTTTATCTCCAAAGTTATTTATCACAGCTTTTAGTAATTGAAAGATTAAAATTCCAATACCTAGTGTCCTTTAAATGTTTCTATATTTATTCTAAGTTGCATTAAAAATATAAAAAGTGCAAAGAAAACTACTCTACCCCTGTCATAAAGTTACTTTTAGCTATTTTTTTTTCTTTCTGGCTCCTTATGTTTCCTACTTAATTTGTTTGTAATAATACATCTACTGCTATTATTATGATAATTAAAATGACTTAAAATAAGGATAGTTTGCCTTTTTAGAGATCCTTTGAAAATAAAGTTATCGTGTGTGTGTGTGTATGTGTGTGTGTGTGTGTGTGTGTGTGTGTGTGTGTAATCACTGAAGATAATGCAAATAATACATAGCAAGGAATCAAAGCCTGTCAAAATAGATGATTACAGGTTAGAAAAGGACTTGACCAACCCAAATAACATGAAATAAGTATGAGCACATCTATTTGTAAATAAAATACTTGGTGATTTTGTTTTATTAGTATTCTTATGCTAAATGGTAAAAGTATTTTAATATTGGATTTTTATTTCCTGAAAAACACTATTTATTCTTTAAAAAGTTTGACATATTAAAATTTAATTTATTGCTGTGAATAATTAATTTATTGCTGTGAATAATAAAATAAGCCACATAGCCTTTTTTAAAAAAACGCTAGAACATCCAATAAGTACCATTCAATTTACCCAGGAATGAAGTGTATGAATAATTCCTCTCTTATATATTCCATGGGCTTATCAAATTTGAGACAACTTGCAATCCAACACTAAATACAGACATTAGTATTTAGAAGAGCTCATCAATGTTAACTATTAATGGATTTTATAATTATTCTTCCTGAACATTAGTGAGAAAGATAAGACATAAAACAAACAAATCCAACTTTAAATTTTCTCAGTTTTATTCATGAGCAATTACTTGGATCAAACAATTTAAGATGTTTTTCAAGGTTACCTGGTAAAAACTTCATGATTTCTAGCTAAGTGGTAAACAATTATGCATGTTCTTAAGCCTTTGGTACTTTGATAATAGTGAAGTTACCAGCACATGTTTCACTTTATGGTTGGTTTAAAATCTGAGAAAATTATCTTTCTTTTGTCAGTTCTAGGTATGTTGTAATATTTTTCCCATTATACACAAAAGTATCTCAGCTTTTCTAGATATTTTCATGTGTGGCCATTTTCACTTCCCCACTACAGATAAATCATCCTGATAACCAGTGTTATATGGTCTTACCAATCAGTGGAGGAGAGATGTAGTACTAAAGGACAACTGGGTGGAGGTTTTAATAAAATGGCACACTTGTAGAAGAGAGCCAAATACACATTTTGACCAAATGCTAAGTGTTTGAGGGTTAAAGTCAATGATCTATCCCTGTTTTAATATAAACAGCATAGATTGAATTAGTGGACTATAAGAATAAATCTAAATTTTAATTTGAGATAATTATTATTGCAATTTTGTAACTAAAGCTTTTGTTCAATAGACTTATAAAGTTTGAACTTATTACACAGGAATAATAGTTTTTCAGCACAGAAGTCTTCTAGATTCTTTCATTGAACATTATACTGCACATCCTATATAATAAAAGGCTAATATGCAAATGGTTGACATGCCCTCATGCATAACGACCAATCAGCAGGAGCTGCATGTGCAGCAGGTGTGTGCGAGTGGGTGGGGCTGCATGCACAGTGAGGAGTGTGAGGGTGGGCAGGGCTGCGTGCTTCACCGTCACCAGGCGATGCATGGAGCACCTCTTGGTCCCTTCCCCTCCCACCTCCCGTGGAGCAGCGCAGCTCCCTCTCGCTTCCTGTGGAAGTGGTGCAGTTCCCTCCTGCCTCCCTCCTACAGAAGCGATGGGCGGCCTACTGTGTGCAATTTTGCATGTTGAGCCACTAGTTTATGCTATAAAGAGTTGTTCAGTTTTATTGGCTGTTGGTGAAAGAACAAGCATAGTTTTTCAGATTTTATCATGTAAAATATTTTGCTGAAAGGTGCTGGTAACGCTTTATTACATTTATCTTCTCTAATAGCAACTAAGATAAAAACTAATTTCCTCTTCAATCCCTAGACTTAAAGATTTGATGATGTTGATATTCAAGTTCATTGAAGTACAAAAGAAGAGTTATGCAATGCTAAGAGAATATAAGTTTGACTATTTCTAAAGCAGATCAGGATTTCTGCCCTAACTCGTATTTTTATCATATTTTACACCTATTTCTTTATATAATCATTTGACAAAAATACGCTGTTAAATCTTGGATCTAGAAATGTGGCTATAAAGCATATTTCTAATATTCAAAATAATGACAATCTCTGAAGTTTTATTGGCATCATTTTCTAGTAGGAGAAATGAAAAGAGGATTTTTATAGCAAGTAATAATTATTTTTATTTCCAAAGCCCAGAACTGCAACCATTTCTTCAAGCATTCTGGCAAACAAACCCTTTGGGTTAATCACAAAAATCTCTCTTATTTACTGACAATAATGGTAGTCATGATCAATAACTTGAAGAATTAGCTATTGGTAAAATCTTGCTACTTATTATTGATCTCCTCACCTTTCTTATAGAGAAATTCTTTGATATAGCATGCTCTAACAAATTAGTTATTTCTTCAACTTTTAAAAAAATTGTAAATATATGCATACCCTATGGACATGAACAACAGTTTGGTAAAGGTCAAGGGTTGGTGAGGTGGGGAGGGTGGAGGTGGGCAAATGGGGTCAGCTGTAATAATGTCAACATTAAAAATTTTAATAAAAATTTAAAATAACTTGTAAATGCACTTGGTAAGGAACTTTAAAACTCATTGAATAAGAATAATGAAAGTGACACACTATTTTTTGCATATAGTCAAGAATTCTCTTCTATTTTGCTCTGCTATAATTCCATCCTAAATATTCAAATGAAGTATATTAGGAAAAACTTATCCTTATAAGTCCTTGATAAATTTTAACTACCACCATATTTGTTCCATTGCTACCGGCACTTCCATAAACATTATATTCACTGATTTTCCATCCTATTAATATTTACTCAATCAGATTCACCATGATTTTGCTGTGTTATGCCCCAACATCTTGTGGCAAGCAAGTAAAATAAAGGCAATTATTAAACATGCTGTCAGACTTGAAATAGAATCTGATAAGTTCTTTGGGTCTAGGTGTCTGATGAATAAAGCAAAAACAAAACATTTAATGATTTAAATACCTTTTTGGGTATAGCAACATGTCATTTAAGGAAATATTCTAGTAACATATTTTTTAAAATTAACTTTCTTAGGACCATAACTTAGGCAAATATTGAAAATCCTCTTCAACTGCTGAAATGATTGGCAAATTACTTGAAAATTTAAATTTTGATCTTCAAAAATCTCCAAAGGAAATATTTTTTAGGTTAAGCATTTAAAAACATACTGTTTGAAATTTAATTAGCAACAATAAAATGTAGTTTGGAAAACATTTTCATAACTCTTTTTTCTACATATTATTCTTGTTTGTATGTGTGTTTGTAATGGGATTTACAACTCATGAGTATATCAAAAAGTTAACATTCTTATAAGATATGAACAGTTTCCAAATACAGTGGGGCCTTGACTTACGAGTTTAATTCGTTCAGTGACGGAGCTCGTAAATCAAATTACTCGTATGTCAAATCAATTTTCACCATTACAATGACACGTGATGCTGGGCTGATGTTGTGGCGTTCACTGTGACGTTCGCTGTGCCAACTAGCAGTGGGGTATCTGAAGCTGGCTTGTAACCCGAATTTTAGCTCGCAACTCAAAGCAAAAAATCGGCCGAGAGACGGCTCATATCTCGAAAAACTCGGTAGTCAGGACATTCATAAGTCAAGGCCCTACTGTAGATTATTTTTAAATACTTAGAGCTTTTATGGAAATATGTAATTTAATGAATCACTTTCAAAGGTTACTGATGCATGAATGCTAATAATCCAAACAAGTATATAAAATTTAAGTTATACTATATTATGGTCACTGTCATCTTCAGATTTGCATACTCAGGGATATTTTTCTTATCAATATATATGGATAATATGGTTTTAATAATGCTATCAACTTACTTTTAATTTTGAATATATTTGAGATTTTATATTGAATTTTGCACAAAATGAAATATGTTTAAAATGAACATTTATATTCAATTTTATAGATATATGTATATTTTACATGTATATATAAACTGATAATGGAAGTGAATATGTAAATAATATAAAGGTATTTTTCAATATAAGTTATATCTAGAATATTAACATGTCTTAAAATTAAAGATAATCACTATAGTCCAAATAAAACATCTTCAAAGTAGTGAGGTTACATTGATTAAACAGGATATACCCTATGTAACCACTTTATAATTGACAACACACAATATGTCCATAAATATGTTTAACATACACATTTATTTATAATTCCAAAGGGAAAAATTAATCTGATATTGAGTGATAGATTGTGTCTGAATTTCAAGGATGAAGCTCAACTCTGGTGTTCATGTAAATTAAGTATAAATAAGTAATCAACTGCAGTGTGAAACTTGTTTTACTAAATTCTAGAGCAGTTGTCTGTTGCTTAAGTCAGAAGTTCGGTTTACTACCCCAATTCTAATGAAGCTAAATATATATAGAGAGATATATATTCATATATATATCTTTATAATTTATATAGTATATAAATATAGGTTGCCCCCCCAAAATGTATTATATATTGAATAACTATAAAGGCAGTGTTTATTAAAATTGATAGCTCAATTTTCATTTTCAAAATTTTTTGGGGGACACCCTACATATATAGTATAGTTTATTGACTGCATATTGCTTACTAGGCACTAAACTAGAAAGTATATAGGCTTTATTGTATTCATCCTTCATACTAGTCTTAAAAATTCAACATTATGTTAATTTTAGATTTGAGAAAAATTGATTGCTGGACTAATCAGTAACCAAGCCAGGATTGTGACACAAATCAATATGGCTGCAACAATCCCTATTATCATCTCTTATTTTATAATGTATTCTTATAATTTATATAATGAGTAAATCTATCAGTTAAATAATATGGTAATTTTTAAAAAAATAATCTCTATGTTAGATATCTAAATGTGATAACTAATGAAGAAAAACTTGAAGAAGCAGATGGATTGAAGAATGCGATATCATTTTTTCATGAGTGGCCAAAATTGCATTCCACTTAAGTAGAAACAGCATCCAACATAAGAGACGTGACCTGATCTCCAGTGTATGTATTGTCCATTACTGAATCACTTTAATATGCTTGCAAATACCCTTGTGATATAACTAACAAAAGATTTGAGAGGAGACCTGTTTTGTTATATCCAAATAAAGCATAAGAACTGCAAGCATATAGCAATCTTATCTAATAAAGAGGGAATATGCGAATTGACCTTCACACCATAATGGTGAAGATGGCTGCACCCACAGCGGAGGCAGGGTTTCCGTAACACAAGATGGCTGCGCCCACAGGGGAGGCTGAGTTCCCCTTAACGAGCCTTAACAAGCAATCAGCAGGGACCTGAAGCTGCGTGGCACTGGGCCGGGGCAGGGGACCTGAGGCTGCCCCCCCGCCAGTGGGGCTTGACAGAGGAACTGAGGCTGCATCCCTTGCCCCTGCACCAGGATGGGGCACCTCAGGCCGCACCCCCAACCCAGCAGGGCTTGATGGGGGCCCTCAGGACATGCCTCCCCACCCCGGCATGGGGCCTTGGAACCTGAGGCCTCAGCCCCTGCCTGGCAGGGCTTAACAGGGGAACTCAGGCTGTGCCCTCTGTCCAATGGGGCTTGATGGGAGACCTCAGGCTGTGCCCCCCACCCACAGGGCTTGATGGGGAACCTCAAGGCACACCCCCTTCCCCGGTGCTGGACCGGGGATCTCAGGCTGCTCTCCCCATCCCCCCGCCTACCACTGGGCTGGGAGACCTAAGGTTGTGCCCCCTGCCCAGTGAGGCTTGACGGGGGACCTGAGGCTGCACCCTCCACCAGGCACTGGGCTGGGGGACCTGAGGGTGTGCCCCTCTCCCAGTGCTGGGCTGGGGGACCTGAGACTGTGCCCCCTGACCGGCAGGGCTTGACAGGGAATCTCAGACCAGGCACCCCGCCCAGCGGAACTTGACAGGGGACTTCAGGCTGCATCCCCCACCTGGCAGAGCTTGACGGGGGACCTCAAGGCACCACCCCCACCCGGTGGGGCTTGACAAGAGACCTCAGGCTATTTCTTTCATTCTGTGGGGCTTGACAGGGGCCCTGAGGCTGTGCCCCCCCCACACCCAGTGGGACTTGATGGGGGACCTGAGGCTGCACCCCCTGGCCCAGGCCAGAGGACCTCAAGGTACACCCCCGGCCTGGGCCAGGGGACCTCAGGTCGTACTCCTCGCCCTGGCACCAGGCCAGGCGACCTGAGACCATGCCCCCCACCCAGCAGGGCTTGACAGAGGTGGGGCTGGCCAGGTCTGGGTCTCGCACGATTTCGAGGTGCACATGCTGGGGCAGGGACTTGACTCTGGTTCCCATGGCACACCCCAGATTCTGGCAGGAGGGAGATTTCATATACATTTTAATAATTTTCTTATAGCTCTGACACTTCCATTATAGAGAAAGGGCAAATATCAATATTAAAATATTTTCTCTAATTAATTCCCTTTTAATGTGCACTAATTTCGTGCACTGGGTCACTAGTTTTAAATAAAGATTTTGCATTTCGTAGAATGATAATATGTCAAATATATATACATTTGAAAAATCTGTCACTGAAGGTAAACTTTACAGACCATCTCAAACACTCACAAAGACCATGCTATAGAGTTTCAGGGAGTTATTGGCGAGTACAGAACACACTCGTGATATTCTGAATGAAAATAAGCTATAAATTATGTGTTTGGAATCAGCTCTTGCTGATAAAACTTGCCTCAACTTCTAACTTCTATTAAATTCTCTGCTGCTACTCTAGTGATTGGCTTACCCAATAGAATTTTTACGAGAGCACTACCTGGAGCAAAGAAAACTACTTTATGGGGCACATGAAACTCCTGGAGGTCAAAACTAAAGTATACATGTCTTTCAGAAATCTAGTTAATATTCTTGTTTGCATACCTTGCCTAGATCTCTACTAATGTGGTCCTCAGTACCCATAGCTGGTGTTTACTATAGCTTTCTCCCCCTAACCCCACCCCACAATATAGAAAAATCCTGAAGCAAACAAGTCAAAATTAATGGTATTTCCAGTTTTGATATCTTAGCCAAACTCTAACATATAAACTTCTGTCCTGCTCTTGTAACCAATATTATTACATCTTCTACCATAATTAATGGATCCTTTTTATGATTCTGAATCAAAATCATTACAATGGTAATAAGTCCAGTATTCAATTTCATCATCACTGACTCCCAGCTTGGCCTTATTCTGTTGCTTCTTTTCATCCTCTTTCATCTTCTCATAATATCACTAATAAACATTTTATATTTTCTAGGAATTGTTTTATTGATATATTATTTTATTTAATCCACATCATATTACTATGAAGTGCTTTATTATTTTTATCTTGCAGATTATATAAAAAGAAAAGTAATAATGTATCCAGAGTTGTACTGCCAGAAAGTGGCAAAATTGGCCATTTCTTACTCCAAAACCTCTAACAAATTAAAATTCTGATTCAAATTTTTCAATAATGTATCCAGAGTTGTACTGCCAGAAAGTGGCAAGATTGGCCATTTCTTACTCCAGTAACTATACTCACAAAACCTCTAACAAATTAAAATTCTGATTCAAACTTTTTCTATATTACCCCTTGCTGGAAGACCTAAACCTTGTAAGACCTTTATGATGTCTGTAGACCTATCTAGATCTTTTACATAGCCTATTCTCAGCACCCCTTTGTCATTGCACTCTGTAACTCTGCTGTGTTTTCACCCATTACGATCTCATTGATATAAACTGCTTGACAGGATTCCCAATTCTTATCTTCCCAGCCCATACTGTGAAAACCATGACTCTTATTCCCCAGATGAAATTTCTACTCAAATCAATGTGTGGGTCTTTCATTACTTATTCAACAATTAAATAATAACTTAGAAGCACTTACTATGAGAAAAGAGTATCCTAAGAACTTTAAAGATAATAAAAAACAAGATAGAGAATACTTGCTATCTTGTCTCATGCTAATATTTCCATCCAATTAAGACAATTATCTCAAGGACTTGACTCATCCATTTTTTGAAGGACAAACATTTCTAAACTCCCCATTTTTATTTTCATTTACAGAAACATGGACTAAGAGTTTGAAACCATTCAAAATTTGTGAACACATGTGACTGTAAGCCAGTTAGTTTCTATAGTTATCATCTCCTGTGCAGTTATTCATCAAGAAACAAGAATTGTATCTAATCAAATCTGCTAATGGAGCCTATGAAATGTTTATTTATTCATACAAGCTACAACCAGAAAATGTAAGACTCTGGAAAAAGTGTGGGTTCCTATAGCTCATGAATGGCAAATCACAAAAGAGAATAGAATGGCAAATTACAAAATAAAACACTAATTTAAAAGCCTGGACGATAAATGCAAGTAATTTACTTCAATCTAAAACATGGCTGATGTAAGCACATAAAAGCCAGGTTCTTCTCTAATTTTCTTACTGTGAGTCAACAAGATGGTTGACTACAGGGTTGCCCCACAGACTATAAGACACTGAGGGAAGAAATTGTGTGATGTTTATAAACCTGACCATAGTATATAGCTCAGACTATAAGAGAAATACAACTTCCTACATGATAGTGCCATTCTCTTATATGCAAGTTTCATATTTCTATGGGGAAAATTTACTACTTTTTCAAATCTGAGATTTGGACTCTAAACAAATTTCTGGACACAATCTTCTCATATCGCTTTGTTTGGCATTTAAATTCTGCTATGGAGTTCCTGCCCTAAGTGTAATAAAAATAAATGGAGACAGACAATCCAACATGGTGATTTAGACAGATTCTGGACTCACCTACTCCCATGGAAATACTGAATCTACATCTACATAAGGATAAAAATGTCCCCTGAAAACTAGCTGAATAGCTTCTTCACATCAGCATATGAAAACAATGGTCACGTTATAGAAGTAGGAAAGGCTGAAATGCACTTTCACCAAAACCCCCTCCCCCAGTACAGTGACTCATGACCCACAATTGGGAAGAAACTGACAAAACCCAGAGCTTCTCCTTAAGGAGTGAAGGGTTTATGCACACATCAGGCACCCCAACTTTTAAGACTTGTACCTCAGAGACAAGCCCCCCAAACAACTGGGTTTGAAACCCAACAGGGATTGAGTCAAGACTCAAAGGGCAGTAGCAAAGGGAGAAACCTCTCTTAAAGGGCTCACACACAGTCTCACTTGCCCCAAAGCCCAGGTGGGAGGGGCAGGGTACTGTTGGGATACTCTCCAGTGACAGAAGTCCTAAATGGGTTCCATTTTAACTTGCTAAACCCTGTGGGTGCCATCTTTTTCTTTTCTTTTTTCTTAGCCTGTGGGTGCCATCTTCACACTCTCTCGCATGCGTCATAACCATTTTTCTTCTGGAGGGGAGCTTTTATACTTATTTTTTGAGGCCAATGTTACCCTGATAGCAAAACCAGTCAAGGACATCACAAGAAAAGAAAATTGCAGGCCAATCTCCTTGATAAACATAGATGCAAAGATCTTTAGCAAAATACTAGAAAACTGAATTCAGCAATACAATCAAATGATCATACACCATGATCAGGTGGGATTTATTAGAGGAATGCAAGGAAGGGTCAACATCCACAAATTAAACTATGTAATATACCACATCAGAAAAATGAAGGATAATATCATATGATCTAAATAGATGCAGAAAAAACATTTAACAAAATTCAGTATCCATATAGAAAACCCTGAAGACTCCACACCAGAAAACATGTTAGAACTCATCAATAAATGCAGTAAAATTTCAGGATACAAAACCAATATATAGAAATCTGTCGCAGTTTTATACACTAATAAAAACTATGAGAAAAATAAGAAAATAATTATATTTCAGTTGCATCGAATAGAAATATTTAAAAAAATTCTAAATTTGTATAGAGCCACATAAGAGCCCCAGTAGCCAAAGCAATGTTGAGAAAGAGAAGGGAAATTGAAGGCTCCCTGGTTTCAAACTATATTATAAATACTGTATATAGCAATCAAGACTGTAAGGTCTTTTCATAAAAACAAATATATAGATTAATGGAGCAGAATAGAGAGCCCAGAAATAAAACCCATGTATAATCATACAATTAAGGAGCCAAGAATATGCAATGAGGAAAGGATATTGTCTTTAATGAACAGTTTTGGGACAACTGGACAACCAAATGCAAAGCAGTGAAACTGGACTGATATTATACATCATACAGTAAAAGTAACCTACAATGGATTAAAGACTTGAATGTAGAACCCGACAACATACAACTCCTGGAATGAAACACAGGGTAAACTTCCTGGCATTGGTCTTGGTGATAACTTTGGATTTGACACCATAAGCAAAGGCAAAAAGTAAAAAGTGAGATTACATCAAACTAAAAGGCTTATTTAGAACAAAGTAATCCATTAACAAAATGAAATGGGAGAAAATATTTGCAAATCCTATATCTAATAATGTCACTCAGTAGCAAAAAAAAAAAAAAGTTAAAAAATGGGCAGAAGATCTAAGTATATATTTTTCCAAAGACAGCATACACATGGCCAACAGGTACTGAAATGATTCACATCAGGGAAATGCAAACCAAATCCACATGAAGTATCACTACATAACTGTCAGAATGGCTAGCCTCAAAAAGTCAAAAATCAGGACAATAATAACTGGAAAAGGTGTATATGGCTCCATGTTTATTGCAACATTATTCAAAATACTAAGACAGGGGAAAACATGATAAACATATGCAATGAAATATTAATCAGCCACAGGGGAAAAAAATGAAATCTTGCCATTTGCAACAACATGGATAAACCTTGAGGACATTATGGTAAGTGAAGTCAGAAGAAGAAAGACAAGGTTTGATCTCACCTATTTCAGTGTTTTATCACTAATTATGGTGTTTTTAAAGAAGAATTTTCTTTAAAAACAACAATATGTTTCTCCCTCATAATGAGCAGTCTCTCTGGGCAAATTACAGGCCTATCTAAAGAACTCCTAGACTTTTATAGTCACAATTCTATCCCAAGATGATACAGGTGTGACTTTTGATTAATACATACATAAGAAGCAGAGTAATGAGAAGTTCCCATTGAATCTTACAGCAAAAGAATGAGAGGATATTGTGCCAATGACTGCTGAGGCAAAACAAATACTTTAACAACAACAACAAAAAATGTGGTTCAAGGTCTGATTCACTTTCCCTGAAATGTAGCTTTTGCTCTATTATGTCCTGTAACATTGGCTTTTTACCTTCTTTATGCATGCTTCACCTCATTCCTGATAGCAGCTTCCTTTTTTCTCTTGGTTCACATTTTTGCCCTTTGCAATTCCAATTCCCTCACGACTCTGCTTCAGTTTGCCCTTCTTGGCATCTCACTTAATATGAATATAAACATGCTTCTTTGAATTTTTGGCTTGGCAAAATATTATCACATAGCTTTTATAAATACTAGCAGACCTTTTATTTTAAATACATAAATATTCCAAGTTGCCATTCGACTCAAAGCCCTATGAGCAAATGCTTTATTCCTTTCAACAATGCCAGATATTTTTGTTTTATTTTTTTAATTAAAAAACTATCAGTAAAAGCCTATTTCATTTCCTAGCTGTATAATATTCAATAACACACATTTAACTTTCTAATGTAGCTGAGTACACTAAAATCACATGCTCCTCATTAGATAATTATTAAACTTTTAAGATTCAAATAATAACCAATTTGAACTTTTGACTAAAGAATTTGTGTTATCTTCTAAGAAGACACATTAAGCTACCAAAAAAAAGGTGAAGAATGAGCATTAATATTAAAAAGTGTATAATATGAATGTTAACTCTGTTCTTTGTTTTGGCTCAATAAATCAAATCAAAATACTTAATTAAAATACTTTTAAAATATGTATTAACTTATAAGCTTTTGAATGCAAAGTGTTTACATTTTCAGAAAGCGATGCATATATGTAATAATTCAATATTCTTCCAAATTGCTCAATATTTTAAAAGGCAGTAATCATCTTATGGTTACTAAAAGTTTTTATTTTTAATTTGTGGGATTACTATTCTTGGGACTCATTTATGTCATATAATATTAGTTATAAACTTGCTATAGAAATGTATTATTAGGTATTATTTTTTTAGTAAATATATATTTCTCTCTCATTCAATTTAATTTATAGCCTCTCTGAAATCTTTCCCAATGCTAAATATACTAGTGTTTGCTATGAAATAAGAGAAATGAACTGTCTGCTTTGCATTTCTAATTAAAATCCTGAAAGTTAGCAGTTCAAGGTACTCCCGGATGGCCTATAAATATAAACCTTTGTTTTGACAGTTCATGAAACACTGAAAGCTGTATTATATGCATATTTTATTTCATGCTCTCAAAATGCAAAAAGGCTGGTGTTAATAGATGCTCTACTGATGGAGCATCTGTGAGGGTCCAATTATAATTTAACACATGAATATTTGTCAAATTTGATTGTTACTCTTGATGGTTTTAATTGAGGATACAATTTTTCACTTAAATAAGTCAGGTTTTACTCTTATTATTTTCTTAAATACTGAAGTTAGTAAAATCTAGCAAAGACCTTATGGGAAATAAATATTTTCTACATATTCATGTTGCTGCTGTCATGGAGAAATAGTTACAAATCCAGAGAACTCATAAGGTTATTTTGGCCAACCATCTGTCTTAATAGAATATATTTAGCACTATTTTACAGATACCCAGATGGAATTGCATGAATGAGTAGTGAAACTAAGTATATGGGAACACAGGTCCAATCCTCCATTAACAAGAACAGTTCTGCATTTTATCTTCTTGATAGAAATACAATTACACAGATATGTTCAATCGAAAAATATATTTTCTGTTCTACAACTGGTAAATTTCCATCTACTTCAAACACTAACAAAATGAATATTTGTTTATGTATAAGGTATAACATTCATTCTTCATAAAGGAAATAACCTATAACAGATAATATTTTGTAAAAAGTTTCATTTGCACTATTTTATGCTACTTTTTGATTCCTTTACCATCACCTTGAACTCATTATATTTAAATTTTATTTCATATCACACTCCCCTCCCTCTAAACCTACTTTCATAGTCATTTTAGTACATTAATGTGTTTTAAAACTACATGTTTTGAAATCATTCTTCAGACTCTTTTTTTTTTTTAAGTTAGCTCCTAAATGAACACTATTAAAGGAATGTTGCTTCACTGATAGTTCCAAAATTCCTATTGAGATTATAAATTTTGGTTATCGGTTTGGCATTTATTTTCTTCTTAAACTTATATAATAAAATATTAAGACACTATTTCCATGCAGGGTCAGCTCAATATATAGTTGTTGAATAAGTGAACAAACACTGAAGAAAATAAAACAAAACAAAATAGAACACAGCTTGTCCTTGAGTCCTGAGTATCACTAAAATTATATCTTGAGAATTCTTAACAATTACTTTCAAAAGAACTAATAGTCTTGGATTAAGGACATTTAATGCAGTGTGCTGGTGATGTTTTGCTGAGTTGTACACTGGAAATATGTATAGTTTTGTGAACCAATGTTAGCACAATAAATTCAATTAAAAAAAAAAAGAAGGAACCATACCAATAAAATGGAAAACCTCCATGTTCTCTCTTCTCTGTGTCTTGCTCCTCACACACATCCATTAAAAAGAATTTTGCTTGTAAAAATAAATCTGACTTGTTTTATATTGTGTTATTCCAGTAGTATGACCCAAGTGTTGAATTATTCTGCAATTTCATTAAAATTTAATATTTTAATTTTTTAAATTGATATTTAGAGAGAGATAGTAGGGAGAGGGAGAGAGAGAAAGAAACATAGATTGGCTGGCTCTTACAGGCCCCCTACCAGGGATCGCATATATCCCAACCAAGAATCAAACCAGCAATCTTTGGTGCAGGAGATGAAGCCCAACCAACTGAGCCACACTAGCCAGAGCTGCTATTTGTTTTTAATAAGAGATGCCATTGCCTTATAATTTTTCTTACATTCTGTATTTCATTTACCTGTGCAATCCTTTTTGGTAATAGGTAAATTTATAAGTTAAATCATTCATAAGAAAATAATTCTGTAATTAGTGATAAAACATGGCCAAGTTAAATACTAATTAGTTTTTTTTTATTAAGCAACTGAATCAAGTATGGAGCAAACCTGATTCATATATTCATCTGAACGCATAGTTGCTTAATATAAAAACACCACAAAAAACTTGCCATTATTTTGCCTAGACTTATTATAGTGATCACATCATCTTATCTAATAAAAGAGAAACATGGTAATTAGCGTACGACCACTCCCCTTCCCATTGGCTAATCAGGGCGATATGCAAATTAACTGCC
>NW_005363099.1:352250-357921 GCF_000412655.1 Myotis brandtii | reverse complement strand
GAGGGGTCCCAGACTGCGAGAGGGCACAGGCCGGGCTGAGGGACCCCTCCTTCCCTCCCGAGTGCATAAATTTTTGTGCACTGGGCCTCTAGTCCTATATAATAAAGACATAATATGCAAATTGACCATCATTCCAACACAGAGGATGGCCGCCCCATCTGGTCAAAGATGGCTGCCACAAGATGGCCAGCAGAGGAGGGCAGTTGTGGGTGGTCAGGCCAGCAGGGGAGGGCAGTTGGGAGGGACAAGGCCTGCAACAATGGGCAGTTGGGGGGAATCAGGCCTGCAGGGGAGGGCAGGTTGGGGGGACCCGTCCTGTAGAAAAGGGCAGTTAGGGGCGACCAGGCTGGTAAGGAAGGGCAGTTAGGGATGACTGAGACATCAGGGGAGGGCAGTTAGGGGCAATTGGGCTGGCAGGGAAGGGCAGTTGGGGTTGACCAGGATGGCAGGGGTGGGCTGTTAGCGGTGGGCAGTTAGGGGTGGCCAGGCTTCCAAGGGAGGGCAGTTAGGGGTGACCAGGCCAGCAGAAGAGGGCAGTTAGGGGCAATCAGGCCGACAGGGGAGCAGTTAGGAGTTGATCAAGCTGGCAAGGGAGTGGTTAGGGGATTATCAGGCTGGCAGGCAGAAGTGGTTAGGGGCAGGCAGGCAGGCAAGTGGTTGGGAGCCAGCAGTCCTGGATTGTGAGAGGGATGTCTGACTGCCCATTTAAGATCAGTCAGACACCCCTGGAGAGGTCCCAGATTGGAGAGGGTGCAGGCTGGGCTGAGGGACACACCCCTCCATGCACAAATTTCATGCACCGGGCCTTTAGTAAGGTTTATAAATGACAAATTACTATGTTGTACACCTGAAACTACTATAATACTGTACATCAACTATACTTAAATAATAATTTTAAAAATTTTACATGTCTCTGATCATTATCAATTTAAGGCTGAGACAAAATGGATTTTTTTTAGTTTAAACTAAGTAATGCAGATATGTATTTATAAACTCATAAAACATACTCCATACAATTCTTTATTCCTCGATTTGTTATTATATTTTCTGCTTGGGAGACTTGAAGAGCACATAACAAGATGGTTTATTTGAAAAACAATCTAAAAACAGCTAATATTTGTGGAGTGACTATTTATCATAGCCCTAGCTTATATGAAGCTTTATCATGTTGTCAGTAAAGAGGTAATAGTTAAAATATTAAACAGCAATTTGCTTCTTAAATTTCTACATACATACATATAAATATAATACTAATCCCTTGCAGTATATCTATCCAGAAGGCTTTACTTCATGTGTTGTTGTTTTTTAAATTTAATAATGTGTAAACTAAAATGCTTGAGTGAAAATTATTGATTGCCAAAGAAATACCAGATAAAAACAAGTCAAAGTAGAATGCTGGAAGGCATGAGATGTCCTCTGAAACTCATTTATCAAGCTTTCACATAACTATCAGTGGTAGTATATTATTTTTAAATAAATACCATATCTATCCAGCACTAGGTTAATATAATGTTTAATGCAAACACTTGCCTTCAGTCAAACTTGATAATTATTTTTGTTTGCTTCTACTTGCAAGTCATGGGAGTATGATTTTGAAATTGAAGCTTGAAGAAAGGAACATAGATACAAAGACATGGATACATGGAAAAGACTAACAGCTGTCAGAGAGAAGGGGGAGAGGGGGAAGGGGTACTGGATGAAAGAAGGTGAAGGGATTGGCCAAAGAAATACACATAACAGACACAAACAACAGTGTAGTGATAGGAAAGGGAAGGGGTAGGGGGCTAGGTGGAAGTGGACAAATGGGTGGAAAATGGGAATGAAAAAGGTGGAACTGTTTTACTCTGTTGTATACTTGAAACCAGTATGGTTTTGCAAACCAATGTTACAACAATAAATTGAAGTAAAAAAAATCGTTGAAGGTTGGAGGAAGATGATGGCATAGGTAAACATAGTGCTCAACTCCTCCCACAAGCACATCAAAATTACAACAAAACCACAGAATAACCACCATTCAGAACTGCCTGAAATCTAGCTGAATAGAAGTCCTACACATAGGGAATTAAAGAGATGAGGAGGCATGGAACAGGCTGGTCCCATACCCACGTGTTGTCATTTTTAATCAGGAGGAATATCTTGGATGAGAATGTTCCTCCTAAGGAGTGAGAGGTCCCAGACCCACACCAGAGCCTTCAGCCCAGGGTTCTAGAAAGAGAAGCCCCATAACTTCAGACTGTAAAAGCCAGCGGGGATTGTGGCTGAGTGTCATGGAGGCTGCTGGAGTGCCAGGTAGGTCCTCTTAAAGGGTCCACACACAGACTTACTTGGACTCACTCCCTCTGAGCTGCAGTGCTGGGGCAGTAGCTTAGAAGGAACCAGGGTCATACATAAAAGGAACTGATTTGACATCAATGCAAGAGTTGTCAGGGGGGCGGGTTGGGGACAGCTTTCTCCAAGACAAAAGGACCTACAACCAAGATTATTCTACCCAAGAAAGCTATCATTTAGAATTGAAGGTCAGATAAAGAGCTTCCCAAACAAGAAAAAGCTAAAGGAGTTCATTACTATCAAATGAAAATTACATGAAAAGTTAAAAGAGCTTCTTGAAGAAAAAGAAAAAAAATATGAATGATACAATGACGGTAAATACATATCTATCAAAAATTGAATCTAAAAATAAAATCAAACAAACAAGCAGAACAGAAACAGACTCAAAGATAGAGACATCCTGATGTCTGTTAGAAGTGGGGATGGGTGAAAAATGTGTAGGGATTTAGCAGTACAAATTAGCAGTTATAGTATAGTCAAAGGGGCGTAAAATACAGCATAGGGAATATAGTCAATAATCTATAATAATAAAAGTGTAATATGGTAATTAGACAGTACAGCCAAACAACCTTCTGGACATCATTCTAGACATCCTTCTGGATGAAGCCGTGGCAGTGGGGGCCAAGGCAAAGGCAGTTAGGGGCAATCAGGCAGGCAGGCGAGCAGTTAGGGGCAATCAGGCAGTCAGGCAGAGTGGTTAGGGGCCTTGAGGGATTGGGCCTAAACCATCTGACATCCCCTAAGGCTGTGGTTCTCAACCTTCTGGCCCTTTAAATACAGTTCCTGTGACCCAGTGACCCAACCATAAAATTATTTTCGTTGCTACTTCATAACTGTAATGTTGCTACTGTTATGAATCGTAATGTAAATATCTGATATGCAGGATGGTCTTAGGCAACCCCTGTGAAAGGGTCGCCAAAGGGGTCGCGACCCAAAAGTTGAGAACCACTGCCCTAAGGGATCCCGGATTTCGAGAGGGTGCAGGCTGGGCTGAGGGCCCCTCCATGCATGAATTTCATGCACTGGGCCTCTGGTATTTTAATAACTAAGAATAGTGTCAGATGACTATAAGAATTTTGGGGATGATCACTTAATAAGTTTTATAATGGCTAATCACTGGGTGTATACTTGAAACTAATATAATATTGTATGCCAACTGTAATTGAAAAATAAAAGAAAATGATTAAAATTAAATAATTAAGCCCTGGCAGGTGTGGCTCAGCTAGTTGAGTGTCATTCTGTGCACTGAAACTTCACTGGTTTAATTCCTGGTCAGGGCACATGCCC
Organism: Myotis brandtii; assembly: GCF_000412655.1. Taxonomy (NCBI): domain Eukaryota; kingdom Metazoa; phylum Chordata; class Mammalia; order Chiroptera; family Vespertilionidae; genus Myotis; species Myotis brandtii. The sequence continues at coordinate 354,306 of NW_005363099.1, read as the reverse complement.
AGGATGCTGGTTCAATCCTTAGTCAGGGTGCATAGGGGAGGCAACCAATCAATGTTTCTCTCTTACTTTGATGTTTCTCTCTCTCTCTCTCTCTCTCTCTCTCTCTCATCAATAAAAACACATTTAAAAAAATAATTTTAAAAAGGATAGGAAAATTTAACTTTTTAAACTTTGAAAACTAAGATCGTAATTTTAATTTTATACTGAACAATTTAAAATTAAAAAAGACAAAAAATTGTGCCTAAAAGTTTATCAAAACATAAAACCTAGTTCCGCTCCAAAAAATTGACAATCACAGCTTCCTTAGTATTTATGTATATGTACATATTTTATTTATTCAAATGACTTTATGTTCATTATATGATTTTTCTGTATCACATATATTGCAAATAGCACCCACAGACACACACATACGCTGACAGATACAAATTTTTTAAATCATTTTCTTTCAGTTTTAGTATTTTAGGGACTTCCTCATATATCAAAATTTTATTTAGTTAATAGTATCATTCTTGATATTTTGTCTAATGAGGACTGGGTCAGATAATCAATTTAAAACCACCCTTAGATGCAGGAAAACTGCCAGAAAAAAATTTTAGTAGACTAAAATGTTCAACTGAATGTAATTTTCTGTTTTTAAAGTTTATCATTTATTTTATTCACATTGAAATAGCCTCCCTATCATAGGTCTCAAAGTTGCACGACCTTAAAATCTGTATAAAACTCTATTTGCCCTGGTTGTATTGTCTAGACTTCTAAAAGTGAATATTATAACTTGTAAATATTCTTCCTATACTTAGCATATTATCAAGAGAAGACAAAAATCTGAAAAATAAAATTAAATGATGTCATTGGAATGTCTTTCACTTATAATCCTTGTCAGTGTACATGCATATGTCCTTGTGTGTCTGATTTATCCAGCTTATACGGTTCTACACCACAGAATATGATGCAATGTCTCAAAGTTTTTCTCATCAAATAGTTATTAAACTATTATTTGGGCAGATTGACTTTTGCTCCTTTTTAGCAAGATCCAGACTTAAATTTTCTGGTTTGAGGTCTAATCAATACTGTGCTAACTGCTCCATTAATCCTCTTTTACTGCTTCTCTCTCCTCTTTCCACAAAGCTGTTCACTGTTGTTACCTCACAGTAGATAATTGATTTTCTAAGGTAATGACTTTAGGAGCTTATCATTGATTTTTTCCTTTTGCTTTACTTCAGGACCCAATCAAGTTTTGACATTTAGTACTCATTTCTGATTATCTAAAATGGATCATTCTGCAGTTCAACTTAATGAACAAAGAAATAAAAAGGAAGAGGAAAGAAAAGGCTTGACTACCACAGTTTCCAAATAGGAATAATTAGCAGGGTTTACAATATTTGGTTCCATGAATTGAAATAATTTGGCAATTCCTGAATGCAAGTCCTCTGGAGAAACTGAAATAATGCCCTTGTGTGTTTAATAACATAGAAAAAATGTATTTGAAAACCAAATTTGTTCAAAATTACAGTTACAGAGAACTTTTTATAAGATGAAACTTATAGATTCTGGCATGAAAATGTCAGATTTTAAAATTCTAGCTATGTCTAGGAGTCTAAGCCTTAGCGTTAGTTCTGACTAGAAATGCATATATGCAAAAGGACAACTTATTTCGAATGCTTTCCATCTCCATAAGAAGGGCATGCTATTGATTGGCTTGCTTTACTCATGTCTGATTTCTAATAATATTTTATAAACTAGTTCTTTGACATGCATCTGCTTAATTGCACTTACAAGTTTCATTTTATTTTTAAGCTAATACTCCTCACATTACTTATTATACATTATAATAGTGACTGTTACAGTTCATGGATATAAAAGTTCTCAGTTATTTGACATTTAAAAAATGTCAGTTCTGTACATTAGAATACAAATTATACTTAAAAGGAAAGAAGAAGGTGTGAAAAGTCTGAGTTTTATGCATAATTCATCAGCTCAAGTTTTATCCCAATACTGCCTGGAAACTTGAAGGATACATTTTGGCCTATGTAGAAAAGATGTAGAAGAGGATGGG
>NW_005363099.1:350998-352214 GCF_000412655.1 Myotis brandtii | reverse complement strand
ATTTTTTTTCGAGTTGCACTATGGTCATTGCACAATTCCTCATTAAGCTCTTATCTTAACCTTTCGTATGGGGCACAGAGACTTTCTAAGTAGCCACCTTGATTGTTCAAACAAAGAGGCAAAGGAAGATGCATTTATCATCTCCCTGCTTCAATACTAACATTTTAATTCACGTGAATAGGTAATTGTTCTTTTATAGAGAACATGGTCCTTAATTATTATCAGGAATGCTCAAAACAGATTTGCTAAGGCAATAGCTTTGTAGTGATTCTTAATCTTGCCTAGGAAGATTCAGGTGCAAGAAAACTCAGTGCACTTTCTAATATAAACTTGGATGATTCAGGCACCACAAAATAAAAAGAAAACTGGAAAACAACAACAACAAAAAAGGCTGTCTAATCCAATGAAGAGTTCAAGAAATGGCAGGACCCTTTTCAGGTCCACACCATACATAATACTGTCCCCTCAACACTGGTGGGTACACATGCATAAAGAAATTTTCTCTTACTTAAGTCATCTTTTTAAGTAGAATTAACAAAAATGTTAACATTTAGTGTGTGTAGAAGTGAAAAAATAAGGGGTTAAATATAACTTTTAAAAATCGATTTCCACACATTTGCACTTTAAATGAATATCATTGGAGTCAATTGGTTCCTGGGGGACTTCATATGGTCTAAATGATTAAATTGTACAGGCTACTTTCTGATTTGCATTTGCTGATTAGGCTTTCTTTCAACTAAGACAGTAAATCTTTAAAAATTACTATAGAAGAAGAATTATTCCACTTCCAATGTTGCATATCTACCTCTCTTCCAGTTCATCAACACTTATAAATTCTCCTTTCACCACTGTTTTATACTTAACAATTTAAGTAACCTACAGTCTGTATTTCTGGGATTGACATTATAATTTATTAATCCTTCTGGCTTCATTTACAACACGTAAAAATTTTAGAGACTGTTATTCTTATCCTTAAAACAAGAAAACATGTAATAACTAAATATCAGTGGTGGTTTTCAACTCACCTGAGAAATGTAATTTGGGGCAAACTGCTATCCCCTAAATCTGGAGAATTAGGCATATGCAAAGAAATACAAATATTATAAGGCATGGCAAAAAGGCAAGAAAGAAAAAAAACACCACAGACTAAACAGACAAAGTAGTCAGTAGAATCAGATATGAACCATATCTTGGGACTATTAGGCAAGTATATTAA
>NW_005363099.1:342416-350985 GCF_000412655.1 Myotis brandtii | reverse complement strand
TGAAAATTAAGCCAAGATGCCCTAACGGGTCATGACCAGATAGGAGGAGGTTGTGCACACAGGTGAGGCCTGGAGCAGAGACAGAGACAGGGGTCCTGCCTGAGCCGGTGTGGCAGCTCAGGTGGCCCTGGAGCAGACCCAGGCAGGGGGCCAGGGGACGCTGTGAGTCAGGCGCGGGTCCCAGCCCCCACGGCGCTGGTCCGGCCTGACTCCCGCAGCAGCGGGCACTGTGCAAGTCAGGCCCAGGTCCCGGCCCCCCACGTCACCAGAGAAGCAGGGTTTCAGCATTCCACTGCTATCTTGAGTTTGTGGTTTCCAAGGAATGGGATGATAAACCCTCCACAAATTGCAAAAGGCTCAGCCAGCGCCTTTCTAAGCAGGGACTTCATTTAAATCGAGCCTTTCCCACAGTGAATGACCCCAACCCTCCCTGGATCAGGCAGGTTCCTGTGGAGCACAATCCCCACACAATACCGGGCCCCAGTTTTGTTCAGGCGATCTCATGCATGTTAGCTCGGGGCAGCGGGGAAGGAAGGGAAAAGGCATCAATGGCATCACGACCACAACTGGTCACCAGGAGGTGCATGGAGCACCTCTTGGCCAGCGCCCCGTGGGGTGCCTCCTCGCGTGATTTCAATCGAGCGCTGGGCCTCTGGTTATAAATAATGTTAAATACTCTCTGTAGGAAAAAAAATGACAAAAAAAACAACAACAAAAGAAACAGGTCTGGGTTACTCAAAGTCTGCACATTTCCAAGAAAGAACTGCTTTAGAATTGACCCTTGGCTGTTTCCTGGAAGATGAGCTCTGAGTCTTTGGATGATTATGCCTGAGAAGAATGTTTTTGTATGCCTCAGGCCTTGTTTGATATTTTGATCAGATTGTTAATATGGTGAATGGTTGTTTTTGTTTGTGAAGGTTAGAGTCTGAATAGTTGAGATCAATCAAACAGGTTCTACATGCCTACAACTGTGGACACCAAGGCTTGGGTGAACCCCCTGGCTAGCCATCCTCTGCATGTGTTCTTACACATCATCGTGGAAGAATTAAGCATGTTTGTACAACTGCACTGGGTGACAATAATGGGAAGCCTTTGCCTGGTTTTTCCTGGACTTCTCCCCATGTGGTTTTTCCCATTGCTGATTTTAATCTATATTCTTTCACTGTAATAAAGAGTAACCATGCACAAACGAGTTTTTCTAGGTTCTGTGAGTCCTTCTAGTAAATTATCAAATCGGAAGTGGTCTTAGGGATCCCAACACAGGCTCTAATGGAAAAAAAAATAGTAGACAACGTGAAAATTGGATGGGTAATGTCAGCATAGAGATGAAAACTATGAAAAAGAATAAACAGAGCCCTAACCAGTTTGGCTCAGTGGATAGAGAGTCAGCTTGCGGACTAAAGGGTCCCAGGTTTGATTACAGTCAAGGGTACATGCCCAGGTTGCAGGCTTGATTCCTAGTTAGGGGGCATGCAGGAGGCAGCCAATCAATGAGTCTCTCTCATTGATGTTTCCATCTCTCTTTCCCTCTCTCTTCCTCTCTCTCTCTAAAGATCAATAAAAACATTTTTTTCAAAATTGTGAGAGACAGTTTTTTGTCGAGAATGCTCTTGTGAATAAAATAGAAATGAATAAAAGAATTAAATATTGACTATATAGAAAGGCATTGGTGTGGGCAAACATATAAAGCTGCACAAATGTTAAGTTTACTGCCTTATGTAGCTATAGGAGGTGGTGGAGGGGCAATCAGGGAGCAGGACCAGCCGCTCACCCTGCCAGTAGCCTCCCACAGAGGGAGGCCAGACTGCAGCGGGGAGCAGGCCTAAGCTGTCAGTTGGATATCCCCCGAGGGCTCCCAGACTGAGAGAGGGCACAGACTGGGCTGAGGGCCACCCCACCCCCCCGAAATTTAATGAATTTTTGTGCACCAGGCCTTTAGTCAGAATATAAGATGAAAAAAAAAAGAAAGATATGAAAAAATAAAAAGAGTGCAATTGAGTTTTTAACGATGTAACAGAAGCACAATGCCTAGAAATACAAAATAAAAACAGAGACTAAGTTATCTCACCCAGACACTGGTTGCTTGATTATAATATGTGTTAATTTCTATACTTTTATATTTTAAGTGGTTGGTTGAAAATTCACACAGTGATTTGGAAATTCAAATGCATTAGGGAAGATGATAGTGAAATGTCATTTTAAGTGAAAGAGTTCAGAAGAAATAAAAGTGTTAGGTTTTAGGAGCATGCTTCCAATTCATTTAATTTTCAAGTCATTTATCTTATCTATATATGTGCAGATAAATTTTAGGTGTTAAGTATAATGACATTTTGTACCTGAATTGTTTTAGATGATGAGAATTTGGTGACACAGCAAAAAAATTATTATATATTGCTAATCTGCTACAAATAAGAATTTCCCTTTTAAATAATGTTTCTTTGTATATTATTTTATAGAAAGCAGAAATCAAGAAGAGCAACATAATCATGGAATCAGATAAGTTCTCTACAGTATCCAAATAATATTGATCTGAATGTTATCAACTTTATATGTCACTAAAATAATGTAATATAATAACTCTTCTTTAATATACTTTGGTTTTATGTTTCTTGACTAGATAGGATTTTTAGGTCTGACTCTATAATTCTCATAAAATTTATTTTAAGAATGAAATCTACAGCAGGGTAAATAAATTTAATAATACTTTATTGCATATTCAAAAGTTTCTAAGAGTAAATCTTAAGAAAATTATTGTAACTATGTATGGTGGCAGACTTTAACTAGACTTATTGTGGTAATCATTTCACAATGTATACAAGTTTTGAATAATTATGTTGTATATCTGCAATTAATATAATGCTGTTATTTATACCTCAATAGAAAAAATTAAATATTGAACATTCTGGGAAAACATACATGGTAGTAGACATAAAAAAGATGACTTATTTGAAGCAAGTGAAGAAGGGACAGATATTCAAAAGAAAGAGGAGAGGCATGCATGGAGCAGGAAAGAATCTACACTAATAAAAGAGAAACATGGTAATTAGCGTACGACCGCTACCCTTTTCATTGGCTAATCAGTGTGCATGACAGGGGGCGGCGCCCTAACTCCCCAATCGGCCCTGCTCTGAGCCTGACCAGGGGCTGCACTTAGGGATTGGGCCTGCCCTCTGCCACCCGGGAGCAGGCCTAAGCCAGCAGGTCGTTATCTCCCGAGGGGTCCCAGACTGCGAGAGGGCACAGGCCGGGCTGGGGGACCCCCCCCTTCCCCGCCCCCCGAGTGCACAAATTTTTGTGCACCGGGCCTCTAGTATAGAATAAAGTGATGTCACATTTTAATAAATGTTGACCTATGTAGGCTTGGAAAGTAAGATGAAAATGTCTATATGGTTCTTCAAAATAATATCAATACATGTGTAAAGCATGAAGAGTTTATAATAACTTTCTAAGTATTATATACTTGGGAGACATATTGAATTGATTGAGTTGAAATTGGTAATAATTATGTAGGTTCCAAGTATATAATTCTATAACATACCTTCTGTAGTTTGCATTGGGTGTTCACTACCCAAATTCACTATGGTGTGGAAACATTATCAAAGTGTGCTGAGAACAGTTTTGGCTTAGTCTGTAGAGTTCAAAAATTATTAGGATGGTTAATAGAATAAGGTTCAAATTATATGAGTGTGTGTGTTTTATTCTTATATACAAATGTGTGCTTTAATATTTTGGCATTTAAAACTAGCATGATCATTTTTTAAATTAATATTAAACTCATATAAACCTTTCATTTTGCTTTTTCAATTCATACCATATTTGATTTCATCAACATTATTTCAAATCTTCACTTTTCAAAACTTTCTTATAGTCTATCCTACAGTGGTATGTTAATATATTTAATACTTCCTTACTTTGGAATATTTAATTTCTCCTTGTTTTTTTATTAATAACTATGCAGCAAACATTACTGCATACCTTGATAAAACCATATTTGTATTCCTTTTAGAAAAAAAGTCCTAGAAATGGAAAAACTGTGTCAAGCATACAACTTTGATAAAGCCCCATCACATATAATAAAATGTTGCTTTCAAAATGTATTGCTATTTATGGGATGGCACTATGAAACCAAAATGATATGAGCGCCAAAGAAAAAAGCATAGTGAAATGTTTCCTAAAATAGTAGATTCAGGGACCAGATAAAGGTAACACCCTGAGAGAGTCAGTGGTGCTTCTTGTTCCATCTCACAAGGACATAATTGCGGAAGAATCATAGAGCCTGCTATTTGGGTAGTAAAGATAAGAACATGTTTCTTGGCACACTTTACACAATTTTGAGGTCTTAAGTTTTCTTCATAAAACTTTCTTAACATTTACATACACCATTGCAAATATGCATTGTTCCTTCATGGAAGACCCAGTCATTAACTATTCTTAGGAGTCCTCAAAATAGATTTGCTAAAAATAGACCTTTGTAGTACTAGTAAATAAAAGAAGACCCGCCAGAAATATACTTTGTTCAACTAATATTTTTTAAATATATTTTATTGATTTTTTACAGAGAAGAAGGGAGAGGGATAGAGAGCTAGAAACATCAATGAGAGAGAAACATCAATCAGCCGCCTCCTGATATAAACCTTTCATTTTGCTTTTTCAATTCATACCATATTTGATTTCATCAACATTATTTCAAATCTTCACTTTTCAAAACTTTCTTATAGTCCATCCTACAGTGGTTATGTTAATATATTTAATACTTCCTTACTTTGGAATATTTAATTTCTCCTTGTTTTTTTATTAATAACTATGCAGCAAACATTACTGCATACCTTGATAAAACCATATTTGTATTCCTTTTAGAAAAAAAGTCCTAGAAATGGAAAAACTGTGTCAAGCATACAACTTTGATAAAGCCCCATCACATATAATAAAATGTTGCTTTCAAAATGTATTGCTATTTATGGGATGGCACTATGAAACCAAAATGATATGAGCGCCAAAGAAAAAAGCATAGTGAAATGTTTCCTAAAATAGTAGATTCAGGGACCAGATAAAGGTAACACCCTGAGAGAGTCAGTGGTGCTTCTTGTTCCATCTCACAAGGACATAATTGCGGAAGAATCATAGAGCCTGCTATTTGGGTAGTAAAGATAAGAACATGTTTCTTGGCACACTTTACACAATTTTGAGGTCTTAAGTTTTCTTCATAAAACTTTCTTAACATTTACATACACCATTGCAAATATGCATTGTTCCTTCATGGAAGACCCAGTCATTAACTATTCTTAGGAGTCCTCAAAACAGACTTGCTAAAAATAGAGCTTTGTGGTACTAGTAAAAAAAAAAAAAAAGCCCCGCCAGAAATATACTTTGTTCAACTAATATTTTTTAAATATATTTTATTGATTTTTTACAGAGAAGAAGGGAGAGGGATAGAGAGCTAGAAACATCAATGAGAGAGAAACATCAATCAGCCGCCTCCTGCACACTCTCTACTGGGGATGTGCCCGCAACCAAGGTACATGCCCTTGACCGGAATTGAACCCAGGACCCTTGAGTGCGCAGGCTGACGCACTAGCCACTGAGCCAAACCGGTCAGGGCCAACTAATATTTTTCTATCAGGTGCTGCAGCATCAGCATTTTATTTGGATGTAGTCTCTCTTGGTGATACACAATCAACTGGAATAGTAAAAACAGAAACAAAACAAAAAAACACCACCACCACAACAAAAGAACAATTACTGAATCCAAACATCTATTCTCTTTGTACTCATTATTCTTCAACAAATTCTCCACATTGCAGCCAGAGTAATCATAAAAATTATATTTATGTGCCATTTCTGATTAAATGTGGCTTTACAAAGCACATAGACAAAGGGCAAGCATGTTGATATGGTTTACAAATCCTAGAAATCAGGACCCTTCCTTTATTCAAGCTTCTTTTTCTCTTTACTTGGATTATCCTTTACTCCACACAGCTCACTCTACCACCATTGCACACCGCAGATTACATACTATTTTCTATACAGACATAATTATTCATACTTGTGAGACACTAGTTTTCTAGTTTTGTCATGTTATTTGTTTATAGTGCAGTTCTTTGCAAGTTATTTATGTCAAAAGTGCTCACCCCTTTATTTTCATTTGGCTACATCCGCAACTTTTAGGGTTTAGCTGGATGTCATTTCTACGGGAAGAATAATTTGATTCTACATGCTTTGAATAAAACACTTTCCTATGAAGGCATAATTCTCTATATCTATTCCATCACAGTATTGATCACATCATTATTGAAATTGTACCTTACAATGTATAAACCTTTATACTGCAAAGTCTGTTGATGGTAGACGTAGCATCTACAACTATTCACTAGTTTACCCCATAACCTAACAATATTTGGCATGTATCATCACTCTACAAATATTTGTTGAATGGACAAATAGAGTCATGAAACAATGAATGGTTGGGGATTCTTTAAATTGTCAATTTTTAAGAATAAAAATTATTGATATTGACAAGTTCAAATTATGAGTAAATATACTAAATTTATTATACAGCTCACATTGACAGAAGATGTAAGGAGTAGAATTGTGATATAAATGTTTTTCTTTAAATTACTTTTACAGGGAAAATAATGAAAACCCTTAGTTTTTGCAAAGATAATTATATTCTTCTCAGCTTACATTGTTATTGTGCCTTTAGTTTCTAAATCTTACTGCCTCTCTGGGTTTGTTCCAACTTATTCTTGATGTCTCTGTGTGCACATGTTTGTTTTTCATATATTTTTATTGATTTCAGGGAGGAATGGAGAGGGAAATAAAGATGGAAACATCAATGATGAGAAAGAATCATTGATTGGCTGCCTCCTGCACACCCCCTACTGGGGGTAACCCAGGCATGTGCCCTTGACGGAAACTGAACCCAGGACCCTTCAGTCTGCAGGCCAAAACTATCCACTGAGCCAAACTGGCTAGGGCTACACATGGTTTTGTTGTATCCAAGCACTAAACAGATAATGCTGTTAGGTGAAAATGGACATCAGGTTGGGCAAAAACATGGAGGCTATTCCTCCATATTACTTCAAAAGTTAAGGAGCGTCCTTATTTGCCTCCTTTGGAATGGTTTTCAATAGCAATGCAGCAAAACAATAAATGTATTGGAAGTATTTCCCAGCCATATGGTTATCTTCTTTCCCTGTGTCTATCTTCAAGTTACTGTAGCATTCTCAAGGTAAGGTACATAGAAAGTGGTTGAGGCATATTGCCAAAATGATATGATCAGTATCTAGCTGGGACATAGTTTCTGGGGAAGCTAAGTATTCTATCACAATCTGCTATTATATCATTCATTTATTCATAACAGTTTACTCATTCAAAAATGTATATTGGGCTTCTGGTCTTTGTTTAATACTGTAATGGGTGTTAGTTTTCTAGATTCCATGCAGAATCAAAGTAATCTTTTTAAATTAACTTGCTCTAGTTACTCCACTACCTAAAATCCTTCAGTAGCTTCCCATTGCTTTTAGAGAAAAATCCAAAATATTTACAACCTTATATATAATGCCCTGAAAGTTCTGATGTTTCAAATCCATTCAACATGTTCACTTACTATTTCCCCCCTCACTCAGTGCCCTAGCAATACAGTTCTCTTTTCTGTTTCTTAAAATAGGCAACAATTTTTCCCCTACTTGGCAATTATCTGATATTTCATTAAGAGTTAATTTGCCCCAGTTTCTTTAATGGTGAAGGAAACCTTTTTTCTTCATTTCTTCTAAAATTTTACCTCTTGAGCCATTCTTGACCACTGAAACTAGGCATTTCCAACCCAATTTATCATTTATTTCATTACCCATGCATTTTCTTCAGTTTTTGCCCATACCTTGTGTTATTTTGCTTCTTCTTATGACTATTTTACCAGGTGTGCTGGTTAATAATGCGGATTTTGTAATCAAAGAAAACACAATAATTTCGAAAGAAACATCAAAAGTGCTTTAGTCAAAGTAATGTCCATTGCTGGCTAAACATTTCCACCATCTTTCAAGTAATTTGTGGATACTGTCCCAATAGAACTTTTCTTGTTTTGAGGCAAACCATTCAGAGACCCAATTTTCCATTTCTTCATATGTTTTGAAGTGCTGCTCAGAAAGTGCGTGTGCCATCGATCAGAACAAGTGGTAATCTGAAGGAGCAAGGTCTGGTGAATACAGCGGGTGGGTTAATACTTCCCAGGCAAGATCTTTTAACGTGTCTTTAACTGGTTTTGAAGTGTGTGATGGTGCGTTATCATGAAGCAAAATTACTGTGTCATGTCTTCTGGCCCATACTGGTCATTTTACAATCAAAGTGTGGTTCAAATTGATTATTTGTTGTTGGTAGCGATCAATATTAATGGTTTCACCTGGCTTTAGAAGCTCATAATACGCCACACCTTCCTGATCCCACCAAACGCAGAGCATTGTCTTCTTTCTGAAGCGATTTGGCCTTGCAGTTGATGTTGATGGTTGACCTGGGTCAACCCATGATTTTGTGCATTTGGGATTCTCAAAATAAATCCACTTTTCATCGCCAGTCA
>NW_005363099.1:323637-342094 GCF_000412655.1 Myotis brandtii | reverse complement strand
CACACACACACACACACACACACACACACACACACACACATATATATATATATATATCAACATATGTGTAACTCCATCTATTGAAAAAATATGCATTATTAACTGGTACACCTGAACTATGTAAGTTCTATAGTGGCAAGATACTTGTTTTTCTGTCTCCAGAGATTAGAAGAGTGGTGAATAAATAAATAAGTAGATAGGGTAGGGTACAGATGGAATATGCTTCTTCCCCAGAAATCGGTCAGAAATGCTGCATTGAGACTATTCCAAACTAAAACAGATTAATCATCCACTCCATTTCAGTTAAGATGTAGACCAACAAGTATGCTGACTTCCAGAGCCATGTGTCCACAGCCAAAGGACTAGATACTCATTTTAATGAATAGCAGCTGTCCAGACATTTCCAAGCATTATTTGCACAATCTTATGTATCTCTCCTTACTTATTGTAAACATCAGAAGAAAAAAAAAGATACTCATGCAAGCAGAACTTTCTTTATATCTTCATCTCTGTGTTTTCTATAGTTTTGTCCTGTTTTTAAACTTCATAGTATGTCAAATGATTGCTTTTCTACTTCTATGAAATGACTTTGTACATTCTCCCTGAAAAACCAGCTGAGAGATAGATGTTGAAAATGAGAATTTCTACTCACCAAACAAATTTCTCCCTAAGAAAACCCAAATCCTAAATATCACTGTTTGTAGAGAAATCTATTTTACTGGTGACAAGGCTAGCCTTTGAGTATTCCATTCATTACATCCTTAGCACAAAACTCTTCGGCACTCAAGCCTTTTTTTCTTCCACACTGACAAAATAGATGTTGCTAGAATCTGTGGAAAATTGGGTCAGTAAATCAGGAAACTCTGATCTGTTTTAAACAAAGATCAAGTCTTAGGTTCTTTTAGTCCTTTTAACTCCTCAGGTCAAAATGTGTGAATTATGGTTGATGAGAAACCTGACTTCTTTCCTCACATTGAAACCATTATGTCCTTCCTAGTCTTTTATCAAATCTATCATGTAATAGACTGTTTACTAAGTCCCATAGAGGAACTTTCCACCAAATGTTATTACTCACTGACTGAAAGTGTATTAGTCACGACTCCCTAGACATACAGAACCAATAGGATCCATCTCTCTCTCTCTCTCCAGATAAAACAACATAGAAAGACAGATTTTATATATAATTCCACAATCATTTATATATAAAAAGAGGAACATATTTATTTTAATTGGTTTATATAATTATGGAGGCTGAGGAGTTCCAAGATCTGTACTCAGCAAGCAGGAGATGACCCAGGAGAGCCAATGGTATGGTTCTAGTCTGGGTCTGAAAGAGAAGCAGGAGAGCTTATGGTGTTCGCTGCAGGACAAGGCCAAGTCCAATGGAATGAGAAGACTGATGTCCTAGCTCGAAGACAGGCAGAGGGTAAATACTCCTTCATCCACCTTTTTGCTCTGCTTAGCATCCAGGGGTGGAGGACCTCTTTTCTGCCGAGGCCATTTGGATATTTATAGCATCATTTGCTGGCCAACAAAATTATCAACTTAAAAGTAGCCTGCTCTATTTGGTCAAACATTTAATTAACTCACACCTAATGCCTTGGCAGGGCCAGACCAAATGCTTTTGCTGGCCTTGTAGGGCCACGGGGCCAGACTCTATTCCCCACCTCTAATTTAGATTTACAAGAGATTAGATGAGACCTACCCACATTAGAAAGGGCAGCCTGCTTTACTCAACCTACCAATGCAATTGTTAATCTTATCTAGAAATGTCCTCACAGACACACTCACAATAATGTGCAAACAAATATCTGAGTACTTTGTGACCCAGTCAAGATAACACATAAAACTAAAAATCAGAAAAAGTATTTGAAAATGTGTGTCATACAGTGACCTATTGTATGTGATAAATCATAACATCCTTAGCACAAAACTCTTCGGCACTCAAGCCTTTTTTTCTTCCACACTGACAAAATAGATGTTGCTAGAATCTATGGAAAATTGGATCAGTAAATCAGGAAACTCTGATCTGTTTTAAACAAAGATCAAGTCTTAGGTTCTTTTAGTCCTTTTAACTCCTCAGGTCAAAATGTGTGAATTATGGTTGATGAGAAACCTGACTTCTTTCCTCACATTGAAACCATTATGTCCTTCCTAGTCTTTTATCAAATCTATCATGTAATAGACTGTTTACTAAGTCCCATAGAGGAACTTTCCACCAAATGTTATTACTCACTGACTGAAAGTGTATTAGTCACGACTCCCCAGACATACAGAACCAATAGGATCCATCTCTCTCTCTCTCTCCAGATAAAACAACATAGAAAGACAGATTTTATATATAATTCCACAATCATTTATATATAAAAAGAGGAACATATTTATTTTAATTGGTTTATATAATTATGGAGGCTGAGGAGTTCCAAGATCTGTACTCAGCAAGCAGGAGATGACCCAGGAGAGCCAATGGTATGGTTCTAGTCTGGGTCTGAAAGAGAAGCAGGAGAGCTTATGGTGTTCGCTGCAGGACAAGGCCAAGTCCAATGGAATGAGAAGACTGATGTCCTAGCTCGAAGACAGGCAGAGGGTAAATACTCCTTCATCCACCTTTTTGCTCTGCTTAGCATCCAGGGGTGGAGGACCTCTTTTCTGCCGAGGCCATTTGGATATTTATAGCATCATTTGCTGGCCAACAAAATTATCAACTTAAAAGTAGCCTGCTCTATTTGGTCAAACATTTAATTAACTCACACCTAATGCCTTGGCAGGGCCAGACCAAATGCTTTTGCTGGCCTTGTAGGGCCACGGGGCCAGACTCTATTCCCCACCTCTGATTTAGATTTACAAGAGATTAGATGAGACCCACCCACATTAGAAAGGGCAGCCTGCTTTACTCAATCTACCAATGCAATTGTTAATCTTATCTAGAAATGTCCTCACAGACACACTCACAATAATGTGCAAACAAATATCTGAGTACTTTGTGACCCAGTCAAGATAACACATAAAACTAAAAATCAGAAAAAGTATTTGAAAATGTGTGTCATACAGTGACCTATTGTATGTGATAAATCATAATCTATGTTAACAGATAATTTATAGAGATAAGCAACAGAGATGGGGCTCTAGAGAAGCATATCCTGATATAAACTAATTATCTGGAATGAAAACATACGGATATTGGGGTTAGAATGAACAAATATAGGAGGAAAAAAGATAAAGCATTTCAGACCATAAAAGACTGTGTCAGACTCTGGCCAGATTTTTATTTTCCACTAGCCACAGGGAGAACATTGGTCTCAGATTTAATAGTTTTCCTCTGTTTAGAACCTAAAATATGAACCTCTCAGTGAAGTATTGATTGAGTTAAATTTTAAATTGAGACTTTTAAAAAATTATATCCCCCTCATACAATCAATAATCTTATTTAGTTACAAATGCAAATATATTATTTTTTTCTGAAGGCTTTAAAACATTTTGCCGCCTTTCTTTCTGCTAGTTGACTAGGTCTGAGAGATGAGTTAAATGAGTGGAAATAGTTTTGGTAAATGCCCATATTTGAAATAATTTTCTCTGCAGCCTAATACAGATTTTCCTGAAATCTCACAGAAAGCATTCTTGTCAGACATCCAGGTCACAGATATAAGAAGACAACAAAGAATTTCATGGAAGTTCTTCAAGACAAACAATTCAGGCAGATTATTCAATTCAACCTAGTGAGTTATTTTTTTTAAGATTCATACATGAGTAAATGTTTAGGGAAACTTGACATCCTAATATGAAATTTGGTTTGATATGCCACCCACTTAATGTGTTTTCTAGGTTAAGGGCTCATGATATTTTTTCAGCCACAGACTGTTTGGCATTTGTCTGGGAAAGCCTGTGAAAATCTCAGAATAATATTTTTAAATTAAAAAGAAAACAATACAAAGGGATTATAAAGGAAGCAAATATATCAATATTTTAAAATATATCAATGATATATTTACTGTGGAAGGCATCTTAGTGTACCACTCAGATATGAATGGAGAGAACCTTCTGTGAGGAGCACAATTGACTCATAATCTTCAGTTCTCTCAGCTTTAGGGTCTACTCAGCTTTCACACCAAGACTCTTTTCTACCTGGGCAATGACTAAGTTCAGCAGAGTTATACACTGTGGCAATCCCAACTAACATGGGCTTCATCTAACAAATAGTCCTTGCACTGTGGCTTCTCCTGGGGTCTGGTGAAGACCTTCTTGGAGGTGCACTGCAGTCTGAGGCTTCCTCATAACATTTCTCCTTTATTCCTGACTCTTCTCAGAAATTTTAGATCAGCATTATAATCGAACACTGCCTACTCTTGTTTCCTCTGCTCTTTACCCTTCACAAGCTTTCCTCCTGATTTTTTTTTTCATTTTTAATTATCTTTTCAAATCTGCCTCCAGGTAAGCGGACTAGAATGTTAATTAACTTATCATTAAGTCATTAATGAATCATCATGTTATTAACCCATTTAACAAATAATGTAGGATAGTACCTAATAACAATTTTAAGTGATGATGAGCCTACATTTATTTCAAAGTATATTGAATTAAAATATGCTCAGAAAAGAATCTGTAAATCATATTGCTGGCAAAATTCCAGGTACTGCTATAACACATTCCAGGTATATTATAGTTTTGCACACATACATATCTGATAGAAATGCTAAATTTTAGTATATATGATGGAAATGATAAATTTTAGTGCAAGAACAGTCATAATATAGGTGTACCTTCCCCATCCAATTTTAAAGATATGCTGAATAACATCCTGGGTGTTCAAGGACTATAGCAAAAGAACTCTCTGCTAGGCGAGAGGCCTATAATATTGGTCAGAAGTAATGGTCAGTCTTATGTCAAGCTTTCTTTACCGAAAATGTTAGGCCACAATATATTGCCTAAAGAAATACTGCAAAACTCTATGCTTGACATTTAAATTTTATTTTATTGATTTATGCAAGTTTGTTTATTTTTTGGGGTGGAGATATATTCACCTACAATCACCCATATTTTTAGCATTAATACTGTTATTCTTGTTTTGAAATTTATAAATAGGATTCTCTTCAAAAATTAATTTACAAATTATGTATGAATATAGAATAGGTTACTAAATTGATATTTCCTCACTATAATCTACTTAAATTTTCCTCTGTTGTTTATTATTTTATGACATATGTACACATACACATATATGCACACTGCACATCCTTTGTTATCTCCTTGAATAATTATTGACACTTTTGTTACTTTTCAGATAGGAACCTTAAGATTAGTATATATTCAGTAATTTATCAGAAAACAGTCATAACTATAGTGATTTCTTTCGAAAAGAATCCAGGCTACAAATTGCTTTTTTGCAAAATAATGAATAATTAAGGTGTATGATTTCTAAAGTTTTCATATTTGATTAAGTACCACTTAAGAGTTGACTGAAAGTGACCTCTGATCAACAAAACAGGGCATTCAAATGAGAAATCAAAATTAGATTGCCCAGAGTTATTATTTCTCACTTCTACCCCATTCCTTCTATGAACTTAGCACCTACCCTTTCATTCTCATTACTTACATTTAACATAGAATTTGAATCACATCTCTCCAAATTAGTAGTGCCTATAATTTCTTTGAGGATCACTATATTGTCCTCACCTCACAGTTCCTTGACAATTAGAACTCAATCTTTATCTCCATTTCTATTTATCTCCATTTCTATCTAGCCACTCACAAAGTTATTCCAGGTATTCAGTCACTACTAGGAATTGACATGTTGAAATCATCAGCTTTTGCCCTAACTGGTTTGGCTCAGTGGATAAAGCATCAGCCTGCAGAATGAAGGGTCCCTGGTTCCATTCAGGTCAAGGGCACATGCGAGTTGCAAGCTTGATCCCCAGTAGCGGGTGTGCAGGAGGCAGCTGATCAGTGATTCTCATCATTGGTGTTTCTACTCTCCCTCTCCTTTCCTCTCTGAAAATCAATAAAAATATATTTTAAAAAATCATCAGTTTTTGAACAGTCCCTTCTGAACAGAATCTTCTTTTTATGTATTTTTCTCTCCCATAGAAAATTCAAGTCAACCTAATTTTGAGCTTCAATCCCTAGACTTTGTCCTAATTTTTTAGTTAATCACTTATTTCCTGACTTTCTTTGCATTATAGTCTAGGTATAGAATGCAAAACTTTTATGCTTACATCCTATAGAGAAGATGTCATTAACTGTCCTGGAAGATCAAGATTCTGAAATGTTGGGGCCTTAAATATTAAAGAGGAAACATTCACTGAGCTACATTTATAGAAAAGATAAATCTGTGGAGAGAAAGAAAGTACTAAATGTTCCACTCTATCCTTCACTAGAATAGAAAGGAAAAAAGTAGAATACCAGTCTGTACTCTGAGGGGTTTGGATTAATTTAGTAAAGATGCAAATGTTATATTATGTTTTTCAATTCTTCTCCACCTACAATAGTAAACAGAAAAATCTCACCTTATAATCTTAATGATTATTGGATAATGTAAAACCAGATAATGTCACTCCAGCCTATCAGGAAATATATTCCACGTTACAGATATTGAATCTTACAATTGCCTCATTATGAAAACATCTCCATTAATAACGCACAGCAGATTTCACCCCAAAGAGGGGGGGATAATGCAGAAAACCTTTCCCAGTATACAAAGTGGACACAAAGAACGTATTGAAGAGATGAACTTCCTAGAATTGCAGTCTGATGATAACTTTTGGTACCTCCAAGAAATGTAGCTATAGATTTCAATATACAGATAATGAAGTTATACCTAAAGCCTGAACTTTGAAACATGGCAACTATAAGATTTCCAATAATTATAAAACCTGAGTTAATAAAACAGTCCCTTCCAACTTAAGAGGACAAGGAATATGGGGCAGTGTGATTCTTTCAAAAGAATGAGCAGGTAATAGACAGATCATAATAAGTAAAAACTCAAATCTGAAACTGGAACACCAATTTATTTTAACCATTGAAGCAATCTCTTGGTGAGTAGTTATTATGTCATCTATTTATCTATCTACTTCTCATTTTGTTATATACCCAAAACACATTGGTAGTGTTTTTTGGTTTGTTTGTTTTTTTTTTGCAAACCATATTTAATTCATATCATGATGTATGTATTATATTTCACTAATAGTTTTAGCTAAAATATCATTACAGAAATTTTTAAAAACAAGTATCTGTATGTGCTGAACACTCAAACATAAAGAGTCAAGAGTTCATACATTGAGGCTGTGTTTTACACACACTTTCACTGTACTCTAATGTTTAATTCTTAATGACACTTCATTGCAGCTTACTTAAGAAAGCCATATTTCACATGAATGTGTGTCTGTACTTATACTACACTTTAAAACAATTAGAACATTTTAGAATTATAATGTTCATTGTCATAACACTTTAAATGATGACTGCACTTGCTTTGTTTGACATTCTATATTTAAAATGGGGCGTGGGTGAGGGGGATTGAGCAAACAAGAAAAAAAAAAGAGAAAGAACTCATGGAAACAGACAACAGTGTGGTGATAAGTGTTAGAGAGGTGGGTGGAGATTGTAGACGGTATAGGGGGCATAAATGGTGATAGGGAAAAATAAATAGAAAAAATAAATTCAAAATGCTTTTGCATACCATTTAAAGACACTTCAATAAACATTATGGTGGGAGAAACAGACTACTACTAAATGTATCAATATGTCAATACATGCACGAAGTTTTACATGTTAAATGATGTAATTTATACTCATCAGCCAATAAATATTTTTCAAGCAGCCACCTTAATTTAGATAGGGTCGTGTTAATTTCTTGGGGAAACAATGACTTCAGCAGTTAAGAACAGCAGAAGAATCACTCTTTCTTGAGAAGTCTTTTGTGTCAGGAACACAGTTAACATCTACTTATTAAATGACTTTCTGTAATAAAAGACACCATTTGTTTGAGATGATCAGCATGTGAGTGTAAATAGTTATCATTGTATGTAGAGAAATTTATCAACACAGAGATATAAAAAAGTGAATTAAGGGAAATAGATTAGTTCTATGGTATTGGGGATATGGGAAAGGCCTAGACTCTATTCCAATTGGATAGGAACTGTCATCAATTTAGAAAAATATGGGCTGAAAAACAACCCTCTATTTTAATATTTAGGCTTGAAGGAAGGACTACAGTTTCAAATAATCCATTTTAAAGAAATAAAAATTAAAAACGTGTGAATTTACATATGCATATTGATAAATATCTCAATAGGAAATAAGGTTTAAGAAGACAGACAGGATAACTTTCCCTGCTTTTCCCTATGGGTTTCGACAGTTGCCCTGGCCTCATCCATTATGGAATGGTAGTTCATACTTACATACTTTACTCCCTAACTCTGCCCCCTTGTCCATGTGCTACCATGTATGTCCTAGTGGCTCATACACATACCTTTTGTGTAGCATATTCAGTTAAATATTTGTGTAAATAGAAGAGAATCCTTTATTGATTTGAAGTTCTGAGAAAAAAAGTGAGGTAGAGAATTAAGCATTCAGTAAACACATGTTAAGGGTACAACATAGGAAGAAGAATGACAAATAGAGCTGAGGTAGCTTACAGTATGGAAGTTCTAGGAATCCAGTAACACATTTCTTTAAGTCAGGACTAGAATGAAGTAGTATCCAAATTCCTACCCATTCTTAAAAGCTCAAGCTCAAATTCCCTTTCCCCATAGATAAAAGGGAATTTATAGAACACCACAGGGTGATGTGTTCTTTCTGTCCTCCAAGCTCCAAGGTTCCATCTATGTTATGATAGTTTTTACTTAAAAACAAAAAACAAAACAAAAAGCAAACAAACAAACTTTGTGTAAGAGTTTAGACATTATTTCACACTTTCCCAAATTAGATAATAACGCTGGAAGAAGGGGTCATGTTTCTTTTTGGATTTTTTTACAATATGATCAAATATCAATACCTTGTCTTTCATAAATGTTTATATGTTTTTATTTTGGAATTCCATTTTTATCAGAAGCATGAAAACAAAATTGCTTAATAGCTCCTTTTTTTCCTACAATGAAATTGTGTGTGTGTGTGTGTGTGTGTGTCTGTGTGTGTGTAGTGGGTATTTGCTTTGGTAATATCTATAATATATTCTTCACTAATTACCTTATTTAATAAAAATGCATTAGCAAGACATCATTGATTTTAGACTTCTGTAACTGTGTAATACATTAAGTAAAATAGTTCCTGTCTAGAGAATAGTTGCTGTGCTTTTCCATGATCAGTTGATTTCTTTGAGAGAAGGAAAAAGCCTAGTATGTGGATTTTAACTTTTTCATGCAGATCAAGGCCAGTACCAAATAAGTGTCACCACCCAAACTCTCACAGAATAAATAACAGTGTAATGAAAAATCAGAGAGTATCTGGAACCATATAAATTGTTTTTTATTCCCTTTATCAGCAATACTTTTCTAAATGTGCTTAGAAATTACTTTAAGGAGGGTGCACAAACACTTTCTCCTCCAAACTTTAATTACTCATTAGACTAGGAATTTGAGTCTAGATTGAAGATTCTTTATTACATAGGCAAGCTGTCTCCACAGAGGGTAGACTACAGTCATTAGTTATCCAACTATTAGAAACTTTATTTTTGATATGTCACAAAAATAATAAGAAAAGGATTGTGCTACTGACCTATAACAGAAATTAGAATGAAAATCATAGAAGAGAGGTGAAAGGAGAGGGGAGTGTGACCAAAAGAAGCAGTGTATCTCCTTTACCATTGAGATAAGCAGTTTATCTCAATTACCCATTACATAAATGTAAGACATCCTTTAATCCTAAAATTATTTGAGATTAAAACTTTAATTAGTTTTTATCCTTAGTAAAGATAGTACTTAAAACCTTTAATCCTAGGATCTCAAAGCCAATTAACAAATAAATCCTCAATTTTCCTATGAAAGAATGTACACATATTTGCTTCCTCATTTATAGTTTGAGTCACTGTAGTACAGAGAGATTCATTCTAAATTATAGGCTAAAACAACAGGACAGAGGAAATAAATTTTTAAAAACCCACAAACATATGGGACTACGTCAAACTAAAAAGTCTTTGCACAGCAAAGGAAACCAACAACAAAATGAAAAGACACCCCAGCCAGTATGAGTGTTGACCCATGAACAAAGAGGTCACAGGTCAGGGCACATGCCTGGATTGCAGGTATGATCCCAAGAAGGAGGCCTACAGGAGGCAGCCAGGCAATGTTTTTCTCTCATCTATATTTTTCTCTCTCTATTCCTCTCCCTTCCTCTTTCTAAAATCAATAAAAACACAAAATGAAAAGACAAACCATTGAGTGCGAGGACATATTTGGCAGTGATACATCTGATAAGGGGTTAACATAATCCTAAAATTATTTGAGATTAAAACTTTAATTAGTTTTTATCCTTAGTAAAGATAGTACTTAAAACCTTTAATCCTAGGATCTCAAAGCCAATTAACAAATAAATCCTCAATTTTCCTATGAAAGAATGTACACATATTTGCTTCTTCATTTATAGTTTGAGTCACTGTAGTACAGAGAGATTCATTCTAAATTATAGGCTAAAACAACAGGACAGGGGAAATAAATTTAAAAAAAAAAAACATATGGGACTATGTCAAACTAAAAAGTCTTTGCACAGCAAAGGAAACCAACAACAAAATGAAAAGACACCCCAGCCAGTATGAGTGCTGACCCATGAACAAAGAGGTCACAGGTCAGGGCACATGCCTGGATTACAGGTATGATCCCAAGAAGGAGGCCTACAGGAGCAGCCAGTCAATGTTTTTCTCTCATCTATATTTTTCTCTCTCTATTCCTCTCCCTTCCTCTTTCTAAAATCAATAAAAACACAAAATGAAAAGACAAACCATTGAGTGCGAGGACATATTTGGCAGTGATACATCTGATAAGGGGTTAACGTATACACTTTATAAAGAATTGATACAACTCAACACACACACACACACACACACACACACACACACATGCGCGCGCACACACATACACAACACACACACACACTTAAAAAACGGGCAAATGACCCAAATAAACACTTCTCCAAAGGGGTCATATAGATGGCTAATAGACATGAAAAGATGCTCAATGTCACTAATCACCAAGAAATGCAAATTAAAACCACAATGAGATATCAAGTCACGTCTTTCAGATGGCTATCATTTATAAAGCAACAAAAAATAAGTGTTGGTAAGAATGCAAAGAAAACAACACTCTGAGCCCCAGGAGAACTTGCCCAAGTCCAGCCTCAAGGCTCGGTACTTCTTGTTGCCTCCACACACTCGGACGGTGTAAATGCGGTGGCGGAGTCCAATCTTAGTGTTGGCAGCAGGGCTTCCCAGCTCATATTTTCGCTTCTTGTGGTTGGGCTTTCTCTTGCCCCCTGACTTCCGGTGCTTGTGCCAGTTGTCCTGAGAGATACCCATAGCGCGGCGCTGGCTGGAAAGAGAAAACGCAAAGAAGTTAGCTCATGTAATAGAGGTGTTTATTCTAAAAAAAAAAAAAAAAAAAAAAAAAAAAAAAAAAGCCAAGACTAGGGAATCCTCATGCATTGTTGGCAGGAATGCAGATTGGTGGGGTCACTCTGGAAAGCATTATGGAGATTGCTCAAAAAATTATGACCCAGCGATTTAACTTCTGGGAAGTTATCCAAAGAAACCAAAAACAATAATTTGAAAGAATATACACACCCCTATATTCATTGCAGCATTATTTACAATAGCCAAGATTTGGAAGCAGCCCAAGTGTCTATCAGGTGATGAGGGGATTAAGAAAAGCTATGCTTTCTCTGACTGACTTATTTTACTTAGCGTAAGAATCTCTAGGTCCCTCCATGTTTCAAGGGCTAAGAGTTCCTTCTTTACAGCTACGTAGTATTCTGTTTTATAAATGTACCACAGCTTTTTTATCCACTAATCTACTGATGGAATTGGGCTGTTCCTAGATCTTAGCTATTGTAAATAACACTGCTATGAACATAGGGGTGCATATATTCTTTCTTATTGGTGTTTCAGGTTTCTTAGGATATATTCCTAAAAGTGGGATCACTAGGTCAAATGGAAGTTCCATTTTTTAATTTTTGAGGAAACTTCATACTGTTTTCCTGAGTGGCTGTACCAGACTGCATACCCAAAGCAGTATACTAGGGTTTTCTTTTACCATATCCTTGCCAGCACTTGTTTGTTGATCTATTGATGATATCCATTCTGGCAGGTGTGAGATGATACCTCATTGCCATTTTAATTTTTATCTCTCTGACTTGATTTTCCCATATGTCTCTTGGCCATTTGTATGTCTGCTTTGTAGAAGTGTCTATTTAGGTCTTCTGCCCATTTTTTTATTGGGTTGTTTGTCCTTTTCTGGTTGATTTATATGATTACTTTATATATTTTGAATTATTAACTCTAACCTCTTATTAGTCATATCATTGGTAAGTATCAGATGATCTCACTTATATGTGGAACCTAATGAATAAAATACACTGACAGACAAAATAGATCCAGAGTCATGGAGTCATGGAAGCATGCAACAGACTGAGGATCCTCAGAGGGAAGCGGAGGGTGGGAGGGAGAAGGGAAAAGATCAACTAAAGAACTTACATGCACATATATGCATATACCATGGACACATACAATAGTGGGTGAAGGCCTGGGGAAGGGACAAAAAGGGGGAAGGGAGGCTCAATAGGGAAAAAAAGGGGGATATCTATAATACTTTAAACAATAAAGATAAAATTTTTAAAAATATCAAAAACAGTTTAAAAAAATCTTACAGTGATACTCTATAAAATATCAAAGCTTATTAAAAAGCTAGAAGAAATTGAACATTATGTTATTGATTATATACACCTGAAACTAATAATATTGTATGTCAACTGTAATTGAAAAAAATATTAAATATTAATTAAAAATAAATAAAATAACAACCCCAAAAAGCTTTGTTACTTTTACACAATGTATACTACTCTGCCATACAAAGGAAGAAAATGTTACCCTTTGCAACAGCATGGATGGACCTGGAGAACATTATGCTAAGTGAAATAAGCCCATCAGAGAAAGACAAGTACCATGTGCTTTCACTCATATGTGGAATCTAGTGAACAAATTAAACTAACAAAATAGAAACAGATTTACAGATAGAGAATGGACTGACAGCTGTCAGAGGGGAGGGGGTTGAGGAGTTAGGTGAAAATGGTGAAGAGTTTAATAAATAAAACTCATAGAAACACACAACAGTATAGTGATTACCAGAGGGAGAAGGGGATGGGGAAAGGTTGAAGTGGGTTTAGGGGGGACAGATGATGATGGAAGACTTGACTTGGTGTGGTGAACACACAATACAATATATAGATGATGCATTATAGAATTGTACATATGAAACCTATATAATTTTATTAACCAAGGTCACCCCAATAAATTCAAGAAAAAAGTTAAAAAAATGCTACATGGATTGGGTAAATGTATCAGTGGCAAAATTTTTTAAAAATCTGTTATAAAAAACTCTTGACTGGAATAGGAAAAAGACAGAATGAAAGATAAAAAAGCCTGGTTGTAGACTCAGTCATGGTAGATAAATTCTATGTATTTATAATATTTCCATTTTTATATTATATCACCAGAAATAGTAAACCTGATAGATTTTTTAATAAAAAAATAATTGGAGAATCACTTAAAATTCTAGGAGACAGTTATGAAAATGAAAAGTTTTGGCAAAATAGATGTTGCTAACCATACATACACAAGTGAATTTACCTGAGGAAAAATTTTTTCAGGTGTTGTATCTACTGGTGAGAGGTATTTTTTATGGTCAATATTCATGGCTACTTGCAAAAATAAAAATTTTCAGCTCACCAGAAATAGAATTTACCCCTTGAATTAGAGCTACTCTTGGAAATTGCTTTGTGACACTGTATCAAGTTTCAAGCCCAGGCTCAAGAGAGCTTGCACCTTCCTATCTTCCTTCTTTTGGAGCTTGTGGAGAAGCCTACTGCATAAGAGACAAGTAGCAAAATCAGCCCTGTTATTAGCCTACTGACCACCAGGTAAGTAATAGGCTGTGTTAATTATCCCCATAGAGATCTGCTAACTTGCTGCAGATCAGATGAACTATGCAGCCAACCCACTGTCAAATGAAATGTTTTAAGCCACTAATTTTGGAGTCATTTGTTACACATCAAAACCTAACTGGAACTTACTAACAAAAATGCATCCCTATATTTAGAAAATATTAAAAAAAAAACTTGTTTTGTATCCATCAATTGGTGTTCTCATTTTTGGAATGCCACATGATATAATGAATTATGAATTCCTATGATACTCTTTACAAGTCTGATGCTATTGTACACCTAATTTTTTCTTATTCAGACAGGGCATGGGCTTAATAAAAAGCATGACTCTAATTAAAACAGCCAAAGGATGAAAGGAATGCATTCTGAGGAAACTAATTGTTTTCACTGAAATTATTTTTGGATACGTTAGGAAGGAATCCTGAAACAGGATGAATTAACCTGGATCTATGGTTTTGCCTGGAAGTGGTCATGGTTATATGAATGGAGATGCAACCAGATCAGGAAGGTAACAACGGAAATGAATGTGCTTCATCCGGAAGTGACAGTAGTGAGCTAAGGAGAGCAGTCAACCTTCAACATAGGAAGCTAATGCCGCACCACAATATGTGTGTGGAATACCTAGATTTTCTAATGTCTGAGACAAGATGAAATCCAAATTTTATGTAAAAATCAGCAGAGTTTTAAATGTTAATTGATTCAGTTTAAAATTGTACTGTGAGCTTCCATAACAGAATTTTGTACAATTGAACCCAAATATTTGAATAATAATTGTGTATATGTTTGTGTATAGAAATAATATAGTCTTCTTTGTGATTATATAATGCTTTGGATTCTATAAAGCAATACAAAAAATGAAGGGTTCATTGGTAAGCATGCTCTAAATGGAATACATTAGGC
The DNA here is from genome assembly GCF_000412655.1 of Myotis brandtii. NCBI lineage: Eukaryota > Metazoa > Chordata > Mammalia > Chiroptera > Vespertilionidae > Myotis > Myotis brandtii. Next base: position 327,055 of record NW_005363099.1, on the reverse strand, counting down.
ATTATGAGCCTAGTAGATCATGCATTTAACTGCTTTTGTTTATTAGCAATGTCTCATTGCCACTTTTTTTTTCTTTAGAAAGGAGAAAAATAGGAGTAATAAAATTGGTATATAAAATATGAAGTAGGGAAAAGGCTTCTTGTTGTTTTTTATGATTTGTCAAATCAAGCAAGTAAAAGACCACTCAGTACATAATATATGTTTAATGTGGCTAATATAAAAATGTCATAAAATTAAATATATTTTCAATGTTTATGTATCTCATCTGATATTAAATAAGTCAATATAAAATATACCAAATCTTGAGAGCTAAGATAAAGGATTAGAAGATTTAAGAAGTGGGAAAGGAGGAAGAAGAAATTGGAGAAATTTACAGTGGGCCACTGGATATTGGAAAGATAGGAAATGCACATTGTAAGGCACAGAGGAGTCACCTGCTTCATGAGTACATACAAACCAACTACAGATTCTACTCCTAGGTTGCCTTTCCCTTTTCAAAGGTGGGAATGGCAAAGGATTTGCAGTGATCTTTTTCTGTGCCTATAACTGATCTCTTTGCAATCCGTGCCACAGTAGGAAGACTTGTTTGTTGTATCTCTCAGATTATTGATAAGTGGACATTAATGGTAGAAAATGGAAAAAGGTCCATAGAATAAAATGATTTGGAGGGGCTATGCCTCAAGTTGGGAGAGACAAGCAGCCATAAGGTAGATAAGTATTTATCATATTTACAACTGTATTTACCTACCACAAACAACTCAAAATTAAACAATAGACTATCAAATTACCAAATAACATAGAATACTAGATATACATCTTTTTCAGTTATAAATGCCAAAATACCTCAGAAAACAAGTAGAGGATTAAGTCCAGTAAATATACGTTTTAATAAAACTGTGATTTGGATGTCAGGAAAATACTGGCAAAATGTTCTTGAATGTATTCATAAGCAAAAATTGCTTTTTCTTCCCCTCAAAAATAACATAAGTAATAATGATTAAAATCAAATTAATAAAAACAATCCAGGTTTAATTTCTTGAGGTGAAAAGTAACAATAGATTATGTGCTACCATTTGAATTTTAATGGGTAAGAAAATTTTCAGCCACCAGAAGTTTGGCCTGGATAGAACATGAGAAACCTCCATTAATTTTGTCAAAAATCAATCATTTGACTTGTAATCTTCTTAAAGGAAATCTGAGGTCTTTTGCTTTCTGTCCAAAGAAAAACTTCCTGTGGTTTCTTTCATACAATTTACAGGTTGTTGGTCTGAGACATTGGGGCAGCAAGTCAATAATCTCTTTTGAAAATCCTGCTGAGACTGGGGATCATCTAATACAGGGCATTCACTCAGAATCAATCCACTCGCTAGGAGCAATGTCCCGTCCTCTTGCTAGGGCTACCACCTGGGATAATTTCCCTAGAGTTTCTGACAGTTTGTGATCAGCATTCACTAGAGGATAAGGAATTAAAAACTTTAAGCCTATGAGGAATGGTTGGTATATGATGTTTCAATTCACTTCTTTCAACATAAGAAAAAGGGATGAAAGATATATGTGCTGGTAGGAAGATAAGAATAAAATGAATTATGACTAACAAGTTATGCTCTATTAGTATGTTCTCATCTTTTCAATCAAAGGCTTCCTCTGCAAGCTTGCTAATGTTTGTTACTATTATTACTATCAACCAACTTATTCTTCCCAATCTGCTAACTATAGACAAGAATTGAAAAATAACAAGAGAGCAAATTAACATATCAAAGATAAAATTTGAGGCACTTGTGTGTCCTGGATTTATTAACATAATTTATAATTTTTAATCTGATTTTTCACTGTTATTTTAGAGAATGATGCAAGAAAATTGATTTTCTGTATTTTTTTTCTATGAGTATAAAAGGGACACATTTGATTGGGGCATTGTTCTTGTCCAGGTTATAACAATAGCTCTAGGAAATTACTGTATCACATAGTTCAAAATGTTGATGCCCATCAAAATGGCTGTGAACCATAAAAACAAAATAAAACTCTTCACTACTCTGCCATAAAAAGGAAGAAAACTTTAGCCTTTTGGAACTGAAGAACATTACGCTAAGTGAAATAAGCCAGTCAGAGAAAGACAAATACCATATGTTTTCACTCCCATGTGGAATTAAAACCACAATGCAGTGGTCTGAATTCTTTGTCTCACAAAATCAATGAATGAATTCACGGACAAAGATGACAAGCAAAGAAAATGTGTTTGTTTGTTGTTTGTGGTTTTTTTAAAATATATTTTTTTGTTGATTCCAGAGAGGAAGGGAGAGGGAGAGAGAGACAGAAACATCAATGATGAGAGAGAATCATTGATCGGTTGCCTCCTGCACACCCCCTACTGGGGACCGAGCCTGCAACCCAGGCATGTGCCCTTGACTGGAATTGAACCTGGGATCTTTCAGTCCACAGGCCAATGCTCTATCCACAGAGCCAAACCAGCCAGGGCAAGAAAACTTTATTGAGAGACAGACTCCCTGAAACAAGGGGCATTAGAAAGGGGGCCCAAAGCAGATTACCAATGAAGCTCTTTGTCTTCTATATACCTTGCTAGCTTTTGATTGGCCTTTTCTATTCTGCGCAATATCCAATCATTACAGAACTTGCGTTCCCACTGGCAGGATGGACAAGATTTGGGACTATAACTTCAGTGTTAGGGTTAGGTTACTGAAGCCTGAAGCCTGATGGGAGGGTTTGTTATGTTTGCCCCACAGCTGTCCCTTAGGAAAGGTGGAGAGCGCAGTTGTGAGGGCTCCCCGTGCTGAGTCCAGTTCGACAGCCAACTGGAATTGGCCTGTTTCCTGGTCTGTAAAATGGATTAAGCGTGTCCCAGAGCCTTTGCTGAGCTTTGAGGGCCAATTGAGATACTATATAAAGAAAAATGAGGGAAGAATTGAGAAAGAAAAGGAAGGACGAGCAACACAAAAGAAAGATTGGAAGGAACCTGTAAACCTATTGTCACTTAAATAGGGAATATAGTCAATAGGGTTGTAAGGATGGTATGATGCCAGGTGGGTACTGGAAATATCGGGGAACACTTTGTAAAGTATATGATTGTCAAACCACTATTCTGTAACTAATATAAAACCTGAAACTAATACAAAATAATATTGAATGTAAAGAAATGAAAATAGTAGTGAAATTTTTATAAATTTCAAAGTTTAAATAAAGGCTGTAAAGGAAGGAAGAGGGAGAATAAAAATAGTGTTTTTCATTTTACTACTTTGTATTCAGGACATGAAAAAGACAGTTGTCTTTATATGGTGCTTTATACTTTTCTAAGTGATTATCTCATTTGATATTCAGGGTAACTTAAAGACAAGATAATTATTCCCTCCACTATTCAAAGAAAGGAAATCTTGGTGTCTGGCCCCAATGATTCAATCGTCAA
>NW_005363099.1:319451-323452 GCF_000412655.1 Myotis brandtii | reverse complement strand
TTAGGGGCAATCAGACAGGCAGGCAGGCGAGCAGTTAGGAGCCAGCAGTCCTGGATTGTGAGAGGGATGTCCGACTGCTGGTTTAGACCTGATCCCAGAGGGACATCCACCGAGGGGTCCCAGGTTGGAGAGGGAGCAGACCAGGCTGAGGGACACCCCCCATGTACGAATTTCATGCACCAGACCACTAGTTATAGATATAAAAGCCTAAGTGACCATTCGACCATTCAACTGGTAGCTATGATGTGCACTGACCACCAGGGGGCAGATGTTCAATGCACAGGCATGGAAGCATGGAACAGAATGAATCTCCTCAAAGAGAATGGGAGAGCGGGGAGGGTGGGAAGAGACTAACCAAAGATCTTATATGCACACTAGAGGCCCAGTGCATGGATTTGTGCACAGGTGGAGTCCCTAGGCCTGGCCTGCAGGGACCGGGTCAAAACCAGAAGTCCGACATCCCCTGAGGGGTCCCAGATTGTGAGAGGGTGCAGGTCAGGCCAAGAGACTCCACCGGCACATGATTCTGTGCACCAAGCCTCTAGTATTAAAATAACACATGACCTCCCTTTATTTTTATAAAATGATCTTCATCCATGTGAAAGGTTTTTAGGGGAACTGTTTCCCTGGGATAGAATGAGGTTTTTGATGGAACAATGAGATAGAGAAAAACATTAAGAAACATTATTGAGAAAACAACAAAACAAAACTAACAGAAACAAAAATGCAAGTGTTTAACCCTATTGTGAAGTTCTAAATAGCCGAATGATTCAACTTGGCAGAATGGGAGCAGTAGGTGCATAAATTAGTATAGAAGAATCTACAATGTGTGATCTAACATGGTTTCTCATTCTTGTGCTAATACCTTTAACTAGATTTCATTACTTTCCTTCACTCTCTTCCCTAACCAACCAAAATTCCAATATGAGATTAATCAAAATGTTTTCCATCTAAATGTCTATATAAGCACTCCTGGAGAAAAGTCACCTCATTGTATAATATTGACACTGCTATACGAGTGATTAGGTAGGCATATTAGTCCTATTGACTAAATATAGTCATAGTCATTAGTCATATTGACCCCTGATAAAATGTAAATAAGCTTCATGGTGACGGGTAGTGTATTTAAAGACTTCAAATCAAAGAGAGGTGAAAGAAATTGAGGTTCTCTAGCAACCCTGGATCTTCCCTCTGGATGCCTTTCCATGGTAAGTAGGGCCACTGACAGATTAGGGGCAATTAGTTAAGCTGCATAACCTGAGAAGCAAAACAAATTTCCTCTAAAATAACTCCAATTAGAAATATCTCTGGGGAAAAATCTGATTGCTCTTACTTGTGTCATATGACCATGCATACAGTAGTTCAGTAACTTATTACAATAAGAAAGGCCATGGACTTTCTAAAACTGTATTATAATCACCTATTTTTCTACATCAAATACACTGGACTCTACAAGGAAAAGTCTTGTTCACCACCATTACACCACCCAACTTAGCACATTAATAAACAGTAAGTGCCCAATAACTATGTAGTGAATAAATGGGTTAAGAATTTCAAAATGTATGAAGTTATGATTCTGATGAATTTTTATATCTGATAGTAAATTTATATTACTTCATGGAAGCTTATAATTTCAAAACAAGCTAATTGCACTTTTATTTCTTAAACTTAGGTTTTACCTCAAAGTATTTAATTTCTGTACTAAGGTAGATTACAGTAGTCTTACATCTGTAACCTTATTATCCTATTAAGTATTTCTCAGAGCTAAGAATATATATTGTTATAATATTTAACTATGTTTGGGTCTGAGGGAGCATTGTTAAGTAGAAGGTTATATTCACAAGGAATAAAATGGCTCAAGCATAAAGCTAAAGTAGAAACAAAACATATTTTGACCTACTGTGTTTTATAAGTTCACCAAAGCCAGATGAGATCAAGATACACCTCTTGACCTTTCTCCATTTTCCATTAGGATTTCTGTACAAGAATCTTAGAGGAAGTAACATATGGGAGGAAATGAAACTATGAAATAAGAATGTGTCCCTTGTTAGTTGAAATTTTGTCTTTGATTTTAATCAAAGGGAATAGTGGGTGGTGTCTGTGACAAGAATCTCTAATAACTTTAGAAAAGAAACAAATTATAGTATAACATGTAAAGCAGAGTCTTAGTTTTTAAAGTAAAAGAATGAGTTCTAAATTCAAGGGACACAGAAGGAGGTATTTTTTGTACTACAGGAAAATAAATTATGAATGTTATCAACACTACTAAGTTATGTTTATACATTCAAAACCAAACAAACAAAAACATACCCACTGTATGTATACTATACAGAGATATCCTTTTCTCCTAATCATGTGTGTATATGTAATATGTGAGAATGCATATTTATAAAGTAACTTTTGTTTAAAATAACATTATAAACTATTAGTACATGTGAGAAATAAAAATGTATGCTCATATACAAGTTACAGATATCTGTATATCTGAATACTGATGCTGATCCTAGTCCTAACTTACCCATTAAGTTATTTAACACTTTTATTAAAAAATGAAGGTAAAACATTAAAAATGTAATATGAGAACCAGATATATCAGTTTGTAAGTTGTAATTTTCCTTTTGCTGCAGTAGTGACACTAATCTATAATTATAGGCTTCACTTTGCAGTAATTGTCAGTGCTGATTGAGGGGCTATTGGAATAACTGATTTATGATAAGTCAGGATGGTCATGAGTCAGCCAACATAGACATTTAAAAGCTAAAATGTTTCAGCTTTGACTTAGAGAAGTTGATTTTTATTGAGACTTTAGTAAAACCACCCTGAATGTATTTAACAGCATCCTCCTTCTCCCTAAACTCATCAATGTAATTCATTCAGAGTAAGTCTATCCCTTATAATCCAGAGAAAGTCATTGGTCTTCTGATGATCTTTGTGGGTTTGTTGAGTTTGATTAATCTCTGCACTTTGATATTCCAGACTTAGCAATGAGTTTGATCCCTCTTAATCAATGATCTACAGCAGCTACAAAGGTGAACAATCAAATATCCAATGAGGGAGCCAAAGGGAGTTTAACCTGTCATTCATTCACTGGCTAGTCAAAAGTACATTTTAGTCAATGATCATATCAGTCTGACAAGTTTAATTTGAGGTGCTCTGAGAATTTCCTAAAGTGTAAAATTTCTCAGTTCTGAATTATTGTTAGAAGGTATATTTTCATTAAAAGGTGAGCTTAAATAAGGGTATATTTATATGTACATATAAATGTATGCCTTTTTTTTTTTAGTTTTATTCCGCGGGCCGTAGTTTGCCCACGGCTGGTCTAGTCAAAAGTACATTTTAGTCAATGATCATATCAGACTGACAAGCTTAATTTGAGGTGCTCTGAGAATTCCTAAAGTGTAAAATTTCTCAATTCTGAATTATTATTAAAAAGGTATATTTTCATTAAAAGGTAAGGAGCTTAAATAAGGGTATATTTACATGTACATATAAATGTATGTAAAACTATATATTGTATATGAGTGTGTTTAAAAACATAATGGTTCATTAGTTTGAATAACACTATATTGTGTATAAATATAAATTAATCTAAATACAAATGGATCTAAGTATTTATAATAAAACTAGAGGCCCAGTGCATGAAATTTGTGCACAGAGGGGTGGGGGTGTCCCTCAGCCCATCCTACACCCTCACCAATCTGGGACCACTTGGGGAATGTCAACTGCCAGTTTAGGCCTGAACCTGCAGGGATAGGGCCTAAACCAGCAGTCAGACATCCCTCTCACAATCCAGGACTGCTGGAACCTAATCACTCTGCCTGCCTGCCTGGTTGCCCCTAACTGCCCTCCCCTGCTGGCCTGGTCACCCCTAACTGCCCTCTCCTGCCAGCCAGGTCGTCCCTAACTGCCTCTGCCTCGGCCCCCGCCACCATGGCTTTGTCCAGAAGGACGTCCAGAAGGATGTCTGGAAGATGTCCAGTCTAATTAGCATATTACCCTTT
>NW_005363099.1:311262-318994 GCF_000412655.1 Myotis brandtii | reverse complement strand
AAAAAAAATAGGCTTAAAGGAAAATCACGAACATTATGGAATATGTTCAGTTGCCAATGAGACATTGAAATGAAAATGCTAAACAAGTAGAGGTTTAGTTTCTCGTGTTGGTGTGCTGGTCCTTCTAGGTTTGGATTATAACACACCATAATAAACAGTTTGGCTCTTATAAAGGAACAAACATTCATATTACAAGGCTGTTGGGAGAGTAGTAAGTTTTGAATCTGCCCTGCCACCAACTATATTGTCCTATGACATTGAACATCACCTTACATCATAATGCTCCATTTAAGAAATATAGAGAAAATCTCTAGAACTATGGAAACACAAACATTGTCTAAAATATCAGCTTTTTTACAACAGTGCACATGATGAGAAACTTACTATTACTTTCAATAGTTATCTATTTAATTACCAAGTTTAGTTAAGAATACTAAGTACCTCCACTTTCTCAAAGAAGGCAAAGCCATAGCTTTCCAAGAGAAATGCAATATTTATGTACATAGAGGTAGCTTACAGCCCTGAGTTTTCTTCTCCCCTCCACATGTCTACTCCTTCTTACAAATAAGCGAAGTGACCCGCTGCTTCTCACAAATGCAAAAGAGCTACCACATAAAAAATACAATATACAATATAACCCAGAGGGTGCACACCTTTTTTTTCCTACACCTGAAAGCATATATTTAGAAATTTTACCAAATCTAAGCACTTTAAAAATTTTTAGAAAAGAATCAATGTTACATATCATATAGACTATTAAACATTCTGCTAGAAAGGTTTGGCATGCTAATTAAGTGCTCAGTGATTCCTTTTCCCTTTCCTGAGAGTTTATTCTTTCTTCAAAGTACTATCAGCTGAATATCATAACACATTTGCTGTTTAGTACTTTTGTTCTTGCTAGCTCAGAAACATTTTTATCTGAGCTTGAAGAGAAATGTAGACAAAAAGCAAATACTATCAGACCAGAACACCAATCAAATTTTGAACTCACCCTGAGAAACCATTAGTAATCTTTAAAAATACCAGTAAATTGAACAAACCGAGAATCATTTAAGTGAAATTACAAAGCCCTACAATTATTTCCACCAAGTGAGCATGGGTTACATACGAGAGGGGGAAAGTGCAACAAATGCTATTTCAGTTGAGTTATTACAGCATATGAATATTATTTAAAGTCGCTTAATAAAATGCAGTCCCTAAATTTATACTCCATTATGTTTCATTTTAAAAACACATTTTCCCAATTTGCAAGGTGGCATTGCAAAACACATGTAGTATTATTGACCCATTATTCATCAGCTATTTACAAGGAATCTTCAATGGGGTAGGCATTCAGCTAGTTACTGAGATATGACATTAAGCAAGATGTATAATGTCCTTGTGTTCATAGAGCTTATTATCTAGGAAATGATGTAGACAATTAGAGTAAAAATTAAATTAAAATAGAGGTTGATAAGTTATAAATAAAGTAGCAAAAAGTGTTCTGGAAGTTCACAGAAAGAGCACTGAATATAGCCTGGGGGATTAAGGGACAGTGACAAAAATCACAACTTCTCAGTATACTGTATGTGGGATAGTAATCCAGTTATGTGTCACTAGTATAAACCACTTCCTTCAGTTTTCATTGCTGTTGTTCCCCACTGTTTTATCTACTAAACTGCTTATTGAATTATGACTCTGTATTAGAAATTGTAGGTATCTTACCCATGACCCTTTGACCACTTCAGTACATGCTGGGCAGACATCCAATTGCCAGTACTCACATTTGCTTGGCTTCTGGAGCTGTCTTAACCACCATTTCTGTAAGCTGGACACACCACGGAGCTGGTGTCCCTGAAGCGCCGCTCTCAACTACGAGCAAATGGAGATATTTATATCTCCAGCCCCTCGTCTCTCAGGTGAGATGATTCTGAATCAGATGTTCTACATTGCATGCCAGACTTGAGTTCCCCACCGGATTAGCCTGTCATCCACACCACCCTGGCGGTTAACACTTCATTGTCCCTTCCAGTTTCATTTCCACATCCCCCTACATGTATTTCCTGGGGCCCTTCCAACTAAACACATGGCACTGCAATACTTGTCTCAGGATATGCTTCTGGGTAAATCCAAACTCAAGTAGATTTTAAATTGCTGATTGCATGATATTACCAATTTGATCATGTCCTGGTTTCCTGTATGATGCTTGGCATTGTAAGTTAACTAACTTGTCTAACTCTTCTCATATAGTGTTTCTATATTGTCAGTTTTGATATTTAAATACTTCCCCTGGCCACTCTGTATATATTGAGTATGTATGTGATTTAGCAATAAAATAGGGGTATACATTTTCTAGGAGAGAGGGTTTATATGACTTTTTTTTCTTACTAGTTCAAAAATAGTAAACAGTGTGGTGATTTGGGGGTGGGGTGGGTAGAGGTGGAAGAGAGTATTGGGGAGATAAATGCTGATGGGAAAAAAAACTTAAACTTAAAATGAAATTAATAGTAAATATATGTAAAACATATATAGTAAAAATACATGTATAAATATGAGATTTTTGTACCTTAAGGGAAATGAAGAAATAAAGTAATAGGTGATGATTTTTTGCTCAATGTAAAACATATATAGTAAAAATACATGTATAAATATAAGATTTTTGTACCTTAAGGGAAATAAAGTAATAGGTGATGATTTTTTGCTATTAAATCCAAGCACTTAGCATGAGACTGGTACTTAATGTAATTTACTAATTATTTCAAAAAGTACATCTGAGAGTAAAAGACGAAATAGTCATTGAAACTGTTTCTAGACACAGGCTAGTTCTACAGGACTTGAGACTATGTTATGGGTCAGTTATGCGTCTTTAAGAAAACGTGTTGCAGTCAGTATACAACTTTAGAAACATCAGGTGTCTCATGTAAGTAAAGAACCTAATTGAATACAGCACAGGGATCTCCTGTGAAATGATTACCGGATTAAAGGGGATTGTGATTTGTATCACCTGTAAAACACGGTCAGCTGAAAGAGAGGAGATACAAGCAGAGCCCACGCTGGTTCCTGTGGTGCAGTAGTAGTTAGTGCAGCAAAAAGTCACTGCCACTCATTTAAACAAAATGATAGAGATACAAGCAGAGCCCACGCTGTTTCCTGTGGTGCAGTAGTAGTTAGTGTAGCGAAAAGGTTACTGCCATTCATTTAAACAAAATGGGCATTTTATGTACCTTCACTGTCAGACAAGATGCAGTTGAGCAATGCTTTTGTCAAATATTATAAAGGGCATCAGTGATGAGGGTGGGGGATGAGGCAAGGTGAGAGAAAAAGCTATTTCATCTATTGATAGCCAACCAAGAGAAAGGCTATTCTCTTTCTAGCATAGTACCAAGTGACTTTTCAAATGACCCCTGCACTTTCTCCTCAAAGAAAATCTTTCTAGGTGGCAATTCAGACATTTATTATCTTCTCAATGGGGAACTAGGGCTTCCTTGCAATATGCTGTTTTGCTATCCTCAGAACAAAGGGAATTGGAATTCCTTTATTTACTAAGTAGGGTGCCATGTTTGGGAAGTATAGCTATTTCTAGTATCATATGAATATCTAACATTTACTTTGTAAGGAGCCTCCTAGGTGACCTAAAGATTTAAATAGATCTTGAGCTTCTTCTCATGCTTTTACATATAACTATAAAAGGGTATGTTATTAGAAATAACTAGTGGATGTATTTGAGCAATGAAGACAATAATTACCAGTTATTATTACCTAGATTTTGAATAATTAACTTTTATTTAAAAAGAGATGTGGACCCATCTGCATGGTTCAGTTTGTTGGAGTGTCATCCTGTACATAAAGAAGGTTTTTGTGGGTTAAATTCTAGTCAGGATACATACCTAGGTTGCAGGTTCGATGCTTGGTTGGGACACGTACGGGAGGCAAACGATCGATATTTCTGACATCCATGTCTGTCTGTCTGTCTGTCTCTCTCAAAATAAAAATCAGTGAGCATATCCTTCAGTGAGGATTAAAAAAAATCAGAGAGAGAGAGAGAGACTTGCCAAATAATTTGTGTTCACCTAATTGTATCCTCACAGCTGAACAATCAAAACTATTATCACTATTTTCATTTTAAAGATAAGGAAAACTACATCATAGAGTGGTTAAGCAATTTCCCCAAAGCCAAACAACTAGGGAATATGATCATTGCTCAATTATGATAAGAATAAATAGAAGAATAGCTAAATAACTTATTACCTGGGCTCATAAACATATTTAAAAACATTTTTTTTATTCTTCTAGAAGATAGAAGATATAAAACCGTGTTTGGGTAAGGTTTAATTCTACGAAGTACAAAATCACTTCTGTCCCTTCACCGTTGGGATAGAAGAAGTTTCAGGGACATAGTGATGTGAGTGCATCACTATCTGGAATGGCATAAGTCTTTGTGATCAGCAGACAGAAGCTGGCGAAATGTCAATTTCTCTACTGGCATGTAACTCAGAGAGTGTGGGCTCCAGTAGAAGAATCAATTGCTTCATTTCATGCTTTCTTTAAATTCTGGGAAGCCAACTGAAAACCTATTTTTATTACATTACTCCTAAACTTTCTTTCCAGGGCTCATTTGAGGGACAAAAACAAACAAACAAAAAACCACCTAAAAAAAAACTATCATTATTAAGTTTTAAACAAACAAACAACAACAACAAAAAAACCCAACAACATATTTTTCTTACATTTGCTTCACTTTGTTCTATGACCAAAATATTATTTCAGAATATTTGGTAGAGGTTTGATATAGTCGTGTAGAAAATGAATTCCAGAAGACTAATCCTACCTCCTAGGGATTAAAATGTGATAAGGCCAGTTGCTCCCGTCTCTAGAACTAATTCTCAATGACAGGAATGCCTTGACTGGTGACCTCACAGCCTTGATTACATCAATGTTTATTTTAGAGTGAGATAGAATTGCAAAGGCATTTTATCAGTAGAAGGTCCTCAGAGCCTGAGAATCCTGGTGTGTATTAACCAATGCATTTAATAATTATGTTATGATGTATGTATGTAAATCTTTTCTCTCAATATCTGACACAACCTAAGTCAATAACTTTTGCTGTTATTATTATTATTAATTGTAGTAAGACAATTGATCATAGTCGGGAAAACTGAATATTACTTAGGAATGGGCAAAATGAGGGAAAATGAAAACAGTATAAAAATCAAGAGGGTGTGAAACCAGGAGACCAAAAAAATGCAATGATGAAGTAGAGAGGGAATGGATTAAAAAAAAACAATAAACTTTACAGTTAACTTGGAAGATGGTACCTGTTATGCATTTTTTATATAAAATACACCCTTTGGAGCAAAGAGCTCCTTGAATGTGCTAAACTGAACCACACGGAAAAGGAGGGAATAACAGTTCCATGAAAAGTAAATAATTGTTTATATATTTAACATTGGTCACAAAAGAGGATAGTGAGTGTCTATTGGGTGCCAAAAATTCAACAAGGAAGATTTTTTTTAAAGACATAATAGAAGTGATGTATAAATTTTGAACTTGAAATTATCAAGATAAATTATCAAATGACATTATTACAAATTATCCTCAGTGACAATGAAATATGTGTCTAAAGAAACCAATGGGGCTATTAATGAAGCTCTCCAGTAAGCTTATGTTTTAAAGGGACACTAATAATTTGAAGGAAAGTCATAGAGAGAAAAACAAACATGAAAATATGGCATACACCTTTTAGAAGAGTGTCAACTATACTACCTTTTCAAATAATTTGTACTTAGGAAAAATACTTAGAAAAATGAAAGAGTCAAGTAGAGAACCACTTTAAAACAATGGTTTGAGAATATCAAGTGAAAACAGATGAGATCGTGATACAGATGTGTCTGGTATAAGTTAAAAAGAGCCTCCTACCTTGATTTAGGTATTCAGAAAACTTAAATAGGAGACCTTAGGGGGAGGGGATAATGTTTCACTTTGATACAAAATTTGCAAGTTAAAAAGCCCAAATTATAAACTGGAGATGGTGGAATAAAGACAATAAACAAAACATTACCGGTAAATAGGCTGATTACATTGAGTACCACTGCAGACTTTGGTTGATTTGGTTTATAAACTGCTCAAATATATATATAGTTGACTGATAGTTGGAGCACAGTTAGAGAGTGTGGTCTGCACCCACCTGGAGTAGAGTTTCCCTCAGGCTCAGTTTGGGGGTGGGGTGGGAGGTATAGAAGAGAACTGAGTTTGGGTTAAAATGCCACAGACTCTCACTATTCTAATCAAGTTTTAGTAGATTTTGTTCAATGACTGTTTCTTCTTTTATGTATACTCTTAGAAACATTTTCAGAGATTTTAGAATGTTTGTTTGTTTTTAATCATTTTGCTCACAAACAGATCTACAAATTCTTTATGCTTACACGCAGACAGTAAATCCTTCACTGAAAATTATTTATTTAAAACAAAAATATAATATCCAAAAAGCACCTGATGCTTTTCGTTTATTTATTTTTAACTCTTAGCCAAAAGCTAACTCTACCCAGTTTCTGTTACCTTCTAGACTTTCTGTATCCATGAATTTGGCTATGCTAGATACCGCCTATAGAAGGAATCATACAATATTGTCATTTTGTGTTTGGCTTATTTAACTTAGCAGATTGTTTTCAAAGTTCTTCATACTATAACAACTGTCAGAACTTCTTTCCTTTTTAAGGCTTAATTATAATCCATTGTATGTATACACTGCATTTTGCTTATCCACTCATTTTTTATCACATTTGGGTAAATTGCAATAATGCACACTGCTTTTTCCATCTGTGTTTCTAGTTATGCCAGATAAAGACAAGTAAGATAGTCTTTCAAATACAATCCAGACAGGTTAGAAGAGACTTATATGGTAATTTGCAAATGAAGTCTGCTCTACTCTCTACAGTTCAAAGAGGGAACTGAGAACATAGTCAGAGCCACTTAAGAATAAGACTATCACTGCAACTGGAAAGGGGCAAGGGTGAGTAAAAACACTGTAAAATATTCTGATGTTTTGAAGATTGATTTTTTTTTCTTGATCAAGGCCTTTGCTTCATTGTTATAAACCTTTGTTTCCTAGACCTCCTACACTGTTTTGTTTATGTTTCTGTGGGAGAATGTGAACTTGGGGATCCCTACTCTGCCATCTTGCTGATGTTACACTTCACATATTTTAAATTAGCACTTTATCACTGATATCCTACCTAATAAAAGAGAAACATGGTAATTAGCATACGACTGCTACCCTTCCCATTGGCTAATCAGGGCGATATGCAAATTAACTGCCAGCCAAGATGGCGGCCGGCAGCCAGGCAGCTTGAAGCGAACAGGGAGGCTTGCTCGCTTCAGTGAATGAGGACTCCAACGTTCCCCGCCTGCTTGCCGGCCTCTGAGCTGGCAGTTTGAAACATTGTAACAAATATAGAAGCTAAACAAAACCCCAGAAACTAGCTTTCAGCTAGCCGGGATCTCAGAGCTGGAGATGATACAGTGTTTCGATTATAGAACCGAAACAAACCAGATACCTGCTTTCAGCAGCAGAGGCCTTGGCCCAGAATTAAAAAAAAAAGAAAAAAAGGAGCGGTTGGGAGCTTCAGTCACCTGCCAGCCTGAAAACAGCCCTCAGCCCCTCACCCAGACTGGCCAGGCACCCCAGTGGGGACCCCCACCCTGAAGGGGGTGTGACCAGCTGCAAACAGCCATCAGCCCCTCACCCAGGCTGGCC
>NW_005363099.1:307773-310723 GCF_000412655.1 Myotis brandtii | reverse complement strand
GGGGCGGCGCCCCAACTCCCCAATTGGCCCTGCTCTGAGCCTGACCAGGGGCTGCACCTAGGGATTGGGCCTGCCCTCTGCCACCCGGGAGCAGGCCTAAGCCAGCAGGTCGTTATCTCCCGAGGGGTCCCAGACTGCGAGAGGGCACAGGCCGGGCTGAGGGACCCCTTCCCCCCTGAGTGCACAAATTTTTGTGCACCGGGCCTCTAGTATTAAATAAAAGAAAAAGAAAACTCTATATACTAAATGCGTTACCAACAAGAAGGCAGAAATAACCAATTCCCCCCAAACATTTTGCTGATTTTATGTCTCTTGTCCTAAGATACAAGGCTTTTGGTAGGACACCATGTTCATGAGTCTTCTTAGACAAAGGATCTCTGAGAGTTCTTGCTCAAAAAGGAACTGAAAAAAACAGATTGAGGTATCAGGGTGTTATAAAAAAATAGTTATAGGGCAATCACAGAAAGAAAATCCTATAACAGAAACTCGGGTCTTTTATAACTCCTTCCCAATTACATCTTATTTCTCATTGTTCCATTTCATTCTTGGATTGGGAAATATAATAGGTAGGGGAGGATCGTCCAACTACTAGTAGCTCAATTAATTGATTTTTTGAGATATGTAATTAATAATAAAAATTATCTTCACTAGGAAAGACATATTGGTCATCATAGTTTTTTTATTTATCATATGCTTTTAGTTTAAATATGTAAGTTTGATTATTTGTGAACAATAGGCATATTCTTTGTTTTAATTTTAAATAAAGAAAGATAAAAGCATCTTTTGAGATATCCTTATGATATAGGCTAATTCCCTCACTAATCTCAATATCAAGATTAAGTAATTATATAACTACCTATGTTATTTGATTTTTTGAGATATGTAATTAATAATAAAAATTATTTTCACTAGGAAAGACATATTGATCATCATAGTTCTTTTATTTATCATATGCTTTTAGTTTAATAAAGAAAGATAAAAGCATCTTGTGAGATATCCTTATGATATAGGCCACTTCCCTCATTAATCTCAATATCAAGATTAAGTAATTATATAACTACATTATGTACATGTTACAATTTTAGTGATTTTAAAGGCAAATTACAATTTAAACACATCAACTGGTAACATATTAGAACAAAATGGTACTATCATGAATATTGGGGTTAACCTTGTCTTCTGATATTAAATTAATGGTGCATTTTTCAGTAACGTCATCTTAAAACCAAGGTAAACTTGTACATTTATTATGTCATGAGACAAGGTCATATTCAAAATCCTTTAACAGAAACTCAGATCTTTTATAACTCCTTCCCAATTACATCTTATTTCTCATTGTTCCATTTCATTCTTAGATTGGGAAATATAATAGGTAGGGGAGGATCGTCCAACTACTAGTAACTCAATTAATTGATTTTTTGAGATATGTAATTAATAATAAAAATTATCTTCACTAGGAAAGACATATTGGTCATCATAGTTTTTTTATTTATCATATGCTTTTAGTTTAAATATGTAAGTTTGATTATTTGTGAACAATAGGCATATTCTTTGTTTTAATTTTAAATAAAGAAAGATAAAAGCATCTTTTGAGATATCCTTATGATATAGGCTAATTCCCTCACTAATCTCAATATCAAGATTAAGTAATTATATAACTACATTATGTACATGTTACAATTTTAGTGATTTTAAAGGCAAATTACAATTTAAACACATCAACTGGTAACATATTAGAACAAAATGGTACTATCATGAAGAATATTGGGGTTAACCTTGTCTTTGATATTAAATTAATGATGCATTTTCCAGTAATGTCATCTTAAAACCAAGGTAAAATTGTACATTAAGTATGTCATGAGAGAAGGTCATATTATTCACCAATTAATTATGAAAGTTATTTGCCTCAGTGTTTTGTGCCTTTCTTTCTCTTAAGAATATTATCAGTTTAAAAATAATGAGAAAATTTTGAAATTTCATTTTCTCAAATTAACTATAAATTAATTTTTATATACCACATATATGTCAGGAAGTGAGCTAAACCACCTTAGCATTCATATCTTTTAAAATTGTCAATATTGAAATATAATAACACTCTTGGTGCCTTACTGAGCTCATGTTATAGCAATCTATTTTTGTGATATATGTTTAGCATGAAAATTCAATTCCTTGGTTCCCCAATTTAAGTATAAGTTAGAATACAGACATTTTTTAAAAGTGTATTCTTAATATATTCAGACAGAAATTATTGGCAAAAATCTAATACACACACTTTGTAATCCTATCTAATAAAAGAGTAATATGCAAATTAACCATCACTCCATCACAAAGATGGCGGCGGCTATGGAGCTGGAGTGAGCAGGAGGCTTGGTTACCCCGGCGATGGAGGAAGCCAAGCTTCCCGCCTGCCCTGCTGGCCCTGAGCTCCGCTCAAGGCTACAAAGTTTCAATTATAGAAGATAAATACATCCCAGATACCTGCTTCCAGCCAGCATGGCCTCGCTCAAGGAGGGGCTGGGAACCTGTGTTGCCAAGGGCAAACAAGGCTTCAAGCAGGACCAAGTTAAAAAAGTTTCAATTATAGAAGTTAAATAATACCAGATACCTGCTTCTAGCCCGCGGGAATGACCAGCCTGAAAACAGCCATCAGCCCCTAACCCAGGCTGGCCAGGCACCCCAGTGGGAACCCCCACCCTGAAGGGGTTGTGACCAGCCTGCAAATAGCCATCATCCCCTTACCCAGGCTGGCCAGGCACCCCAGTGGAGACCCCCACCCTGAAGGGGGTGTGATGAGCTTGAAAATGGCCCTCTGCCCCTCACCCTGGCTGGCCAGGCATACCAGCAGGACCTCCCAAACCTGAAGGGGCTGTGGAGAACCTGAAAACAGCCAAGAGCCCCTCACCTAGGCTGGCCACACTCCCATGGGGTGAGGGTCCCCACTGGGGGGCTT